>NC_073302.1:334035774-334345737 GCF_027595985.1 Sorex araneus | reverse complement strand
AAGGAAAGAAAGAAAGAAAGAAAAGAAAGAAAGAAAGAAAGAAAGAAAGAAAGAGAGAGAGAGAGAGAGAGAAAGAAAGAAAGAAAGAAAAGAAAGAAAGAAAGAAAGAAAGAAAGAAAGAAAGAAAGAAAGAAAGAAAGAAAGAGAAAGAAAGAAAGAAAAAGCCACAGCAATTTTGAGGAAAGCAGGTATGTAAAAGTCTCCCTGGAAAATGATATGTGGTGCATTTCCAAGTCAGTCCAGGCTGCTGGCCTGATACTAATTACAGTGTTCTTCAGCCTCAGACACCGAGGCAGCACTTACTGCTGTGAGGCTGCATCTCAATTATTCAGGGATTAGAGGCCAAGGGGCAGTGGGAAGAGGATGACAGAGAGACATAAACAGGGAGAGGAAGATTTTCAAAAGGTTTCTGCTTCAGTGGCGTTTCCCTCTGCTTGCAGGCCAGAGCGCCAAAGGCAGCAGCCTAGACCTTGCCGAGCCCACTGGGCCCCTGGCTGGGCGCTGTCAGACACACAACAAAGGCAGCCCTCTGAGCAGGCACGGAGCCCCGGGCAAGGATTATGGGGTAACAACTGGAAATCTTGGGCTGATCCTCTTAGTTCCGCAGGCAGCACCTGGGCCAAAGCAACATGAAAATCAAGCAATATTGACAGAGGGCTTAGTGGAATGAAAATTCCCTAAGAGAAATTCACGAGGCTGCGTGTGTCAGCCGTGTTGATCCGCTGCTACTCTCCTGGTGATTCATGACGCAGGAAAAGTTGCCAACTGCGGAGAGAGAGCCAGCACCTGTATCCTCCCACTGTGCAGCTGCCCTGTTCAAGTCAAAGGCGCTGTCAGAATCCATGATTTATGTGCACTTAAAAATGGACCTTTTTATTTGTTATGGATCCTGTGTCAAAACCAGTTGGATTTCCATAAATTTTGCTTTCTTAAAAGAAAATCAAAGTAACTGAAATAAGCAGGTCTTTGGCAGAATCTCACAGGAAGTGTTCAATAAAGTAAAAGATGAGATGGGGCTTGTTGATGAGAAAAGACAAAGATTGCAGGAGATAATCACAGAGTTGGTGTAAACATTACCAGTGAATTACCTGAGGTCATAAGGTAACGTAAATCATGTCCATGCACTGAGGATGGAGGGTATCAGACATTTTACAGAGATGATGGGAGCGGTGTTCAGAGACAGTGCGGCTGGGACCAGGTTACCACCATCTTCTCTAACTGTGGAGTCTTGATGGTCACAGCGACTGCCTCAGGCCCTCCTAACCTATGGGAACACTTCCAGTCCAGCTTTCTGGGTGTTGAACCATAAGGTAGGGGCTGGGAGAGCACAGAGGACGGTGCTTGCATTGCAGATGGCTAACTCAGGTGCAATCTCTGCTACTGAGCCTAGCCAGGAGCCCTGAGCACTATTGAGTGTGGCCCCCAAACAAAAACACAAACAAAAAGGAGAGGTTTTCCCGTTGCCACCTGGAGCCCCATGTGAGTGACCTTGTGAATGACCTCCCTCCGGAGGGACACGCCCTGGTGGTACTGGAGACCACCTAGGGGCCACACCCCACACCAGGCATTCCGGAACCACCCTTCATCCACCATCACTTCTTTGTCCTTGATTCTTCTTCATCAATGCTTCGTCCTTCTCTGCCCTCCTTTTGTTTTTGCTGACAAAGTTTAGATGATTCTTTGACTTCCACGAATCCTAGGTGTGTGATAATCCTATGTTACTCCTGGGCACTCTCTTACTTGCCTTTGTCTTTTTGGCTTGTTATTACAGAAATACCACAGTGGGCAGCCTGTAACTAAACCACAGACATTTATCCTTGTCCAAGGTAAGAAGTGTAAGACTGGGTCTGTGTGCAGTGTAAGTCTGTGTCTGGGGAAGGTCTGCATTCTGGTTCATGGGCTTTTGTTGTATCCTCACAACAACAGCAGCAACAACAATAACAAAAAATGGGGAAAGAGCAAGGGAGTCCTTTCCTCTGGGCTCTGGATTCCTTTTATCTTCCTTTCTTTTGGCTTCTTTTACTTTTTGTTTCTTTTCTCTGGGGTCTTTTAAAATTGTATTACTTTTTTTTTCTTTTTGGGTCACACCTGGTGATGCACAGGGCTTACCTCCTGGCTTTGCACTCAGGAATTACTCCTGACAGTGCTTGGGGAATCGTATGGGATGCTAGGAATCGAATCTGGGTCCGGCTGTATGCAAGGCAAATGCCCTACCTGGTATACTATCGCTCCAGGCCCTAAAATTGTATTACTTTATTTAATTTTTACTTTTCTTTTTCTCTTCTTTTATGGGGTGGCTCACCTGGTGTGCTCAGAGCTCTCCTGGCGCTGTGCTTCTGAGTGACTCCATCCAATATCAGGGGAACATGTAGTACCAATAATCCAACTTGGGCTGGTCATTAAAAATATGAGCTCATCTTGTTGACCTATCTCCACAGTGCTAAGGGTCTCATCTTGGGCACTGGGGAGATAGTACAGGGTTTACCATGCTCGCCTGGCAGCCAGCTGACCAGGTTCTATTCCCAGAAGCACATGTGGTCCCCTGAGCCTTGCCAGAAGTGCTCCCTGAGCACAGAGCCAGGAGTAAGCCCTGAGCATACCTGGGTGTGCCCCCTCCCATTTTTCCCTTAACCTTTCTGCTTGTTTCTGCAATGGCCAGAGCTCGTGCACCGGATTGTGATGCTTACAGATCCGTAACAGCAGAGCGGCTAGATTGCAACAGGTCTGTGGGGTGGCGCTGGGCCTGGTTGGCATCCCACCTGCAAGGTGGGCTCCTGACTACTGAGCTGTCTACTGCTGACTTCATTCATTTATTTATTTCAAATTATTACATTTTAGGCACCATAGTATACAATGCTGTCGATGGAAGGATTTCTTGCATAAAACATTCCAGCACTGCACCTTTTACCAGGGCACCCACTTTCCCCTGCCAGTGTTTCAGTGTCCCCTTCCATTCAATTCCACCCTTGCTACCCACCCATCCCTGTTGGCAGGAGCTCTACCAAAGAAGACTGTTACTCCCCTACAGAGACCATTTGTTTCTTTATGTCTCGAGTATGAGAGATCATTCTATGTCTGTCTCTCTCTTTCTGATTAACTTCATGCAGCTTGATACTCTCTTGATTCATCCATGTAGTAGCAAATTGCATAATTTCATCTTTTCTTACACAACATAGTATTCAATTATATGTATGTACCATAGTTTCTTTCATGTGTCTTTGGACACTTGGGTTGTTTTCAGATTTTGGCTATTACTAACAGTGCTGCAGTGAACATAGGAGTGCAAATGTCTTCTTAAAAGAGTTTGTTTTGTGGCGGGCAGGGGGGCACACCCATAAGTGCTCAGGGTTTACTCCTAGCAGTGCTTGGAGACCATATGGGAAGCTGGAGGTCAAACATGGGTCGACTATGTGCAAGGCAAATCCCCTACTTGCCATACTATCACTCTGGACCCTTAAAAGAGTTTTTGGGTCCTTGGGTAGATGCCAAGAAGTTGAATTGCTGAGTCATATGGGAATCAGTTCCTAGTTTTAAAAAAAGTACACATTTTGTTTTCCAAGGGCTGGAGCAATAGCACAGTGGGTAGGGCATTCACCTTGCGCGCGGCCGACCTGTGTTCGATTCCTCCGCCCCTCTCACAGAGCCCAGCAAGCTACCGAGAGTATCCCTCCCG
Organism: Sorex araneus; assembly: GCF_027595985.1. Classification (NCBI taxonomy): domain Eukaryota; kingdom Metazoa; phylum Chordata; class Mammalia; order Eulipotyphla; family Soricidae; genus Sorex; species Sorex araneus. The sequence goes on along the minus strand of NC_073302.1, from coordinate 334,342,064 downwards.
CATGGCAGAGCCTAGCAAGCTACCCATGACATATTCAATATGCCAAAAACAATAACAAGAAGTCTCGCAATGGAGACATTCCTGGTGTCCACCTGAGCAAATCGATACGCAACGGGGTGACAGTGACAATGATAGTGACAGTGAGTGATTGTTTTCCAAAAATGCTGGACCAGTTGACAGTCCCAGCAACAGTTAGTGAGGGTCTCTCCTCACATCCATACCAACACAGGATTTTTTGTGTCTTGCTTGTATGAGATATCTCATTTTTTAATTTGCATTTACCTAATGATAAGTAGTGCAGATAATTTTTCTTATCCCTTTTGACCACCTGCATGTCTTCTTTGAGGAAGTTTTTTTTTTAATCTCTTCCCCCCCCCACTTTTTGGTAAAGTTCTATCAGTTATTTATATGTCTGGATATTAACCCTTTATTGGAGAAGTGGGTAAATATTTTCTTCAAATCTTTGGGGTGTTTTTCTATTTTATTTCTTTTTTTTTTGGTCACACCCAGCCATGCTCAGGGGTTACTCCTGGCTTTGCACTCAGGAATTGCTCCTGGCAGTGCTCGGGGGACCATATGGGATGCCGGGGATCGAACCCGGGTCGGCCGCATGCAAGGCAAACGTCCTACCCACTGTGCTATCGCTCTGGCCCCTTTCTATTTTATTTCTTTTGCAGTGCAGACTTTTTATTTTGATGTAGTCCCCTTTGTTTCTCTCTGCTTCTGTTAGCTTGCCAATGGCAATGAAGATACCTCTAGGTTTAATGTCAAGAAGTGTCTTACCTATTTTTTTCAATATAATTTATGGATTCAGGTCTAATGTCGAGGTTTTTAATCAAACAACACCACTTACAATTGTGCTTCAGAAAGTCAAGTACCTAAGAATCAGTTTAATAGAAGATGTGAAATACCATTACTCATTGCATCACTCATTAGCACTGCACTGTCATCCCACCCCGTTGTTCATCGATTTGCTTGAGCAGGCACCAGTAACGTCTCCATTGTGAGACTTGTTACTATTTCGGCATATCGAATACGCCACGGGTAGCTTGTCGGGCTCTGCCAGGTGGGCGGGATACTCTTGGTAGCTTGCCGGCTCTCCGAGAGGGATGGAGGAATCGAACCCAAGTTGGTCTCGTGCAAGGCAAATGCCCTACCGGCAGTACTATTGTTCCAGTCCAATTGCTAAAATTTTGCATCAGCTTAAATGTTCAATAATAGACCAGTAGGTGGTGAAGATGTAGTATATATGCACTAGTTTTATGTATACATGATATTTATACATGTATAAACATATTAGTTTTTAAAATTTCTTTAATATTTAGTTTTAATATTTTTAATTTTTTAATTTTATTTTTATAAAGTAGTCCACAATGGACTGGAGCGATAGCACAGCGGTAAGGGCATTTGCCTTCCAAGTGGCTGACCTGGGTTTGATTCCCTCTCGCAGAGCCCAGCAAGCTACTGAGAGTTTCCCGCCTGCACGACAGAGCCTGGCAAGCTACCAGTGGCATATTCGATATGCCAAAAAACAGTAACAGTAAGTCTCACAATGGAGACTTCTCTGGTGCCCACTCAAGCAAATCAATGAACAAAGGGTGACAGCGCTACGGTGCTACAGTTCACAATATTTGATCACATTCAATATTCAAACACCAATCCCACCACCATTACGCCTTCCCACAACCATATTTCGGGAGCTTCCATCCCAAACTCCAACCCCTGCCCCAAAGAATAACCAAAATAATTTATTTTGTGTTGTTTCTAATGAAAAACTGCTGAAAAAGATCCAAAAAAGTTTCCTTAGAGGAAAGTGCAAGAAGTTGTTATATTTCACCCAGGGGTCATTAAACCCTTGTATAAGAGATTACTAACATGTTGTTAAAGGTTGAGCCTTATGTGCTTATGTATATATACAAATGTGTATATATCTGTAAAAATATATTTCCCTGTAAGATTGGTTGCCTTGGGGCTGGAGCGATAGAACAGCGAGTAGGGCGCTTGCCTTGCACGTGGTCGACCCAGGTTTGATTCCCAGCACCCCATATGGTCCCCTGAGCACTGCCAGGAGTAATTCCTGAGTGCAGAGCCAGGAGTAACCCCTGAGCATTGCCGTGTGTGACTCAAAAAGCAAAACAAAACAAAAAAAAGATTGGTTGCCTTTTACTTTAAAGCCCATCAGATGTGATGCACTACTCTTAGAATGTTAGTGGTGTGAGGTATGAGATGTCTGGAGGTTTTTGGCTTTGGGCTGGCTCTGTTGGGGTGGAGAGGGGCTTCATCCACCCACCTCTGGGTTTCCCCAAATGAGCAACGTGGCCCGGAAAATGCTCCTGTCCCGAATTTGGGCCAGCAACACTGGGGAGCCAGACGGAGGAGGTGCAGCCAGCACACCTTCTCCAGATGGAGCCCTGGCGACACTGAGCAGCAACTAACACAGCTCCGGGATTCGGGACTGGGACACATCCGAGCCGCGCGGCTGCTAACGCGGCCACGCGACCTTTTCTAAAACCTGAAAACATACAATCTTTTAATGGAAAACTAATTATCAAATGCTTCCTTAGTAGGGCTATCTTGTTTGGGGGTATAACTCCCACAACAATAGTGAGTTTTGTGTTGAAATATGGAAGGTAATCAAGGTAAAGAGAAAATGAAGTGAAATTCATCAGTTATACAGTTGGGGTGGGGGGCGGGGCAGGGGGTATACTGGGGATTTTGGTGGTGGAATATGGGCACTGGTGAAGGGATGGTGTTTGAATACAGTATAACTGAGACATAAACCTGAGAACTTTGTAACTTTCCACATGGTGATAAAATAAATAAATAAATAAATAAAAACAATTAGGCACTTTGGCCAGGCCATCTCGATGCCAGGGTAGCACAAAACTCACCGCTTGCCCTGGGTCCATCCCGTCCTTTGTCGGGACCCTGCTTTTGGGGGTGCTAGGAAGTAAGGGCAGCTGAGGCTTAAGTCGAGAAAGCAGATGCTCGGGAGTGAATAATATTTGAAGCCAATTAAGTCCCAAGTTACAAAAGCATAATATTGTCTTCTTGTGTCTATACAAAAAGGACATTGCTTTAAAGTAAATTATTCAAAAGCATAAGGAGAGGAGAAAGGCAATATTATAATATTCAGTGTCCTAGGAAGGTCTGACCTTACAAATTAGCAGAGTCAGATTAGGGGAAAGCTGATTAACTGTTTTGGGGAAGAGAGCATAGAGAAGTGATTACAGCTAAACAAAGGGGTGGAAACATTGTGACAGGAATAACCCAATAAACCTAAACTACCTGAGGCTATGTTATCCTACAAACAGTGAAATCATGAGGCCCGGAATCTAGGCGACCAAGAGCTTCCACAAGCAAGCCCCCTACCCCCTCCCTCGTATGCGGGTTCCAGGACTAAATCTCCAGCCAACATGGAGGCAGAGGACCTGGGATGCCCCCTGCCCGGATCCCCGCCCACCCAGAAGACTGACTGTCATGCCCACAATTTGCCTTCGGGCGCCGTCTTAGTGCACCAACAGCCCTGGCCCAGAGAATCCCAATTGAATCTCAAAATGGATTAGCGCCATACAGAGATGTCTCTGGAACCCAACCATCTACAATCTGGAAATTTACATTTACAATAGTAGTTGGGTGAGCTCTCATGATATTCAAAATTAACAATGGAAAATAAATTATCTAGCATCTGTCCCTGGCAGGTAGGCTTGAATGGTGGTGGGAAATTTCAAGCAAAACATAAAGCCCCAAATTAGAGAAAAAGTATTGGGGAAATTGTCTGCCTTAGAAGCAGGGTGAGACTGGGCTGTGGGTGGTGGAAAATGTGCACTGGTGGAGGGATGGGTGTTCAACCGTTGTATGGCTGAATCTCAAATGTGAAAGCTTTGTAACTCTATCTCACAGTGATACAATTGAAAAAAAAATAATGTGGAGTTCAAGCCCAATTCAATCAGCTTAATCAATGGCTGAACAAATATCAGTACTCCTACATTATTGAAAAAGAAAAAAGAAATTACGAGGCCCAACCTTACATAAACAAACTTAAAAAGATTCCTGTTAAGATGGCAGACTGGGGTGGGGTAGGGATAGGAGAGGGAACCTAGGAACACTGGTGGCTGGATTGGTGATGAAGCACTGTATGACTAACACCCAACAATGAACAGCTTTGTAAATCATGGAACTTTTATAAAATAAAATTTGGGGGGAAATGAGGCAAAAGACATACAAAGCAACTATGAAACACTCCTAAAAGAAATAAAAGAAGACATGGGAAAATGGAAACACATCTCTTATTAGTTGATTGGGAAGATTAATATTGTCAAAATGACAATCTTGCACAAACCATTATACAGATTCAATGTCATCCCTATAAACATACCCAAGCCATTTAAAAAAAAAAACATAGGGGCCGGAGCGATAGCACAGCGGGTAGGGCGTTTGCCTTGCACGCGACCGACCCGAGTTCGATCCCCGGCATCCCATATGGTCCCCCAAGAACTGCCAGGAGTAATTCCTGAGTGCAAAGCCAGGAGTAATCCCTGAGCATCGCTGGGTGTGACCCAAAAAGCAAAAAAAAAAAAAATAGATCAAACACTACTAAAATTATATGGAGTATAAATATAAATAAATAAAATTGCCAGAGCATTCTAGAAAAAAAAGAAGATGGGAGACTTCTCTTTCCCCAACGTCAAAATATTCTATAAGCTGCAGTAATCAAAACTGTGGTACTGGAATAATGACAGACTCTTAGACAAATGGAATAGAATTGAGATCCCAGAGACAGATCCTCAGGTATATGAACAATTAATTTTCTATAAGGGGCAAAAAATATGAAGTAGAGCAAGGAAAGCCTTTTCAACAAATTGTATTGAGAAAACTGATTGGTCACATGCAAAAAAAAAAAAAAGAAAAAGAAAACCAAACATGGACTCCTCCCTTTCTCAGCATTCAGAAACGTCAAATCAAAGCTGGGTCTTACTTTATTTTTTTTCTTTTTGGGTCACACCCGGCATTGCACAGGGGTACTCCTGCTCTGCAGTCAGGAATCACTCCTGGTGGTGCTGGGGGACCATATGGGATGCTGGGAATTGAACCCGGGTCGGCCGCGTGCAAGGCAAACGCCCTACCCGCTGTGCTATCACTCCAGCCCCTAGGTCTTATTTTAATAAGCACATTAACCATTTATGAATGCTCTACCTTCATGTCCAGTGCTCCCTTTGCAGGCTGCCCCCTAACCCACTGTGGCTATTCTGTGCGGCTGGGCTGGGAGAGTCATTCTGCTCACAGCTAACTCTTCACACTCTAGGACACAAAATCACTGAAATCTATGTGACTTAAAACATGAAACAGGGAGTTGGGGATGTGACTCAGTGGTAGAATATTTGTCCTGAATGTATAAAATCCTGGGTTTAATTTATGGCTTCACCTGAAACAAAATATAAAACAATATAAGGTGGGGGAAGGGGGAGAGCTGGAGTGAAAAAGGGGGAGAGAGAGAAGAGAGAGAGAGAGAGAGAGAGATCACAGATGCTGCTCTGTGTCTCAATAATTATTTGAAAACCAGCAATTTTCATTCTTGGTAATCATTGAGTGTCATATATGTGTCTGCTTGAATCTGTGTGTTTTGCTCTGACTGTCCTTAAATTACCAGTTCCACTTTGTGTCCCAGTAGCATTGTATTAGTCATGTAGGTGTTTAGGTGTTTGGTGGTGTGTGTGTGTGTATGTGTGTGTGTGTGTGTGTGTGTGTGTGTGTGTTTGGCTTTAGGGCCATACTTGGTGTTGCTGGGGGATTACTCCTGGGTCTGTGCCCAGGGATCACTCCTACTGGACTTATCTGCTGTACTATCTCTCTGGCCCCAAAGAAGTTGGTTTTTGTTTGTTTGTTTGTTTGTTTTATAGTTTACTTTGTTTTTTTTTCTGTTTAACACTAGATATGGTTCAGGGAAATATATTATGACAGAAACCTATAAAATTGAGTTCAGACAAATTTTCATTCCCCCCCATGGAATTTTCATTTTAAAATTTTATCTCAATCTCCCACATTAAAAATAATTTACTTTTGTCATGTCTTTCTCCATTTTCAATTATTCACCTTTATGTTGCATCTGCATAACCACTTACCCCACATATCCTCTTTCCCTGAATCCAGGAGTCTTCTCCAGATTGGTGGCATTCCAGTGGACTCGGAGCCTGAGGGCATGGGGCCATGAAGGTCAGGGTTGTCTCTCCTGTGGACTTCTGTCTAAGTCAGGGTACTGGTGTGTGAGGCTTGTGATTGAAACTCTGTCTCTTGGACCCAGGCAGATTCTCTGTGGTGTCTGATAAGCAGGAGGCTGAGAGGGTAGTGGAGGGAGGGAAGGAACGAAGTCTCTCGGCAACACCATATATGACATTGGGTGACATTCACAAATCTGGGTAACCCTCAGGAAGTCATTTCAGAGAAAACAAAGTAGAACCATATTGGGCTGCAGCCTCTTCCCCATGACTAACTTGTTCTGGAACCTTTTCCCTGGATCTTGAGATGCAAACCAAACTCAATATTATTCATTATCCTTTAAGCGAGGGCAGGATAGGGGAGGGGGCATCTCCACCTGGTGGTGCTCAAGGTTTACTCTTGGCTCTCTGCTCAGGGATCACTCCTGACACTGTTTAGGGAAATTGTAGGTGGTGTCAGGAATCAAACCTGGGTCAGTCACATATAAGGCAAATTCCTGAACCCCAGTTCTGTTTATCTGACCCTGAAGATGATTGTTTTATTTTTTGGTTTTGGGCCCATATATAGCGGTGCTCAGGTCTTCCAGCTGGGTCTGTGCTCAGGGTTTGTTCCTGCTGGGTGTTGGAGGACCAAATGTGGTACAGAGGATGGAGTCAAGGTCAGCTGTGTGCAAGGAAAGTGCATACTCTGCTGTCTTGCTAGAAACAAATTATTTTAAATGACAGGCTATGGTGACAATATGGTTAACAATACTTTATTACGGACTTGAAAGCTGCTATGAGTAGAACTTTACTGTTCCCACAAAATCAATACGAAGGGCAATTCTTTGAAGCAAAAGATGTATTAAACTTATTACAGTAAAAATGTTATTAAATATTATATGTATCTAATCATTAGTACCTTCAACATACTTATATTTACATGTCAAAAGTTGGGGGGGGGGCTGGAGCGATAGCAGAGCAGGTAGGGCATTTGCCTTGCACTCGGCCGACCAAGGTCGAATTCCAGCATCCCATATGGTCCCCTGAGCACCGCCAGGAGTAATTCCTGAGTGCAGAGCCAGGAGTAACCCCTGTGCAATGGTGGGTGTGACCCAAAAAGCAAAAAAAGTAAAAGTTGGGGGGAGAGAGATTGAAAGAGAGAGAGGGGGGAGGGTGAGAGAGAGAGGGGAGAGAGGGAGAGAGAGAGAGAGAGGGAGGGAGAGAGGAAGAGGAAGAGGGAGAGGGAAAGGGAGAGAAAAAGAGAGGGAGATCGAGAGGGAGAGGGAGAGGGAAGAGGGAGACAGGCTGTGTCTGGATTCTAGACACCCCCAGCATGAATCCCCCCATTGGAGGAAAGTGGCTTGCCTTGACTTCCCTATAGTGTTCCTCAGGCAGCATGCCCCTCCCCCGCCCCCATTAGAATTTCCACAGACCTTCCATTTCTCTTCAGAGTGAATCATCATCCTGATACTCAACCTCCTGTATGTTTCGATGCGTATTATGACTCACTGGGTGTCACCTGACCTTCTCTATCCCAGGCTTCCACCCTGGTGTGGTCCAGCTGCCACAGAGTTTTGGCAAAAACAAAAAGAAAAAAACCCATCTGTGACCAGGGGCCCTTTGGCCAGGAGCTTTCTGAAGAGGAAATTTTGGAGAGGAAACCAGTGAGGCTCAGCAAGATCAAGTCATTTACTTAGTGGGGCCAGAGAGATAGTACAGGGGTAAGGTGCTTACTCTATGCTGCCAACCCCACCAAGCACCAAAGGTAGAGAACAAAAAACAAGCAAAAAACCAAATTTTTAAAAATTATTTTGAGGCCACACTTGACTATGCTTTGGGGCTTACTCTGTGCTCAAGGGACACTCCTGGCAGGGCTTGGAAAACTATATGGGGTGCTGGGATTGAACCCAGGTCTGCTCTTCCCTCCGTACTATCTCTCAGACCCCACCAAAAAGCAATTTTCCCAAGATCACCTGGCTAGTGGAGTGTACCTCTTTTTTAATCATAAAAAATTATTTTTATAAAGTTGTTCACAATACATATATATATATTTGCTTTTGGGATCACACCCGGCGATGCACAGGGGTTACTCCTGGCTCATGCACTCAGGAAATACTCCTGGTGGGCCTTGGGGGACCATATGGGATGCTGGGAATTGAACCTGGGCCGACCGCGTGCAAGGCAAACGTCCTACCCGCTGTGCTATCACTCCAGCCCCCACAATATTTGATTACATTTAATATTTGCATATTGATCCCACCATCATTACGCCTTCCCACCACCATATTTTCATCCCAAACCCCAAGCCCTGCCCCCAAAGCAGAACCAAAATAATTTATTTTGGATTGCTTGTTATGAATAATCCACTAAAAATGAGACCAAAAGATTTTTTAGAGGAAAGTGTGTGAAGATGGTTGTATTTCAAGCAGGAGTCTTTGAACCCTTCTATAAGAGCTTAGTAACATATTGTTAAAGGTTGAGTCTTGTATGCTTATATCTATCACTTGTCACTTGTCACTTGTCATCAAGTTGTACATCGATTTGCTCGAGCGGGCTCCAGTAACATCTCCATTGGTCCCTGTCGAGTGCTAGTGTAGCCCACTGGCGTCTGCTCACTCCAGGAACACAAAGAGCATCAAACCATTCGTTCAGGGTCTTGATGAAGAAATCTGACCATCTTGTAGGTGGGCAGCCAGGTGTTCTTTTCCCCCCTAGGATTGGTTGCCTTCCCAATCAAAGGTGGTGCGCTACTCTTGGTATAATGGTGGTGTAAAGTATGAGATGTTGGACGACCGCAAATGCGGCCGTGCAGTCCAGGAATAGATTCACTCCTGGGTGAGGATGGCTGGAGCGTGTGGAGAGAGGCGGTGAGCCTGGCAGCAGTTGGTTCTGGAGGTTTTCGGCTGCCGAGGCTGGCTCTGTTGGGGCGGGGAGGGGTCTCACCCTCCCCGTGGGGTGCATCTTAATAGAGGTTTTTTTGTTCCAAAGTTTATTATTTCGTTTTACTACGCCAGTGGGCTCACTAATTTAAATTTAGTCCTAAGCGTACCAGGTTTCTTGAAACATATGATCTACTTATCAAGAAAGTAGTAAGGGACACAGTCTATTGCTATTTTCAGATTATATACAACAATAGAGGTAAGTGTTCTTTCTTTAATTATCGCACATGTAAATATGATAATTGTACTCTATCAAGTGGTTAAGATGAAATAATTTTCAGACTGTGTCAACCTGGCAGTATGTGAGGTGCGCCATGAAAACCACTTGTAAATATTTGCTGTTCTTTGACATTCCATTTAAGGTTCTGATAATGAAGCCCCCTGATCCAGTGCACAGGATTAATAATGTGTTCGCAATCCTGTCTTGAACTTGGCCTGTCTCCGGAGACGGAGGCAGGGTTGCTTCAGCTTTGGTCCTTGTGCAGAACAGGGCTTGCCCTTTCCCTTGTTTCCTTGCGCCCCCATGTGGTCAATGGTAAAGTTGTCACTCAGAGTTCCCATGTAAGTTCCAGAAGCATATGCTAATTTTTGCTGAAAATTAACCAGGAACAGTCTCTGTGGTGTGAGGTGGTATCTCATAGTTGTTTTGATCTGCATCTCCCTGATGATTAGTGATGAAGAGCATTTTTTCATGTGCCTTTTAGCCATTCGTATTTCTTCCTTGGGCTGGAGTGATAGCACAGCGGTAGGGCGTTCGCCTTTCACGGGGCTGACCGTGTTCGATTCCTCTGCCCCTCTCGGAGAGCCTGGCAAGCTACTGAGAGTATTGCGCCTGCACGGCAGAGCCTGGCAAGCTATCCATGGCGTATTGGATATGCCAAAAACAGTAACAATAAGTCTCACAATGAGAGACATTACTGGTGCCCGCTCGAGCAAATTGATGTGCAACGGGATGACAGTGGCAGTGATTTCTTCCTTGAGAAAGTTTCTGTTCATTTCTTTGCCCCATTTTCTGATGGGGTTGGATGTTTTCTTTTTGTAGAGGTCAACCAATGCCTTGTATACCCTTGATATCAACCCCTTATCGGATCGGTATTGGGTGAATATCCTCTCCCATTCTGTAGATTGCCTTTGTATTCTGGTCACTGTATCTTTTGCAGTGCAGAAGCTTCTTAGTTTAATATAGTCCCACTTGTTTATTTCTGTTTCAACTTGATTGCTTAGTTCCGTGTCATCTTTGAAGATACCTTTGGCTTCAATATCATGGAGGGTATTTCCGACCTTGTCTTCAATGTACCTTATGGATTGTGGTCTGATATTGAGGTCTTTAATCCATTTTGAGCTGACTTTTGTTCATGGTGTTAGGTCAAGGTCTAAGCCCATTTTTTTGCATGTGGTTGTCCAGTTATGCCAGCCACCATTTGTTGAAGAGGCTTTCCTTGCTCCACTTCACATTTCTTACTCCCTTATCAAAGATCAGATGATCATATATTTGTGGTTGCATGTAGGGATATTCCACCCTGTTCCATTGATCAGCGGCTCTGCCTTTGTTCCAGTACCATGCTGTTTTAATTGTTACCGCTTTGTAGTAAAGTTTGAAGTTGGGGAGGGTGATGCCTCCCATCGTCTTTTTCCCAAGAATTGCTTTAGCTATTCGTGGGCGTTTATTGTTCCATATGAATTTCAGGAGTGTTTGATCAATTTCTTTGAAGAATGTCATGGGTATCCTTATAGGGATCGCATTGAATCTGTATAGTGCTTTGGGGAGTGTTGCCATTTTGACAATGTTAACTCTTCCTATCCATGAGCACAAAATGCGTTTCCATTTCCTCGTGTCCTCTTCTATTTCGTTGAGTAGCATTTTGTAGTTTTCCTTGTATAGATCCTTTACTTCCTTAGTAAGGCTGATTCCTAGGTACTTGATCTTCTGGGGCACAATTGTGAATGGGATTTTTTTTTTATTGTCACTTTCCTCTGACTCGCTATTTGTGTATAGGAAGGCCATGGATTTTTGGGTATTGATTTTATTGCCTGCAACTTTGCTGTACAAGTCTATTGTTTCTAGGAGTTTCTTAGTGGAGGTTTTAGGGTTCTCTAGGTATAGAATCATGTCATCTGCAAATAGTGAGAGCTTGATTTCTTCCTTTCCTATCTGAATACCATTAATGTCTTTTTCTTGCCTAATTGCTATTGCAAGTACTTCCAGCACTATGTTGAACAGAAGTGGTGAGAGTGGGCATCCTTGTCTTGTCCCTGATCTTAGAGGGAAGGCCCTTAGTGTTTCTCTATTGAGGATAATGCTTGCCATGTGTTTGTGGTAGATGGCTTCGACTATCTTGAAGAAAGTTCCTTCTAAGCCTATTTTGGTGAGAGTTTTCATCATAAATGTGTGTTGGATCTTGTCAAATGCTTTCTCTGCATCTATTGAAATGATCATATGGTTTTTATTTTTACTTTTGTTGATATGATGGATTATGTTGATTGATTTCGAATGTTAAACCATCCTTGCATCCCCTGGATGAATCCTACTTGATCATGATGTATGATTTTTTTTATGAGTTGTTGGATTCTATTTGCTGGTATTTTGTTGATAATAATCTTCGCATCCATGTTCATCAGGGATATTGGCCTGTAGTTTTCTTTGTTAGTGGTATCTTTGTTTGCTTTTGGTATTAAGGAGATATGAGCTTCATGGAAACTGTTTGGTAGAGTCCCCGTTTCTTCAATTTCCTTGAATAACTTGAAGAGAACTGGCAACAGGTCCTCTTTAAATATTTGGAAGAATTCGCTAGTGAATCCATCCAGGCCTGGGCTTTTGTTTTTGGAAAAATATTTGATAACAGTTTCAATTTCTTTGATATTAATGGGTCTATTCAGGTATTCCAAATCTTCTTGATTCAGTCTTGGGAGATTGTAGGAATCAAGGAATTTGTCCATTTCTTTTAGGTTCTCTTGTTTCATGGCACAGAGATTTTCAAAGTAGTCTCTGATGATCTTTTCACATCCAAAAGAACAAAAGCAACCACTGTTGGCATGGATGTGGGGGAGAAAGGAACCCTCCTACACTGCTGTTTGGAATGCCGACTGGTTCAGCCCTTTTGGAAAACAATATGGTCGCTTCTCAAAAAAATTAGAAATTGATCTCCCATCTGACCCAGCAATACCACTTTTGGGAGTATATCCCAGAGAGGCAAAAAAGTATAGTCAAAATGACATCTGCACCTGTATGTTTATCGCAGCACTGTTTACAATAGCCAGAATCTGGAAAAAACTCGAATGCCCGAGAACAGATGACTGGTTAAAGAAACTTTGGTACATCGACACAATGGAATACTATGCAACTGTCAGAAAGGATGAAGTCATGAACTTTGCATATAAGTGGATCAACATGGAAAGTATCATGCTAAGTAAAATGAATCAGAAAGAAAGAGACAGACACAGAAAAATCGCACTCATTTGCAGAATATAAAATAGAATACTAGCAATAAGTACCAGGAGGCTTGCTCCATGGCTTGGAAGCTGACCTCACATGCTGGGGGAGAGGGCAGCTCAGACAGAAAAGGGAACACAAACAAAAGTGCAGTGGAGGATCCACTCAGGATAGGAGAGGCAGGTTGAAGGCAGACTATAGATTGAACAGGATAGCTACCCAGTATCTCCATTCAAACCATAACACCCAAAAGGAGAGAGATAACACTAAGGAATTCCCTGTCACAGGGGCGGGGTGGGGGGACAGCGGGGGGGGGGAGGTGGGGCGGATATCATGGGGGGGGGAGGGAGGGACCCTGGGTCCATCAATGGAGGAGAATGGGCACTGGTTTAAGGATGGGTACTTGAGTATTGTATGACTGTAACACAGGCATGAAACTCTGTAACTGCACTCTCACAGTGACTCATTAATAAAAAAAATTAAAATTAAAAAAGAGAAAATTTAAAAACTAAAATAAAATATGCTGCAAATTTTCTTCACTTCCCCTTCTTTCACCTCCCACCATTCCAAGGCCTTAGAACCCTAAGTGCTGACTGTGACTTCAATTCAACTCAGACAGAGGGAAATAAAACAAGGACATTTCTACCTAGTGTATTTGAAACACTCTCTAAACAGACTGCTTTGAGTCATCAGTGATTCTTTGTCCTGTTTCTAGGAAAAAGAATGATTGGTCTGAACTCATAGTTGCCCTTTTCAAGGACTCAGGTTTAAAGGTTATGAGTAGCTATTTAAACTCAATTATTTCTAGTTCACCTCTCACTTTCTGTTCCAGTTCTCTATGTGCAATGCAATGTGTTCATAGTCCATATTCATATTCCAGTAAAAGTCATATTAAATACTCTTAAGATTTAAAAAAAAAAGAAAGAAAGTTACCCAGGAACAGCACTTCCCTTCTCATAAATCTAGGTACTTCCCCACCATTTTAAAAGTGTTTTTACCTTTTAGAATTATAACAAAGTTTCCATATTTTAGAAATTTTGGAAAAGCACAGGAAAGTGTGAATATAAAAACCCCATATGCTCTGATCCAGCATAGGTATTGTGAAATTTTGTTAAAAGTTCCAAATTTTTCTCTGCTAATCATGCCTAAAGTATTTTAAAATTATTTTATAATTTTAATCACTAGCTCTAGAACTAGAGGTTACTAGACATACATCTAGTTATCCATGGAAACTTTTCTTCTCAATCCCCCTCTGCCTCTATTGAAGACATATACTGATGTTTAAGACTATCGTTTTGGGGGCCAGAGCGATAGCACAGTGGGGAGGGCATTTGCCTTGCACGTGGCCGACCCGGGTTTGATGCACAGCATCCCATATGGTCCCCGAGCACCGGAATTACAGGAGTAATTCCTGAGTGCAGAAGCAGGAGTAACCTCTGAGCGTCGCTGTGAATAACCCCAAAAGCAAAAGCAAAAACAAAAACAAAACCCCTCAAACCCAACCCTCCAAAGCTCCACTGTCATTCTTGGTGGGGGCGGGGTACAGTATGTAAGACACTTGCCTTGCACATGGCCAACCTGCATTTGAACCCAGGCACCCCATATGACCTCCGAACCTGCCAGGAGTGGGGAAAAAAAAAAGACTACCATTCTTTTGCTGCTGCTTTTTGTTAGTTTGTTTTGGGGCCATACACACTGGTGCTCAGGGATTACTTCTGGCTTTATTATCAGGGATCATTCTTGGCAGGCCTCAGGGACCATATGGGATGGTACTGGAATTTGAACTTGGCTTGGGCAAGGCAAGGAACATATTCACTGTACTCTCTCCAGCATCCGCTTGCTTAAGGTAAAGTTATTGCCCTTCTTTCATTATGGCTTACTTCTGCTTCATCTTTTTTGTGTGGTGTCAAAGATTGAACCCAGGACCCCACACATGTAAGACAAATGCTATATCATCAAGCTATATCTCTAGTCCTCACTTTTTTCCTTTTTCCTTTTTGGTTTTTGAGCCTACCTGGTTGTGCTCAGGTGTTACCCCTGGCTTTGTAGGTCAGGGATCACTCCTGGTGGGCTCTGGGAACCATATGGGATGCATTTCAGGTCTCTGTCTTTCTCTCTGTCTCTCACCTGCAGTCCCGCAGTTTTTATTGAGTGCACCTCCCAGGTCACCAAATATTATCTGACCATACATATGTGCCATAACTCAGCATATGGGTGTATTATGTATATATTTTTTAATGAATTCCTGAAGAGTTGGCCATCTAGGCTTTTTTGTTGTTGCTGCTGCTATTTTAGTACTTGAAGATAAATCTTTGCACAAATCTATGATGATATGAGTCCTCAAACAAGAAATTTTTGAGTAGGAAAGGCTTCACCATTCAGTCTTTCTTCACAGGCAGCTGGTCGACCCTTTTTAAATTTAATTTTTTGACAATAATAGATTGATTTAATATTCAAACATCAATGCCATCACTATTACACCTCTCCACCACCATATTTAGAATATTTCCATCTTGAACCCCAAACTCCACCCCTGAAGCAGGGCCAAAGTAATTTATTTTGTATTGCTTATTGTGAAAAACTTGCTAAAAATAATCCAAAAAAGGTTTCTAGAGGAAAGTGTGTGAAGACTGTTGTATTTAACCCAGGATCCATTAAGCCCTTCTATAACATGTTGTTAAAGGTTAAGCCATGTGTGCTTATATATACACCTATATATCTATATTCATCTATCTATATATTTGTCTATATATATTTCCCCCTATGCTTGGTTGCCTTCTACTTCAAGCCCCATCAAATCTGATGTTTTACTCTTGGTATATCAGTGGTATAAAGTATGGGACGTCGTGGCCCCGCACTCCAGGAATTCTTAGGTTTAAAATACGGTTATACAGCAGATTCACTTATGGGTAAGGCCTGTTCAAACCTGTGGAGAGCAGCTGTGAGCATAGTAGCAATTGAGTACTGGAGATTTTTGACTGCCGGGCTCCGTTGGGGTGAGGAGGGGAACTTATCCACCTCCCCCCTTGCCAGTTGCCCCAGATGAGACAGCCTGATAGGGGGTCTGGAGGCATCTCTAGATGTATTGTTCTGTGTGGTTTTCTTCTGAGCGATTTATTTCTGAGTCTCTGGATCATGATTGTTAATAAGATTACATGGCACCAGAGGCAGTCTGTGGGCGTGACTGCCAGGCTGCTGGAAACACAGGGAGATGGGGGGAGGTCACCTGTTCCTGACTTCGTTGAGCCTGA
Organism: Sorex araneus; assembly: GCF_027595985.1. Classification (NCBI taxonomy): domain Eukaryota; kingdom Metazoa; phylum Chordata; class Mammalia; order Eulipotyphla; family Soricidae; genus Sorex; species Sorex araneus. The sequence continues at coordinate 334,326,247 of NC_073302.1, read as the reverse complement.
ATCTGCTCTTTTTCACCATAGTCATTCTGAGACATCATTACCTCAAATCTCCAGGCAGTTTTGTGCTTTCTTCTGTAGGTACTTGTGCCCACCCCCTGTAGACATAGCTTGTTTCCTCTTCTTCAGAGCAGCATTCAGCTACCTGAATAGGGAATCCTCTTCCATCATCAGAATTTTGAATTATTTGAAAATGAATAAAAGCCAGGGAAATAAATAATACCTCTGGTTTTAGAATTTTATATTTTTATTACATTTAGATGATATGGTTACAAAGATGTTTAAGTTCATAGTATTGATGAATAAAGTTACTGCATCCATCACCACCAAAGTACCCAAGACCTGCCTATGTCACCTCTGATCACTGGATTGCCAGTGGGCATTCTGTTCTTAGTTGCTTTTTCATTTCCAAAACTATCTTACCCTGAGACTTTCTCCCATAAAAGATAATATAGGGAGTGGACTTATAGTACAGGGGTTAAGGCCCTTCCTTGCATGCAGTCAACCCCAGCTTCATCCCTGGCACCACATCTGGTCCCTTAGCCCTGCCAGGAATGATTCCTCAGCATACAGCCAGGAGTAAGATCTGAGCATAGCCAGCTGTGGCCCAATACCAACCCCATTCTCCAAATAAAAAGGAAACAAGAAAGGGAATGTAGGCAGGTCAGATCAACAGGTTATCTTGTCTAGAGCAGGTGACCTTACAAGGTGACACCCTTTAGTGAATTCTGTACTTATAAGGGTACTTATATTGGAGGTATATCCTCAGACCTCAGCTGTGAGCATGGTATATGTATGTACATAGCAAAGTTCCACAAATGAAGAACGCTCAGTTCCTTTACCTATTATAATATTCTAATTCTAGATTTTATGGAAAAGAATGCTTGTTATTAGGACTTGGACTGAAAAAGTCCTTGCAACATTTTCTTAGAGTTTACATGCAAGTTGAGAATTAAGTGGAATTAAATGAAAATTGGCTGTACTTTCAAGGTGATCAAATCTGGAACCTTGATAAGGACATAAAGCTAACTTAGCTAAGATCCAGATTAACTTCCTTGCTGCTTCAGCTATTTTCCAGGACAATTCTGTCTTAACCTTCTGGCTTCAGTTGCTGGGAGAAAGTATGAAATGGGCGTAGTACGGTACTGCAGTGAAAGTACAGTGGGAAGGGCATTTTCCTTTTACTCAGCCGACCCAGGTTTGATTGCTAGCACCCTATACTGTTCTCCAAGACTGCCAGGAGTGACCCTGTGTGAAGGAACATGAGTAAGTCCTGAGCACCGCCAGGAATGGCACAAATGTCCCTCCCTGCGCCTCCCTTTCCCCCCACCCCCCAAAGAAAAAAGAAATGGTAGTGGTGGTTTCAAATCCTTTCACAACAAAGATTTTGGATAGCAGAAGCCAAAGGAAAATGTCTTTCCAGACTTTCAAAGTGCTCTTAGGATCAGAGATATTGTTAAGGAGCTTGCCTTGCATTAATACTGACCCTGTTTCAATTCCAGCATCAATTCAGTACCAACACTTAATGGTCCCTAAGCACTTGTCAGGAGCAACTGCTGAGCACTGCTGGGTGTGGCCTTACCAAGGGGAGTGGGGAAAAGAAATCAAAAGTGCTCTTCCTATCCTTCTAATGACACTTGACAATGGCTAGGTCTGTGACAAAGTACAGGCTGAAGTTCTAATAGTTATGGTTATGAGAATAGATTTTATACTAAGGGCATATTAAATTTTGCTTCTAATTAACGAACATTTACTAAACCACTGCAACCCTCTGCAGTAGAGTTTATTTTGTCTCAGATATATAAACTGAGGACTAGATAGGTTAGCTTGCTTGCCTAAGAGCAGAATTGGCAAGTCTGAGATATAGATTTAGTTTCTGTTGATTTTAAAGTTCATTTTTATTTAGCCTGCTAAGTATACTGTTTATGATTTACCACATTCTGCTTCATTGGCAGGTATCTGTCCAAGTCTTACATTATGAGTCTTTTGGGAACATTTATTTTACTTATCTCTTATTAGCCTGAAATGCTTTACAAAGAGCAGCCAAACGTTTGCCTATTGATTCAAACAACCTAGCATTGTGGATGAAACATCAGTGTGTGTGTCTGTGTTGGGGGGATGGGGAGTCGGGGAGGCGCACGCTGCGGTGATACTTTTCGATTTATTTTGAACAATTTCAAACTACACTCAGATTTTCTCAACAGTCTCAATATTATTTCTTAAAAGCTTTTTTTGATCTTTGTCTTCTTTAATCTGGTCCAGTTCAATGCTCTCTCTCGCTTTCTCTCTCAATGCAGGAGTACTGCTGCTTATTCAGCCACTGATAAAGGAACTGAAGCAGAATGCTATTGTCTCTTCATCTTTTATATTTCCTTTTTTATATTTTTAGATGTCTAAAAGGAAATTTTATTTATTTTATGGCTTTCATCCGGCGATGCTCAGAAATTACTCTTGGCGGTGCTAGGGGCTGCTGGGGAATGCTGGGAAACGCTGGGAATCAAACCGGGTCGGCTACCTGCAGGGCAAACGCCCTACCTGCTGTGCTATCTCCAGCCCAGATAGTTTCACTTTTAAAGAGACTGGGTGGTTGGCTTGCAGAATGTCTCTGGGTCAGACCGGCTGGATTGTTTTCCTCATAAACAAACTGCACACTTGTGCCAGAATTCTACTATGTCTTCTCTGGGACACCCTGGGGTCCGCCACTTGTGCCACCCCGGTACAGATCACTGGACTAAAGGGGATTTCTGCGACGCGAAGCCATTCTTTCCTCGGTGTCACTCATCTGTGAGGTGGCACTCTGAAACCCTAAGAAAGCCTCAGCTGCCCGGGGTCACTAATAATGTTCACCTACAGCGATGCTCGCTGGGCCCCAGTGACGTGTCTGCGTCGTCAGCTGGTAGTTCTCGCTGGAGAAGCGCTTTCCGCGTCCGTCTGCCTGAGCGCGCGGCCACGCGTGACGCGCTCGGACCTGGGCCGCCTCCTCGCGTCCCGTGACGGAACTCTGCGGAAACCGGAGCCTCTGACGTCAGCGGAAGCGCCCGACCGTCTCCGTCGCTCCGCCCCTGGCAACCGTAATAGTAACCTCGGGCATTCTCGCGAGAGCCGGCCCCGGCGGGACAAAGGTGCGGTGGCCGCGGCCTTTCGGCGTCCGCCGCCCGGGCCCGCCGCGCACGCGCGCACGCCCGCCAGGCAGTTGGGGGCGTCGGCTCGCCTCAGCTGTTCGCCTCGGCGGCGCGACCCCGGCGCGACCCGACGGCGCAGACGCGGGCGGGGGCGCGCAGGCGCCGCGGGGGCACTCAGGCCGCGCAGGCGCGGACGGCGTTCGTGGGAAGACCTTCAGCGTTGCCCCGGCGGTGCGGAGACGGGCCCTCCGGCTGAGGTGAGCGGTCGGCGCCGCCGAGGCCGGGCGGCGCCGGGGGCGGGCGGGGCGGCCGCGGCGGGGCGACGGGGCCGCGGCGCCTCCCGAGCTCCTCCTTCCTACCGTGATGCCGGCCCGGCGGCGCCCGCCAACGCCCGCTGCAGCCGCGGGTGCATGTCCTCGCCGGTGCACGGCCGCCGTGCACGGCCCGCCGCAGCCCGGCGGCTCGGGGAGGGGGCGGCGTGCGCGGCGCTGAGGGCCCGGGGCGCTCCGGAGCCGACACGCCTCGGCGCGGCGCCGCTGCCGCCCCTCCCGCCCGCCACACCTGCCAGGTCGCAGGAGCTGCCAGGAGCCGTTATGGCATGAAGAGGGCGCCCCGCTGGAGGTGGCGATGCCCGGGAGAGTCGGGAACCAGCATCACTCATTTAGCTCCAGAGCATGTTTTTAAAAATTGACATTGGTTTAAGGGTCGTACATTTACCCCGTCTCTTCAGCACGTGTCCTTATCCTCGAGCCTGACTACGTAAGGGCTGTCGAACTTGAAAAGTTTTGTGTCGAGAATGAATTTTAGATGAATTCACTTAAAAATGCTTTATAAATCTTAGGTTCAGGTCTGACGAGATAGGCAGAATCTTAGCAGATCAGGCGAAGACTTAGGCGAAATAGAAAGATTCATTAGTTTATTTTCAGGCAAAGCAATTTTCAGAGGTAGTTTTCTGGGATTTTCTGGTGTAATGATTCAGTTAAGGAAGCTGCTTAAGGTTCTACAGTTTGTTAAGTTTGACTTTTAAGCAAAATCTTTTCCTGTATACAAAGAGGCAAAGGAATGTTTAGCAGTGTTGCTAGAACTTCTAAGAATTTTGATGTGAGGGTCATACTAGCAGTAGGAAAGTTGAATAAATACTAAATAGGCAGGATGAAAATGAGATACCTTTATTTGAGTGCTCTAGAACTTGAGAGTGTTACAAAAAATGGGTATGTTTTGGTAATTTTTGGTAAACTGATCACTGAGTAAGAACTTTGAGTGGGCATATCCTGGGTAAATTCCTTTCACTCTCTAAGTGAGAAATTTTACAGTGGCAGATGTTAGCCCTGAAGAATTTTTTTCATCCTTCAAATGTATAAAATTTTATACTTCAAAGTATAAAATATGCCTTTATTAACATCAGCTCTGAGCTACACTAGATTTCTAGAAGAACAAAAGGAAGAACAAAAGCAAATATGGGGGCTGAAGAGATAGTGCAGGGGTTAGGTTGTTTGCTTTGTACACACTGACAATCCCCAGAACCACATATGATCTGAGCACCACTCGGAATGATTCCCAAGAACCGCCCTGTGGGTTCAGTCCAACCTTCCCCTGCCATAAAGCAATCTAAGGGAAACTGTGCTAGAAGTATCTTTTTGCTCCATGTGGCATTTTTTGTATATAATAGCCCAAGAAAAGTTGCTGTAGTATAAATTTTACATGTATTTCTTATGCAGAATAGTCTAGCAAAGCATGGCCTTCAGGCTCTGAGAAAAAAAAATCTGTTCTTTGAAATGTAATAAGGATGATCTTTGTGAAACTCATGAGAAAGTTTTTTCTTTTAAGGAGCAGAATATCTCAACTTAGCATTAAGAGTGTTAGCATTAATGATGTTAGGAAGAGAAAACTCTCACAGGACTAAACAGTAGGTCTGTGGAGGTATAAATACTAAATGATTATTCCTTTGTGCCTGTTTTTCTTTATAAGATATGTGTAGCACACCGACTTACTGTGACCTAGGGAAGGCTGCCAAGGATGTCTTCAACAAAGGATATGGTAAATATACTATTGTAAATTTCAGATTTTGGTAAAGGTATTCAATATAAGTATTGAAGGATACCTATATTAACATACAGGATATTAGACTTTTTCTTTAGAGTCCCCTTTTTAAATACATCATAAACATGAGCACCTTTGTTATTTTATGTAAGACCCAATAATGTAAATCTGATATTTATGTCTCTTCTGGGTAGTCCTGGGGACAGTTAAGGTGGGAGATTTAGTTTCTCCTCTTCCAAATATTATAACTTGTTTTCATATGCATGTGAAAACATAACTTTTTGATAAATAGGTATTTATCTTCCATTTTTAAAACTTAGTCTTTAAATTTTTCATTTTTTTGTGCTAAATTTTTATTAAGTAGTGACATTGATTGTATGTTTTAAGCTTGTTCAGTCTTATAAGAAATACTATGTAATCGTTTTTAGTAATTTCGGTCCTTGAAAGAGTACATATTCCTTTTATTTGTTCTTTAACTCATAAAAGTCTATTTCTTTTGAGAGGCAGACAACTTATAGGTATTATTTTGTTATAATTCAGTTTCTTATGAAACTCACCTACTGAGAATACTGTGTACTTTTTAATATAGAAGATACTGTGAACTACTTTTCATAATTTATTATTTTTTTTGGTGTGTCCCAGGCATTAGGTCTCATACGCAAGGTTTATTAGCCACATCCCTGACCCTGATTTTCATAATTTTTAAGTTGCAAAACGAGCATGTGTCACATTTTGAAAATTAACTGTATTTTTGTGTCTGTGTCTAGGCTTTGGTATGGTCAAAATCGATCTGAAAACCAAGTCTTGTAGTGGAGTGGTGAGTACCTAACATTTTTAATATGTGTAGTATCATTTAAAATTGCTTAAAAGTTGTTTAGTTCTGTGAAATGACATACTTAGGACACTATTTATTTTTTTTAACCACTTTATTGTGCTCTCAGTTTTCAGTGAGCATCCTCACTCAGCCATTTAAGCCTGAGACTGTAAGGTTGAATTTGGGGGAGGAGACACCCTTTGTCATGATGAGAGTATTTATAGTTTGATAGAAGTGATGAGTATTTATACTCCTACGGAAGCAATAGAAAATAATGAACATACATGCACTCATATATTCTTATTTATTCGATATGAGAGTATATGTGTTTATTTGTAATATATGTATGTGTATATTTGTATGTTTTTTAAACTCATGTCATTTAATACTTCTTGATTTGTAGACATAAACAACTTGTATCAAGTTTTACTGCCTTTTTACAGAAATAGTCATTGTCTATGATTAATTGAAACAAATGTAGAAGTAAGGTGTTGAAGATTAGTTTTGATGTTCATAAATAAATTCTACTGGAATAATATAGTAAAAGGACATATTCTCAGTGTTATTAACTGAAGATTTTATTTGGTGAATATCAGTGTTCATTCAGTGAATCTCAGAGTAACTTTACATTTATATCATTTTCTGATTTTTTTGTTGTTGTTTGGTACTATATATAAGCCACCACAAATTTCATTTCTGGATATAATTTGATTAGAAGACTGGGAGGCATATAGAGGTTTTTTTTTAATTTTCTTTTCCTGTTTTTGCTTTGGAATCACACCTGGTGATGCTCAGGGTTTACTCTTAGCTCTTCACTGAGGAATTACTCCTGGAGGTGCTCAGGGGACCATATATGGGATGCTGGGAATCAAATTGGGGTCGACTGTATGCAAGGCAAATGTGCTACCTCTGAGCTATCACTGTGGCCCCTGGAATTCTTTTTTTGTTTTTTGGGTCTCACAAATAGTGGTCAGAAACTTGGGGGTCACTTCAAGAGGTTCTCTGCTCAGTTATATGGGCTGGACAGTTCAATACTGGGATCTGGCAATGTAGTGCTACCCAGCACACCAGGTTACATTCAGCAGTGGTTGGGATGGCAATTAGTGCTGGGGATCAGATCCAGACCTTCTTCGTACCAGGCATGTGCTTTGCCCCTTTCAGCTATCTCCCTGATACGTGAAATTCTTCAGATACTTTCATACTTGATAAAATCCTGGTTGGTCATCCTTTTCCTAGGATTTCTAGAGGCTGATATGTATGGAACTGCCTTACTGGAATTGACATATGGCTCTTTTAAAATGGAAAAGTTACACTCATTTTGAATTGGGTATCACAATTTTCTTAGTTTAGGATTGTTGCAAAAATCGTCAACTAAAATTGTATCTCCCTTTCTTGCTGCTGTGGTGTGGGAATATTCATTCAGATGGTAAGAAAGAACTGCTTGCTTGTGTGCTTGTTCTTGTGGCTGCATTTGTGTTTGGTATTGTGTAAATCGTCTTGTGCTCTGAGTTTCTTAGAATGAATCTTACATTTGTCATTAATAGCATTTTATTAATAGCATTTTATTGTTAATAGCATTTTATTGTTTTGTTGCTAACTAGTCTTTAATGTAAGCGATAGAAATAATATGCATGTTATAAATGCACTTTGTACTAGTTTGATCTAATTATGAAATTAGACAAAAGCTAATTGTGAGTCTTGCTAGAATTAAACTATGAAAACTTTTTAGGATTTGTACTATGGTATTTTACACTTTGACAAAACTTTAAAGAAAGAAGTGATAATATCAAAGAAGAAATGTAGACTAAAGCTTCTAAGTTTATTTAAATTTGTTATTTATTTTGTTATCCCAGGGATCAAACCCAGGACACATGAAAGACATGTGCTCTATCAGTGAGCCATATCCGTAGTTAGAAACACTTTGGGTCATCCTCATTGCAGTGCTTAAGGGTAATATTCCCAGCTCTACTTGACCCCCCAGGACAGAAGGGCCATTATGTGAGCCTAGCAGTGTGGTGCGGGGGCCCACTATGTAACACCTAGCAGTACTCAGGGAAGGGGCCTTCCAGGCTTCACATAGCCTTGGTGGGAGGTGGGTGACCTCTGTGTATGTGAGGCATGTGCCCTTAGGGGACACATATAGTACTCAGGGGACAATATGTGACTTCCATCACTAATCCTGTCTCCCAGGTACTCCATGTACTCTTTAACCTTAATTTTGTACATTGAGTTTTATTTTTAGCATACTTTCAAATTTATGGAAAATAAATGTAAAAAAAAATGGAACTCTGGTAGTTGGAGCTACTAAATTAAAATGATAGTTAAACTTGATAATTTTGTGCACTATACAGAAAGACTAGCTTTATTACTCTTTACTAATATCTTGCCCAGAATGTACAGCATGATACTCTGTTGGAAACTCTGTGTGGTGTTGATAAACAGATCATAGTTTCCCAGTTGTTTCATCAGCCTGTAGAGTTTGGATGCAAGGTATTTGCTAACGGGTGGATTCATATTGCAGGCAGTGAAACAACTGGTCAAGGTTGGAGGCATTTTATTACTGTTGGCGGTCTTTCAGAAATGTTCTTTAAAAACAGAGCCAATCAGAATGTGGGTCCCCGTCCCCCCCCCTGACAGTTTGTAGACTGTCAGTGGCAGGTGGTAGCTATTTGTGTTCCCTTAGAAGGAGATCTACTTCTAATTGCTCCTGTCATATGACTGGAAGGACACCTAACTAGGGAGGAGGATATAGTTCAAGGCAGAGTAATTATTTGATTGAAAGCACTTTGAACTTTCTTATGCTGAATGGTTTTTGTTTTTGTTTTGGGGCCACACCTGACTCTGTTTAGGGCTTAGTTCTGACTGCTTTCAAGGGGTCATTCCTGATGGTGCTCAAGGGACCATAGATAGTGCCAGGAATCAAACCTGGGTCAGCTGTGTGTGGTACTGCTCTATCCCATCATTCATGTGGTCCATATGTTGGAAGTTTTATGGACAAAAGCAATACATTTTTGTAACAGTATGAATGTACTTATTGTCCTGAATTTTACACTTGTGAAAGGTAAATTTTAGGGGGTTGGAGCAATAGTATAGCAGGTAGGGCATTTGCCTTGCATGTGGTTGACTTGGTTTGGTCCCCAGCATCCTATATGGTCCCCTGAGCCTGCCAGGAGTAATTCCTGAATGCAGGAATTCCTGAGTAACCCCTGAGTATGGCTGGTTGTAGCCCCAAAACCAGGTAACGAAAGGTGAATTTTATGGTAAGTACATTTTACCACAATAAAAAAATTTCATTTTAACTGCATTTAAAATTCAGACTCCACTTAAAGGGAGTGTTTCTTGTGTTTTGAGATACCTTAAAAACTATTTTAAAAATAATAGTTTGAATGATCTCAGAGAGAATTGATTCTTTTTCAGGTTTTCTGTTAAGATCTTTCAGATTCAAAAATTTTGCTTTCAGTAAAGACATTTTTTATCAGAGGTAGTTCTTTTTTAAGGAAAATAATTTAGGTGAATTTTCTGGGGGGAACTGGGCTTGGAATGTTGCCTGCAGATAGGTAATGAGATTTTGGGACATAAAATCTTAGAAATTTCCTAACCATGAAGTAGCCCTAATGCATGAGTTATACATCCCTTTGAGATGCAAATCCTGAGCTTTTTGGAAATGGAAAAACCAAGGCCACCCCAGGAGAGTCGATATCGATATCGTCAGACACCCTCAGAAAAGAAGCTACTGGAGGGTATATATCCTGATAAGAATAGGAAAGGGTTCGTCTAGAGTACTGTACTAATACCCAGATTAATAACTATGTATGCAGAGAACTCCAGGCCAAGACAGTGTGGAGAAATTGCAGGCCTTTCTATAACCTTCCAGAAACCATTTTCTACTCCGGAGAAACTTTTGTTGACTCTTAAACACAAATTTCCCTCTTTCTTCTCGCATTTCTCTTAAGTACATTTCTTTCAATAAGACCATTTTATTTTACAAAAACATAAAAACTAAAGAGAATTAAAAGCACCCGTTTAGTAAAAGAATATATGGAACATGATAAAATGAGAGGTGAAGTAATGGAAAGATCTAAAATAGATAAAAATACTTAGAGATCACGAAGAAAGAATAAAAGTAGAGAATAAGTGACACAAAGTTTTTTGGAAGGGAACACACCCGCTGATGCTGGGATTCCAGGGCTTGCTCTCGGCCCCTTGAACTCTCTCTCTGGCCTTGTGCATTACTTTCTGAAATGAATATTTTCTATTTGATGAACTGATTTTCAAGTATTTTTTCCTGTTTATTAGGAATTTTCTACTTCTGGTCATGCCTACACTGATACAGGGAAAGCGACGGGCAACCTAGAGACCAAATACAAGGTCTGTAACTATGGACTTACCTTTGTCCAAAAATGGAACACAGACAATACACTTGGAACGGAAATCTCTTGGGAGAATAAGGTAAGAAAAAGCATATTTGGGTTAGATTTATTTTGTAGATAAATGATGAATAAATCCTAAACATAATCTGAATGAGATTTTATAACCTTTGTAGTAGTGATACTTTTTCTTTGCATGGAGCTTTTTGGGTATTTTTACATTCATAAAAAGTTACATCTCTGTGAGTATGCAAGTATCACCTTTCATTTTCATTCATCTGATTTTCTACTTATACTGAACTGAGTAGTAGAACAAATGGCATATTGTGGTTTAATTTAATTTCATTTTTTCATTGTTAAAAAATTGAGTCAGGAGAAAAATATTTCTGAAACTCCATGTTTCCAAAGAGAACTCTTTAGGATTTGTCAAGTGCCTGAGGTATGTCTGTAACATTATTTTACACACATAGTTGAATAAATTACTTAATGTTAATTTGTTAGATGTCAGTCAGGTTATGATAATTTCCAGAAAGCACCAAGATTGTATTGTGTTGGCTGTTGTTTCTGTATTATAATTTATGTATTGGCAATAATAGAATTTCATATGCACATTGTAATGAGTTTTTTGATAAGAAAATCATGATGAAGTCTAGAGGGTAAGTGGATGAGAGGTAAGGGGATTAGGAAAAAATGAAGAGATAATTTGTTAAATAACTTGACTTTTGTCCCTGATGACTTAAACTTGAGAATTTGTTTCTTGAGTCAAAAAAGGATTGAGAATTGCTCATTGTCATTTTTTATTTTTCAGTTGGCTGACGGGTTGAAGCTGACTCTTGATACCATATTTGTACCGAACACAGGGTAATTATCCATGTATCGTTTTCTGAAATGTTTTTGTAAGCCTGAAGGGAGAAAGGGATTTAGAATAGGGAGTTTGTGTTGAAAGGTTTAAATGCAGGAAAACTGTAGCAGTTGTTTGGGGCGGGGGGGGGGGGGGGCGGGGGGGGTGGGCAGAAAGACGGGGGAGGAGGAGAGAGGGAGGGGCATGGTGGTGGTAAAGAGGAAAACACTTAATGAGGTAGGGTCATATTTTATTTGAAAATTAAGCAAATATGCAAAAACTTAAAAATCTAGTTGAAAGAGGCAAATAAGTAGAAAAATTCAGGGCCTAGAAAAGTCCAGTAGGACTTATATTTTTAAGCTATTAAAGTTCCTGGATGAGATTTTTTTGTTGTTGTTGAAAAGTCTTTTTAAGTTCTTAAGAGTATAATTTACATTCTAGAGCACTAGAAGAATAATTCTGCTGTTGAGTTGCCTTTGTAACCCTGTAACTTCTTGTCTCAATTTCTTCTTTAAGAAAATGAAGACTTTGTTTCCTATTGACATGCTCAAAAGTACTAGAAAAAGAAAGTAGGTTTTTTTTTGTTTTTTTTTTTTTTATTGAAGCAACAGGTGTCCTTCCTACTACACACTATCTTCAAGACACTTTTTTTTTTTGAGATTTTGGGTCATACATGGTGATGCTTGGGGCTGGAGTGATAGCACAGCCGTTGGGCGTTCGCCTTTCACTTGGCTGACTCGAGTTCGATTCCTCCGCCCTTCTCGGAGAGCCCGGCAAGCTACCGAGAGTATCAAGCCCGCTCGGCAGAGCCTGGCAAGCTATCCGTGTGTATTGCATATGCCAAAAACAGTAATAATAAGTCTATCAATGAGAGACATTACTGGTGCCCACTCGAAAAAATCGATGAGCAGTGGGATGACAGTGACAGTGACAGTGACATGGTGATGCTTAGGGGTTACTCCTGGCTCTGCACACTTCTGGTGGTGCTTTGGGGACTAAAAGAGATGGAATCCGGGTTGGCCACATGTATGGCAGATACCCTTTCTGTATTGTCTCTCTGGCCCCAAGAAATATTTTTGTTAGAAACCTGATGGAATAAGCAGGAGTTTTAGGAACTGATACTATCTTCTTCTTCTGTCTTGACCTTCAAAAAAGCTCTCTTTCCCATCCATCTAACATTGTGTGAAGAGTAAAGATACTGACCTTGGGGTGAGGGAATAGCTCAGAGGACCCCCTGGGAGGGAGGCCCGGTCTGCCGAGCAGCCCGGTCTCCTGAGCAGCCCGGGGCAGTACTCTTGAGCAGCGCCCCAGGAGAAGCCCCAGCGCACCACCAGGCATGCCCCTAAGACATGGAAAATAAATATGCTTACTGAATTGCTGACCCTTTTAAAAGTATGAATCTCTGCATCCATTATAGGTTATTAAGAATTTACCTTTTGTGACAATTGGATGTTTGGAAACATTCAATGAAATTTTGCCTCTTGATGTCTGTATTTATACATATTTAGATGATTGATTTGGTACTGAAATACCTTATTTTTTTTATGCTTTTATTCATGCCTTCATCAAGCACCATATAATTTGAGCTTTCAGTGAGAAATACAATTAAGATAAAGTGAGGTAAAAATAACATATATTTCAGATCTTAACAAATTTCTATTATTGAGCTTAATCATTTGACACATTTTTACTGTAGACATGCCTTCGTCGAAGCAGTATTTATTGGGAGTGAGTGGGGATCTTACTCTAAGATTTCCTGGACAGTAGAAGAAAGTCATGTGCATTGTGTTGTTTTGTTTGTTTTACAGAAAGAAGAGCGGGAAATTGAAGGCCTCCTATAGGCGGGAATGTTTCAGTCTTGGCAGTAGTGTTGACATAGATTTTTCTGGACCAACCATCTATGGCTGGGCTGTGTTGGCCTTTGAAGGTTGGCTTGCTGGTTATCAGATGAGTTTTGATACAGCAAAATCCAAACTGTGTCAGAATAATTTTGCTCTGGGTTACAAGGCTGCAGACTTCCAGCTGCATACTCATGTGTGAGTGTTTTTAATTCATTTCTTTACCTAGTGCCAGTGCAGTTGACCTCAAAGATGGTAGCCCTTAGCATGTTGAGAAGTCTAAAAGTGATGAGTGGCATTTAAATTGCCTTAATGAACACCCATCCTTTCTCCACAGTTTCCAAAGAAGTCAAAATATTGCCAGAGGTTAGACCAGAAGAATTTTGCTGGTATGCCCCCTCTAGGTCCGTACTACAGACTCAGGAGGCTCAAATATCACAGAAAAAGCTCTGTGACAGAGGGGCATGGAGCATGGGTCACCTCCTGACCATGTTGGAGTTTTTCCATACTCCCTGTTGGAGATAATCCTGCTTATTGTGGTGCCCTCCTTTTCTTGGCAGTATTTGGGGGAAAAACCTCTCTGGATAATTAAGAACTGGTAGATGGAGTTAACCAGGGTTCTTCTCATTCCTAGTCTGAGCATCCTGGTATATCCTGTTGTTCAGAGCCCAGCTACCTGTCCCACATTCAGATATAGTAGAAGTCATCAAAACAAATCCTGGATTCATTTATTTATTTGAGGGATTTGGGGTATGCATCAAAAAGTGTACTCTGGCAGCACCAGATGAAAATCTCTAAAACAATTTACCAGTCTTGGCTATGGATGGCTGGAATGATAGCACAGCAGGTAGGGCATCAGGTAGGGCATTTGCCTTGCACGCTGTCGACCCCGGTTCAATTCCTCTGTCCCTCTCAGAGAGCCTGGCAAGCTACTGAGAGTATCCCGCCTGCATGACAGAGCCTGGCAAGCTACCCATTATGTATTCGATATGCCAAAAAACAATGACAAGTCTCACAATGGAGACGTTACTGGTGCCCGCTCAAGCAAATCGATGAACAACAGGACGGCAGTGCATTGTATTGCACTGCAGTGCAGTGCAGTGCAGTGAGGGATTTTGGGCAACCCCTCATTGTGCACAGGCACTATTCCTGACTGTGTTCACACTAACCCCTGTACTATCTCTCTGGTCCCAGCTTTAGGTTTTTAAATTGTATTTTATCTCTTAACCTGTTGGCACTGCTGCTATGTGAGAAAGAAAAAGCCAAGGACAAACTCTTGTTAAGTATTGCAGATTGCTTTCTGCTAGACATTCTAATTAATTTAGGATAATGAAATTTAAGCCATCACAGAAAGAAGCAGTATTTCTATATGAAATAGAAATATGAAATAGATAAAATAGTGCCAACGGGAAGACCATGAAAAATCAGGGACTGGGGCCAGAGAGAGCATAGCAGGCAAGGCAGTTGCTGTGTATGCAGTCAACCTGGGTTCCATCCCTGCCACCAATATGATTCCTGAGCACTGGCAGGAGTGATCCTGGAGCACAGATAATAGGAGTAAGCCCTGAGCACAGCTGGGTATACCCCTCTATCTTCCCCCCCCAAAAAAAAATCAGTGACTAGGCCAGACAGTACAGTGGGTAAGACGCTTGTGTTACATACAGCTGACTTGAATTTGGCCCCAGCTTCACCTATGATCTCCCAAACCATACCAGGAGTCATCTCTGAGCCAGGAGTAAGCCCTGAGCATAGCTGGTATGGCCCCAGAATCCCCTGATAAAAGAAAAGAACAAAAAAATCAGGGACTGACTTTGGGATGTTTTGAAGGAGTTTAAGTACTTCCCTGGAACCATAGGTGTTGTAGTATAGAGCATCCTAATTCTAGGATTGTTTCAAATAAATCCAGAATTGACTTTATGCCTGTTCCTGTACTGTAAATTTTGTTTGCGTTTGCAAAAATTTTGACCTTTAAAATTTCTAAATTTTTTGAACACCTCAGTGAGAATTACAGGTAAATTTTACTTCACCTATCTCTGTTTTTTACATAAATGAATCTTACCTAAGAAAGTTTCATCTGTGGTAACTGAATTAAGTAATTAAGTTTTGTTTGTTTAGGGTTTTTTTGTTGTTGTTCTGTTTTGTTTGGGGGCCACATGCGGTGATGCTCAGGGATTACTTTTGGCTCTGTGCTCAGGTGTCATCATTACTCCTGGCAGTGCTTGGGATGAAACCTAAATTGGCAGGTGGTGTTCAAAGCGAGCACTGTACCCATTGTACCTTGGCAGGTGGTGTGCAAGGTGAGCACCCTACCCATTGTATTATCTCCCAAGCTCTGATGTTTGTTTTGTTTTGTGGCCACACCTAGTAGTGCTCAGGGCTTAGTAGTCCTGGCTCTGCACTGAGGGATCATTCCTTGAGGGGGTTGGGGGACCATTTGTGGTGCTAGAGATTGAACTTGGGTCGGTTGTGTGCAAGATAAATGCTCTGTCCACTGTACTGTCTCCAGCCCTGAACTAAGTTTTAACTGTGTTTTAAATTAGGTAGTTTTAAATGGTCTAACTGGGTTTAATTCCTTATTTAGTAGTCATATGCAAAATTTTCAGTCAGAATCTATAATTTCACAGATCCTTATTTATTTATTATTTATTTCCATATCATAGCAGTGGTGCAAAGCTGTGATATTTATGACTTTTTTTTTAATACCACGAAAACAGGAACGATGGCACTGAATTTGGAGGATCTATCTACCAGAAGGTTACTGACAAGGTTGAAACATCAATAAACCTTGCTTGGACAGCTGGCAGTAACAACACCCGTTTTGGCATCGCTGCTAAATACAGGCTGGATTGTAGAACTTCTCTATCTGTAAGAATGTGCTAACCAGATTGGATCTTCTTTTAGGGGTTACATCTGAATTGTCCTCGGACACTGATACGTTTTTGGTTTGCATGTTCCTTTTTAACTTGAATGAGCATCAGGTACTTGAAGTCAGGATGGATTCATTTAACCTTTTGTGTGTGGGTTTTTGGGTTTTTTTTTTGCACTGTGGTTTAAAGTACTGTTACTGATACACTTTCATCCATAACATTTTACCCACTGTCAGTTCAGTACCTCCTCCTCCTTGTTGAATTCTTCCCTCCACCATAGATGTTGCTCCTCCCTGTCCTAGGCCCTTCAAGTGGCATGTGTGCTGCTGAGTACTAGTTCTTGTGTTCTTTGTTTCCATTGCCTTTAGGTATTCGTTATCCCACCATGGTGTTTCTTTATATCATGCATATGAGAGAGATGGCTATCAGTTTCTCTCCTTGGACTAACTTCACTCAGCATGATACTCTCCAGGACCCTCCATATAGCAACAAATTGCATGACTTTACTTTTTTCAGCCAGAAAAGTAATATTCTCAGAAATGTACTATTTCTTTTTTTTTTTTTTTTTTTTTTTTGCTTTTTGGGTCTCATCTGGCAATGCATAGGCGTTCCTCCTGGCTCTGCACTCTGGAATTACTCCTGATGGTGCTCAGGGGGACCATATGTGATGCTGGGAATTGAACCTGGGTTGGCCGTGTGCAACCCTACCCACTGTGCTATTGTTCCAGTCCCAAGAAATGTACTAGTTTTTTACGTAATATTCCATTGTGTATATGTACCATAGTTTCTTTACCCAGTCATCTATTCTTGGATTGTTTATAGAGATTTTGATGTTGTGGCTAGCAAGGAGCACAGGAGTGCAAATGTCTTTTCTCCATTTTGTTTTTGGGCTATTGGGTTATATTCCAAGAAGTGGAGTTGTTAGGTCAAATGGAGGCTCAATTCCTAGATTTTTTTTTTAAGAATGTTCATATCGTTTTTCAGAAAGGCTGGACCAGTTGACACTCCCACCAGCAGTGAATAAGAGTACTTTTCTTCCTACATCTGCACCAAATCTGGTCGTTCTTTCTGATGTGTGCCAGTCTCTGTGGTTTCGATCTCGTTGTTTTGATTTGGCATTTACCTGTTTAGTTTTACAGAGCATTAGTTTTTTCATGTGCCCGTTGGTCGTTTGTATTTTGAGGAAGTTTCTTTTCATTCTTTCTCCCCATTTTTGATGGAATTAGATTTTTTTCTTGTAAAGTTCTACCAGTGCCTTATATATCTTTGATATTAACTCTTTATCAGATGAATGTTGGGCAGATAATTTCTCTCATTCCATGGGTTTCTTTTGTATCTTGGTCATTTCAACTGAGGTGCTTAGAAGCTCCTTAATGTCCCATATGTTTATCTTTGCTTCTAGTTGCTTAGTGTTTCATCCTTGAAGATGCCTTTAGCTTTACTCTCATGGAGAGTTCCGTCTACATTATCCGCTGTGTATGTTATGGACTGAGATCTGAGATCAAGGTCTTTAATTTGATTTGACTTTTGTGTTTGGCATTATAAGTCTGAGTTCAGGTTTTTTTGGTGTGTACCTGACAAATTTTTCCAGCACCACTTGTTGAAGAGGCTTTCCTTGCTTCACTTCATATATTTTTGCTCCTTGATTAACTGACCATATACCTGAGCATCTGTACCAGTACCATGCTGTTTTTGTTACTACCACTTGGTAGTAGTTTGAAGTTGGGAAAGTGATACCTCCCATTTTATTTTTCTCAAGGATTGCTTTAGCTATTTGGGGTTGGTGGGGTTACTGTTGCATATAAATTTCAGGAGTGTTTGATATATTTCTTTGAAAGATGTCATGGGTTTCCTAGGGACTGCATTAAATCTGTATAATGCTTTGAGGAGTATTGTCATTTTAATTATATTAGTCCTCCCAATCCATGAACAGGGGATGTGTTTCTATTTCCTCCTGTCTTCACTACCTGTGTTTGATAGTTTTCTTTGTATAGATCTTTCACCTCTTTAATTATCCTGATTCCAAGGTTCTTGATTTTTTTTTCTGACGCACTATTATGAAAGGGATATTTTTTTAAATACCTTTCTTTTCTCATTTTTATATAGGAAACCAGTGGACTTTTGCTTATTAATTTTGTAGCCTGCCACTTTATTATTCTAATCTAAAAACAATAGATTTTGTTTTTAGATTCATATAGCTTTCTCAGTCTTTGAGAAAAAGAAGATGGGAGGTATCACTTTCTCCAACTTTAAACTGTACTATAAAGCGGTAGTAATTAAAACAGCATGGTGCTGGAATAAAGACAGACCCTCAGATCAATGGAATGGAGTTGTATATCCTGAGACAAACTCTCGGGTATCTGATCAGTTAATAAAGGAGCAAATAATATGAAGTCGATCAAGAAGTGCCTCTTCAACAAGAGGTGCTGGGAAAACTGGTCAGGTATATGCAAATATATATATATATATTTATTTATTGTTTATATATATTTATTTATTGTTTTTAGATTTGCATAGTTTTTTTGGTAGTTATTAGAATTTTCTAAGTAGAGTATCTGTCATCTGTAAATAGAGTTTATCTTCTTCCTTTCTTATCTGGATACCCTTGATAACTTTTTCCTCTGACTGCTATGCAAGTACTTCCAGTACTATATTGAATAGAGTGGTAAGAGTGGGCAACTTTGTCTTGTGCCTGACCTTGGAGGAAGGATTTTAGATTTTCCCTAATGAGAGTAATATTTACTGTGGCCTTGTGGTAAATGGATTTGACAATGTTGAGGAAAGATGCTTCAGTTCCCATTTCATTGAGGGTTTGTATCATGAATGTATGCTGGATCTTGTCAAATTCTTTCTCTGTATCTATTGATTAGATCATTTGACTTTCTTTTACTGCTATATTATATTATGTTGATAGACTTACTAACCATCCTTGCATCCCTGGATGAATCCCACTTGGTCATGGTGTATGATCATTTTGATAAGTTGATGAATTCTGTTTACTAGTATTTTGTTGAGGATCTTTTCATCTGTATTCATCAGGAATATTGGCCTGTAATTTTCTCTCTCTTTCTCTTTCTCTCTTTCTCTCTCTTTTGTGATGTCTCTCTGCTTTTGGTATCATGGTAATGTTTGCTTCATAGAAAGCTTGGGTGTGTTACTGTTTCTTTTTTTTTTTTTTGGGAAGAGCCTGAAGAAGTTTGGTAGTAGGTCTTCTTCAAAGGTTTCAGAGAATTCACTTGTGGATCCATTTGGGCCTGGGCTTTTGTTTTTGGGAATACTTTGAATTGCCATTTCTTTTTTTTTTCTAATATTTTAAAATAATTTTTTTTGGTGGTCTACATTTATTTATTTTTAATTAGTGAATCACCGTGAGGGTACAGTTACAGATTTATACATTTTTGTGCTCATGTTTCCCTCAAAGTTCGAGAACCCATCCCTTCACCAGTGCCCATTCTCCACCACCAGTAAACCCAGCATCCCTCCCCCCTCCCTAATCCCATCTCCCCCCACTCCACCCTGCCATTGTGGCAGGGTATTCCCTTTTGTTCTCTCTAATTAGGTGTCCTGGTTTGCAATAAAGGTGTTGAGTGGCCATTGTGTTCAGTCTCTAGTCTACACCCTTCCCCTGCATGGCCTCCTGACCATATTTTACTTGGTGTTCCTTTCTCTTAGTTGCCCTCTCCCCAGAATGTGAGGCCAGCCTCCAAGCCATGGAGTCAACCTACTGGTACTTATTTCTACTTTTCTTGGGTGTTAGTCTCCTACTCTGTTATTTGAATTACCATTTCAATTTTCTTAATAATGATAGATTTGTTCGTGTATTCCCAGTCATTTTGCTTCAGCCTTGGGAGGCTATTGGAGCCCAATAATTTATTCATTTCTTCTAGGTTCTCTCATTTCATGGCGTAGATTTTCAAAGTAATCTCTGATAGTCCTTTGAATTTCTGTGGTGTCTGCTGTGATATTCCCCCTTTCATTTCTGATTTTGTTTGCGGATTTTGTATTCACTTTTTTAGTGTGTCTTGCTAGTAGTTTATCGATCTTGTTTATTTTTTCAAAGAACCTTTGTTTTCATTGATCTTTTGGATTGCTTTTTTTATATCTTAGTTCATTAATTTCTGTTCTAAGTTTTATTATTTCCTTCCTCCTGCCTGCTTTGAGTTGGTCATTTTTCATTTTCTTAAGTTGTGCAGTCAAGTTATTTATGTAGACCCCTTTCTTTCTTCCTGATGAGTGCTTGCATAGCTATGAACTTTCCTCGTAACACTGTTTCTGCTGAATGCCACAAGTTCTGGTAGATCATGTCCTAATTTTCATTTGTTTCCAGGGATCCCTCAATTTCCTCTTTGGTTTCCTCTCTGATCTATTAGTTGTTCAGTAATGAACTATTTAATTTCCAAGTGTTTGAGTTGTTACTCCATTTCTGTTTGTGATTAACTTCTACCTTCAGCGTGTCATATTATGAGAAGATAGTTGATATGGTTTCTATCCTCTTGACTTTGTGGAGGTATATTTTGTGTCTCAGCATGTGATCTATCTTGGAAAATGTTCCATATGCATTGGAGAAGAATGTATTTTGCTTTTTGAGGATAAAAAGCCATATATATAATAGTAACAATGATGGGTCTCATTCCCCTGACCCTAAAAGAGCCTCCAATGTGGCATTGTTGGGGAGGACGAGTAAAGAGATGCTTCTAAAATCTCAGGGCTAGGACGAATGAAAACATTAGAGACCGCTCGAGAAATTCGAAGATCAATGGGATGATGATGATAATGATGATGATATACAGTAAACCCCTTTCTTTCATCCCTTCCTTTGAAGTATTTCCTTACTGAGCTTGAATCTAGTTAATCTATTTATCAAGAGGTGACTGCGATGTTGAAATCTCCAGCTACTATTGTGTTGCTATCAGTGTCTTTATTCAAACCTATTAGTTGTTTCACGTATTTTGCTGGTCCCTCGTTAGGTATGTGTACATTTAGGAGTGTGAGTTTTTCTAATGTATATATCCTTTGGCCAGACTGGAATGATAGCACAGCGGGGAGGGTGTTTGCCTTGTATGCTGCCAACCTGGGTTTGATTCCTTTGTTCCTCTCGGAGAGCCCGCAAGCTACTGAGAGTATCCCGCCTGGACAGCAGAGCCTGGCAAGCTACCTGTGGCGTATTTGATATGCCAAAAACAGTAATAAGTCTCACAATGGAGAAGTTACTGGTGTCCGCTTGAGCAAAATCGTTGAACAATGGGACGACAGTGCTACGTACCCTTTGATCATTAAAAAATGGCCTTCTCTGTCTCTTACAACCTTTTTCAGTGAGGGTTTTTAAATTATATCCCAGCATTATCTTTAGTCTGGAGGGTTTTGTTGGTAAATCTGCTATAAATCTTAAAGATGCTCCATTGTATATAATTTTCTTATTTAATCTTGATGTTTTCAGTATCCTATCTCTATCAGTGGATTTTTGTTATTCTGAATAAGATGTATTTTGAAGTAATTTTATTTGGATCTCTTTCACTTTAGTCTTCTTGGATGTGGATGCATGCACTCTCCAGCTCTGGGAATTTCACAGCACTGATGACTTTGACTGCTGCTTCTTCATCAGGGTTGCCTTCCTGGTCCTCTGGGACCCCAATGATTCTTATGATGTTCCTCTTGAATTCATCCCAAAGTTCTCTTGTCAGCTGTTCATTTATTTTGAGGCTTTTTTTCATCTTCTGCTATTGTCTGGAGGGTTTCTGCACCTCATCATGGAGCTCAGTGACTCTGTCCTCAGTAGCTGTTATTCTGCTGTGAGGCCATCATTGTCATTTGTTTGTAGTTTTCTCATTTCTGCTGTCATATCCTCTTGTGTTATCCTCCTGTATTTTATTGGCGGTCCCATCCATTGTTTCTTTGAACTCTTTAAGCATTCTCAACATTTCCTCTCTAAAGTCTTTATCAGTTGATTATATAGCTTATTATTACTGGTTGAGTTGCCAGGGCTACCATATTCCGTCAGTATGCCTGGTGGGGTTCTGTGCTGCTTTCCCATTGTGACCTTTGCAGTTGGAGGAGTTTCTTGTGTCTTTTTGTGCAGCTAGATGATTAGAATTAGAATGTCTGTGTATGATTACGGTGAGATATGAAAATGTGAAGACGTGTGGGCGTTATGTGACTGAGCTCTTTGTTGAGCCTCCTAATTTGGGGGCCAAAATGGCAATACTGAGGAACAGACAGTGCCCTGAAGACACACTGCTTCCGTTTCATGGGACTGGCCTGGTCCTCATATCTTTTGTAGTGCAGAAACTTAAGTTGATGTCGATATATTTTCTTTATTTTTGCTTATTTTACTTGGCCAATAGCATTGAATTATGGAAGATTCCTATAGTTTCGGTGTCATTGAATGCTCTACCTATGATTTCCTCAATATAATTTATGGATTCAGGTCTGATGTTCAATCTGTTTTGTTTTGTTTTGGGATTATTTGGGGGGACCATATGAGATGCCAAACCTTAAACCCTGATAGGCTATGTGCAAGGCCTTACATGATATATTGTCGCTGCTCTGACCCCTTTCAATCTGTTTTTTTTTTTTGTTTGTTTTTGGGTCACACCTGGCGATGCACAGGGGTTACTCCTGGCTCTTCACTCAGGAATTACTCCTGGCGGTGCTCAGGGGACCATATGGGATGCTGGGATTAGAACCCGGGTCGGCCGCGTGCAAGGCAAACGCCCTACCCGCTGTGCTATCGCTCCAGCCCCCCTTTCAATCTGTTTTGATTTGACTTTTGTGCATGGTGTTGGAAAGGTGTCTGCATTCATTGTTTTGCATGTGACCCACCCATTATCCCAGCACCATTTGCTGGACAGGCTTTCTTTGCTCTACTTCATTCTCTTTGCTTCATTCTTGACGATTAACTGTTCCTACATCTGAGGATCTGTCTCTGGCCTCTTAATTCTGTCCATTGGTCTAAGAGTCTGTCCTTATTCCACTACTACCATATTTTGATTATACCACAGTTTTGAAGTTAGGGAAAGAGAAGCTTCCCATCATTTCCCCTCTAGGATTGCTTTGGCTATTGGAGGTGGGGAGGGTGGTGTTTATCACTCCATATTAATTTTAGCAATGTTTGAACTATATCTTTAAAAAGTTATGTTTATTTTTAAAGGGACTGTATTGAATATGTATAATGCTTTGGGCAAGATTGTCATTTTGACACTTGATCATTCCTGTCTGTGAATACGAGATGTATTTCCATTTCCTAGTTTCCTCTCATTTCAGTAGTGATATTTTTTTAACTTTCTTTGTATATCTTTTACCTCTTTTGTTAAGATGATTCCCAAGTACTTGATTTTTCAGTAGTGAATGGAATTTTTTTAATTCCTTTTTTCTGTATTATTATTTGTATATAGAAAAGCCATGGATTTCTTCATGTTGATTTTGGAACCTGCCACATTACTGTACAAATCTATTTTTTCTTCGTAGTCTTTAAGGTTGTCTGTGTAATCTCTTTGCGGCTAGGGAAAGCCCTGGTGGCTCTCTCCCTCACCGCCCGTGTTTGGTGGACTCGGGTCACTTCCTCACCTGGGGCGGCCAATGCCTTGGGCAGACAAAGGAGGAAGTGAGGGCCAGGCTGGTGGATGATCAGTTGCCGTTTATTACATTCTCCCCATGCTCCTGTTCCAGTCTCTCTAAGCGCCCCATTCTAGTCTCACACTGCCCCTTGTTTCTGTCTCCTCCTGTCTCTCCCACTCATCTCACCATGCTCCATCTAGCTGCCGCATCTCTCGTCTCTCCATGCGCCTGCTCCTGCATTCTTTCCCTACATTCTTTTCCCTCTGTCCCCCTTGCTAGCCTCTCTGTGCTCCATCTTGTTGCCCTAGTCGAGTCTCTCCTCTCATCCCTCTCTAGCATTGGGGGTAGCCACATACCCCCTCCAGTAGCAAAATAAGAAAGCCCTTCCTTATCGCCAGTCAGGCTCAAGGGTAGAAATACCACCTAGGGGTGTTTCTTCTCTTCTTGGTCCAATAACTTAACATCTTAATTAATATCTTAATTCTACTTCTTAATATTAGTTGTTTTGTATAGACACAGTAAAAGATACATTGAGCTTGTACGGTGACTCTCCTGGGGACATCTCATCACAGACTCAGACTACAGTGCTCAGACCAGATTAATCCTAGTTATTACTTTTTGGATCATGACAGAATTTGTCCATGATCAAGCTCTTATAGTTAAGCATTAGGGCACTTTGGCCAGACCCCTTTCAATGTCAGGGTAGCTCACAGCTTGCCCTGGGTCTGTCCCTCATCAGGACCCTACTTTTGGAGTGCTAGGAAGTAAGGGCAACTGAGGCTTAAGTCGAGAGAACAGATGTCCAGGATATAATATTATCTGGAATCAATTAACTCCCAAGTTACAAAAGTGTAGCATTAACTGTCTTGGCGGACAAGACAGTTATGTCCATACAAAAAGGATATTGCTCTGAATTAACTATGCAAAGGACTTAAGGAGAAGAGAAAAGCAATATTTACAAGTTAACGGAGCACAAAGAGGTTATAAATAAACACAGGAATGGGAGCACTGTGATGGGAGTAACCCAGTAAACTTAAGCTCCCTGCGGCAAGGCAGAAAGGACAAACCAATGTTATCCTACAGTTCTCTAGAAATACTATCATGTCATCTGTAAATAGTGAGAGTTTAACTTCTTTTATGATCTAGATGCTCTTAATATCTCTTTCTTATATAAGTGCTTTGGCAAGGGCTGACAGTACTCTATTGAATTGTAGTAGTGAGAGTGGGCAGCCTTGTCTTGTGCCTGATCTTAGAGGCAAAGCTTTTAGTTTGTCAACATTGAGTACAGTGTTTGCTGTGGTCTTGTGGTAAATGGCTTTAACTATATTAAAAGTTTCTTTAACTCCCATTTTATTGAGAGTTTTATCATGAATGGAGGTTGAATCTTGTTGCTTTCTCTACATCTATTGATATGACCATATTTTTTATTTCTCTTTGTATTAATACATTGTATTATATTGATTGACTTGTGTATATGAAACCATTCTTGCATCTCCAGGTCATGGTATATGACCTTTTTTTTAAAAAATTTATTCTTTAATTAGTGAATAACCATGAGGGTACAGATACAGATTCACACATTTTCGAGCTTGTTTTTCCCTCATACAATGTGGTATATGACCTTTTGATGTATTGTTGGATTCTGTTTGTTAATAATTTGTTGAACATCTTTGCATCTATATCAGAGATAGGTATAAAGGTTTTTTGTATTTTTCCCCCCCTCTGTGTTGTCTCTGTCTGCTTTTTGTATCAGTTTGCTTTATAGAAACTGTTTGGGCAGATTCCTATTTCTTCAACTTCCTGAAAGAGCCTGGAAAGGATTGGAAGTACATCTCTTTTAAAGTTCTCTTTTGGAGAACTCTAGTAGCAAACCCATCTGGACATAGGCTTCTGTTTGAGGAAAGATTTTTTGACTAGCATTTCAATTTCCTTGGTAGTAATTAGCCTGCTCAGGCATGCTGTTTGTTCTTGGCTCAACCTTGAGAAGTTAAAGAATTCATCGATTTCTTTATGCCATTTTGTGGCATAAAGATTTTAGAAGTAGTCCCTGATGACCCTTTGAATTTTTATGGTATTTGTTGTGACATCTCCCTTTTCATTTCTAATTTAGTTTACTAGGATTCTTTCTCCCTCCCTCCCTTTCTTCTTGCTAATGGTTTGTTGGTCTTATTTTTTCACATAACCAGTTCTTGGGTTTGTTGATCTTTTGAACTATGTTGGTTTTCATTTCATTGTTTTTCTTCCTTCTGCTTGGCTTTGGGTTCCTTTTGTTAGTCCTTTTCTAAGTGTTTAAGCTGCCTTGTTGCTATTTATGTAGGAAGACATCTTCCTTCCTAATGAATGCTTTGCTTTTTATCTATACACTGGTTTTGCTGTGCTTCATGTGTTCAGGTAGTTTGTGCCTTTGTTCTCATTTTTTCCAGGAATCTTTTTTTTTTCCTTTTTGGGTCACAAGTAACCCCTGAAGATACACAGGGGTTACTCCTAGCTCTGCACTCAGGAATTACTCCTGGAGGTGCTCAGGGGGACCATATGGGATGCTGGGATTCGAACCTGGGTGGGCCGTGTGCAAGGCAAACGCCCTGCCCGCTGTGCTATTGCTCCAGCCCCTCCAGGAATTTTTTAATTTCTACTCTGATTTCCTCTTTGACCTATGACTCTTATATAATTTACTCCCAATTTGTTCCAGGAATTGCAACCGGGTGTCACACAGCATGGGCTTTACCATTTATGCACATGCCTGGCCTTTTTCAAAACTTATTTTTTGCAGGGGTGGGCACATCTGGTTATACTCAGGGCTAACTTCTGTCTCTGTACGCTCAGGGGAGATCAGATGCTCTTTGTGGTTGGGACTTAGAGCTAAATGTGTTGCTGGGTATAAACTTAGGCCAGCTACATTTCAGGCAGTTGTCTTAGCTGTCTCAAGAGCCTATCCAAAAACTTCCTTATATGTAAATTCATGGGATTTGATTGCTTCTTCTGTTGCCATTAGTAGTTATTATTAATAAAATTAATAGTTATTGAGCTCTTAAGTTTCAGGTGTGTTTTGCATTGTATTGTCCTCAGGCTCATTTAAAGATGAGGGAAGTGTGACTTAAAAAGGTCAGGTAATTTGCCTATCGTCGGAACATAAGTGGCTGTTTCAGTACTTGAACCCAGATCTGTCTGTTGTCAGGGTTTATGCTCTAACCATTATCAAAGGTTTTAAAGTGACACTTAGTTTACAGAGTTCCATTCTATAATGGAATGTAAGCTTACATTCTTTTTTTCTTTCTTCAGACAGTGACTTCGTTATTTTATTTTTTCTCCTTTTTTTTTATCGAATCACTGTGAGGTACAGTTACAGAGTTGTTCATGATTTGGTTTGTCATATCAAGTTCCAACACCCATTCCTTCACCAACGTACATTTCCCACTACCAGTGCCCCCAGGTTCCCTCCTGCCACCATCCCCCACCCTCCACCTGCTTCTATGGTGGATCTCTGATCTCCCTTCTCCGGCTCTCTCTCCCTCCCTCCCTCTTCTTAGGAATTGTGGTTTGCAGTACAGCTATGGAAAGGTTATCATTATATCATTCACCTCCTCTCAGCACTTATATCATGTCCAGAGCAATCATTTCATTTCCAGCTCATTGTCATATTGATCTCTTTCCTATCCTGATTGCACTCCCCCCTCCCTCCACATGTGGCAATAAGCTTACATTTTTAAGGTCTCTAACATTCCTACCAATCCTATTGACTTCTTAAAATACTTCTTTTTATTAATTTTTTGTTTCAGTGATTTTAAAGTACATTAGGAACTTTACCTTTGGAAACCTGATGTGTGGAGGTTGTGGTTGTATTTTTGAGCTTAAGTATTACCAAATTCATTGTTTTCTAACTGATTTTTTAAATTTCCTTATCTTAGGCTAAAGTAAATAATGCTAGTCTGATTGGACTGGGTTATACTCAGACCCTTCGACCAGGTAAGTAAAGAAATTAACAATGGGGATGGGGTAGAAGGTGATAAGGAATAATAAAAATAACCTACAGAACAACTGATTATTATCAGTTGGTTCAAACCATTTGTAACATTTGGTTGTTCAGATAAAGTGAAATAAGCCAAGTACTTAAGGTATATTTCTAGGGCCAGAGAGACAGTACTATGGGAGTTAAGGTGCTTGCCTTGACAGTGTTCAGTGTTAGTTATGGCCCCTTCAACACCATCAGGTATGGGCCTCCCCCCAGATATTTCTAACTGTAACTTGGTCATTCTGGCTTGTGAGATTGACCACTTAAAATTCTTAAGCTGGGACACCAGATAAAGTGATGTCATATTTATGGTTTGGTCATTGTAGATGAGATGATTATCTAGAGATAATAATCCTGTTTAGTAAGAACTGTGTGTTTCTGAGACTTGTTAATGGGCTGTTTCCATGCCCATTGTTTCTAGAAAATGCAGATCTGATTGTAATACTTGTTACTGTGGTGTTTTCTTTTTCCTAGGAGTCAAACTGACCTTATCAGCTTTAGTTGATGGAAAGAACTTCAATGCAGGTGGTCACAAGGTTGGGCTGGGATTTGAACTAGAAGCTTAATGTGATTTTGAGTGAAGCATCAGATTTTCCCCTGGAGGTGAAGAGAAATGAACCCACTATGTTTTGGCCTTAAAATTCTGTGAAATTTCAAAAGTGTGAACTTTTTATTCTTCCAAAGAATTGTAATCCTCCCCACACTGAAGTCTATAGAGATCGCAGGTCCATTCTAAGGGAGGTGCTTGAAGGCATGCCTGGGAGTTGACATGTTTTGTGCCACATTTCAATTCAGTTCTGCAGTGTTATCTTAACCGTTTTTCCTCAGCAACAATGTAGTGTCATGTTACACGGGAATGACCTGATCCTCCAGTTTGTGCATCACGTCCTGCATGTCCCACATCACTTTTTCATGACCTTTTAATATATTGGTCTCTGTGCTATAGTGAAATCTTTGGTTTTGCATCACAGTAAAATAAAATAAACCCATTACATTTGAAACATAATTGATTATTGACTCTCTACTTGTGGTTCTCTTAAATTTGTGTGGTTTATTTGGTTTGAAAAACTATCTCCATGGGAGGGTTTGTGTTTGAAATGGCATGTCTGTCTGAAAAATCTGTGCTGTTTTCCCTTCCACATTTATTTTGTTTGCTCTTGTTGCTCTTCAGCAGTTAGATCAAGGAGAGAAGAAACTGAGTTTTTGTTCTTTTGGGCAAAAGCACATCTGCTGAAGTTCTTTTAATTGCAGAGTGATTTAGTAGGGTCATATTGATAGTTACATAAAGCTGCTGAGAAAGAGGGTCTTGGTGGGTGAAATGACAGCCAAAGAAAAGACTATGATTTGTTGGAAATCCTGTTGGGAAGGGACTGGTAGTAGCTCACTGCTTCTGAGGTTCCTCCTAGGCCTCAGGAAAATATTTCTGATTAGTAGGGGCCAGGGATGTGGTTTTCTAGGAGAGCACTTTCCTTGCAGTTGTCAGATCCTGGTTTCCATCTCTAGCACCCACAGAAATAACACTCTTAAAAAAGATTATCAAAGAATGGCAATAACAGCTTAGAAAGGGAGTTGAGTGTAATATATTAGGGATAATTGGTAAATTATCCTTTTGAAAATCTAAAAAACCCAACTGAAGGGCTGGAGAGATAGCTCAAATAACTGAGCCTGTAATGCATGCAGGATGTCCTGGTTTTATCCCTGGCACTGAGCAACCCCTAAAAACAAAGCCAGAGTAGCTCCTGAGCACCCCAGATTATGGCTTTCCCCTCCAAAAACTGCAGGTTGTAGTAAATTGGATCAGCTGAGACATAAATAAAAGAGAAGTTTTCAATTCCCCTAGTCCCTTTTATTTTTTTCTACCAACAGTGGGGATACAGATTTTTCCAAGGTACTTTTCATTCTCTTGAGAATACATATTCATTTGTATACTTGCAGTATTGAAACGCACATCTTATTTCATAGCATATTTTAAATGTAACCTATCCTCTTTCTGTTCACATTTTTCATTTGGGGCCACACTCTGCACCATGCTTTGGGCCCCAGGATGCCCACACAGTGCATGTGCGCCAGCCTTTGTA
Organism: Sorex araneus; assembly: GCF_027595985.1. Classification (NCBI taxonomy): domain Eukaryota; kingdom Metazoa; phylum Chordata; class Mammalia; order Eulipotyphla; family Soricidae; genus Sorex; species Sorex araneus. Next base: position 334,296,720 of record NC_073302.1, on the reverse strand, counting down.
CTGTTTTCCTGCCTCATAGATAGGTCATGCTTTTACTAAATTAAAACTGCGATATAAATGTGATAACTGGAGCTATTTCCCTTATTTTATTGCTTTCAGTTTTTTTGTTGTTGTTGTTCCACAGCGCTGCCTTGATTATCTTTGTTCTTTTATATTTATCCACATCTGTGACTACTTACATAGCAGTACTTCTTAGTAGAACTTTGGGATGATGAAAGGAACTGTGTCTATATTGTCATGTATTGTAGCTACAAAAGGCATGAGTACCTGATAAGTAGAACTCATTTCAATTCTTTCATTATAGTTCCAGGCTTGCTCTTCAAGTCTTTGTTGCCCCTTTAATAAGTATTTATCTCACTCACTTTCTTTCTGCTCTTATCTTCTAAATAAGTTTTAATAAAAACAAAAACAAAAAACAATCGTTCCATTTAAATAGCCACATGTAATTAGTAGCTATAATTGTATAGTGGGTTTTTGTTGGATAGGTCTTTGATAAGTATCAAAAATTGCCCTCAGAAATTTTGTACTCATTATTATTTCTAATTGGCTGTTGACGTTCATTTCCCATATCTACAATAATGTTATCAAACTTCAAAATTTTTACCAGTTTTAGTGGTAGAAATCTTGTTTTTATTTGCTTTTCCCTAAGTGCAAATAAGGTAGAACTGTTTTCACATTTACTGCTCATTTTTCTGTTTTGCCTGTTCAGATTTCATTCACAGATTTTAAATGAGTCATAAACAACATAGAATATTGTTGCTCTTTGAAAATTTCCAGTGCCAAGTATTTCCCACTACCACCATGGATTATCTTTAGTATAACCCAAGTTCTATGACTTAATGATAAAAAATTATGGTACCAATCACATGGTATAATTTAAGTTTTTCATTTTTATGGGTTGAAGGGTCATTAGTAGGAAAGGAAAAGGAGTGAGGTAAAGAATAAATGAGTTCTGGGGGGCTGGAGCAATAGCACAGCAGGTAGGGCGTTTGCCTTGCACGTGGCCAACCTGGGTTCGATTCCCAGCATCCCATATGGTCCCCTGAGCACCGCCAAGAGTAATACCTGAGTGCAAAGCCAGGAGGTAACCCCTGTGCATTGCTGGGTGTGACCCAAAAAGAAAAAAAAAACAAGAATAAGTAAGTTCTAACTAGTTAGCAAAATCGTTGTATAAGCAGCTGGGCCAAGGGGATGGGTTGCTCAGGTGGGGTGTCCATGCGGCACATGGAAGCTGCAGACGGAATGGAGTAGGTGGTGTGGGTTAGAAGGTAACTGCTATGTGTTCGAGGTCACTGGGGGATAATTCTGCTGTGTTAAAGATATGGGACAGACTTGAAACAGCGGGACTTCATATCTCCCCATTCTCAGCAATGGAAAACTAATTATCAAATGCTTCCTTGGTAGTAGGGCTGTCTTTCCTGGGGGAAAACTCCAACAATAGTGAGTTTTGTGTTGAAATATGGAATGTAATCAAGGTAAAGAGAAAATGAAGTGAAATTTATCAATTACGCAGGTGGGGATGGGGGGTGGGGGGCGGGGGTTGGGAGGTATACTGGGATTTTTGGGGGTGGAATATGGGCACTGGTGAAGGGATGGGTGTTTGAGTATTGTAAAACTGAGACATTAAGCCTGAGAACTTTGTAACTTTCCACAATTGTGATTCAATAAAATAAATAAATTAAATAATAATAATAATAATCGCAAAAAAAAAGATATGGGACAGAAATAATGGTGGAAGGCATTAGGAGGAATAAGTAAACGGATGGATTATGCCCTTTTACCTTGATGAGGTTGATTATATTTATGACCTGAATTAGTTCTAAGATTGCTATAGGTTTGAGTTTTTTCCTTTTATTTTCATGATCGTTTTCAAGAACCATATCTTGTGTACTAATATAGTAACCCAGCTATGAATATGGATAGTGAAATTCAGCCTTGCTTAGTACTGAGTCTTGGTGGGCTAGACTGTATTCCAGGTACCCTGCTTATAGTGGGTACCATTAGGTTGCAGCAGAAGAGAACAAATGTCTTGAACTTGTGTGCTAGGGTCACCCTATATAATGTAACCTGTTACATCCTCACAACAGATACAGACATCTTAAGGATCCAGTGGATCCTGCAAAAACCCATGAGGATCAGCGCATTGCAGTTTCTTACCAATAGCTACCTCTTTGAATTGCAGTAAAGACCTCTTTTCAACCCTTGTAGCTTTTTTCTCTCATCTGTTCCAGTCCTTATTCCTTCTGTCCCCTGTGTGCCTTACAACTCCTTGGGTTACTTATTTAATTTATAAAGTGGATTCATTCAAGACACTGCTATTGGGGTTTCAGTCTTTTGAATTTTGCTTTAGAGATAATTTTTTAGTATTACATTTTATAAATTTAGCATTTTAAACTTAGCCTATGAGCTTTGTTGTTGGGGCAGAAATTTAATGGTCTAATATGTATGTATTAAAAATCAATTCTTTTTTCTGTGTGGGAGGGATTGGTCTATATGTGGCTATGCTTGGGAGTTACTCCTTGTGGTGCTTCAAGGGACCACCAGCTGTTGCGGATTGAGCCTGGGCTGGCTGTGTACAATGTGAAGTTCCCTACCCTCTGCTATCTGCCCCCTCAATGGATTCAGTGGTCCTTCTCCTAGGAATTTGCCCTCAGAAAATCATCAGAGATGTAAATATTTATGTATAAGTTTCTCTCATAGCAATGTTCTTTCATCATAGTAAAAAATTGATTATTTTGTGGGTTGAATATTCAACAGTGTACATAGTTAAATATAAAAATATTTTATGTATACTCATTAAGTGGAATATTATTCAGTCATTATAGTCATGTTGAGGTGAGGATTGTTTAGAATTTGGCCTAAAAAGCAAAGGTTAAAAAATGAGATATGTACCAGGAGGATTGCTCCACGGCTTGGTAGCCAGCCTCACATGCTGTGGGAAAAGGCAGCTCAGATAGAGAAGGGACCACCAAGCAAAGGGTGCTTGGAGGGCCCGCTCAGGATGGGAGATGCGGGCTGAAAGTGGACTATAGACCATACATGATGGCCACTCAATACCTGTATTGCAAACCACAACACCCAAAAAGAGAGAGCAAAAGGGAATGCTCTGCCAAAGAGGTGGGGTGGGGTGGGGGGAATACTGGGATCATTGGTGGTGGAGAATTGGCACTAGTGGGGGATGGGTATTCGATCATCGTATGACTGAAATGTAAGCACAAAAGTTTGTAAACCTGTAACTGTACCTCACAGTGATTCACTTAAACATTTTTTAAAAATTAAAAAAAAAAAAAGGGTGAGGCCAAAGTAATACAGGGAAGGCAGCTGACCTCAGTCTGATCCCCAGTACCACATAGTCTTTTGAGATTCACCGGGAAAAGATGGGGCCAGGGAGAGGGTTCAGAGGGCTCAAGTAGGGTCTTGAGTCAAGGCCTGAGCTCATCCCAAGCATAATGTGACCTCTTGTGTGGTGGGATGTAGCCCTGGTGGTCCCAGCATCTCAGAGCCTGAGCGCTATTGTGCCCACTCGACAGAGGGCTTTATTGCCAGAAGTGGTCCGCAAGTTCATAAGCACCCCTAAGGGTGCTTTCTTTCTAAAAAGAAGACAAGTGAAAGACTAAGAATATTGTATGAAAATATAGGTGACAGTGTTCTAAAATAACTATTTCAGAAAGATGGAATTGCTTATATTTTACTATACTCTGATTTTCAAAACGGAAAAGTTTTTGTTGTTTTGGGCCACATCCAGTCAAAAAAAGCCTATTCCTAACTCTGCACTCAGGATTTGCCCCTGGCAGTGCTGGGTCATAGGGCACTGGGCCAGCTGGGTGAAAGACAAATCTCTACATGCTGGCTGTACTATCACTCTGGCCCCCTAAAGTGAATTTCTTAGCTGTGTAATTAGGGGAATTTTTTTTTTACAGTTACAAAGCTTTTTGTGTTTGAGCCTCTGTCATACAATGATCAAACACCTATCCCTTCACCAGTGCACATTCTCCAACACCAAAACCCCTATTAAACGCCCCCCCCCCATCCCATCCCTACCCCTACCTGTGTGGCAGATAATTTCCACATTACTTTGATTATATTCAATATTTTGACACCAGTTCTATCACTATTATTTGGAATTTTCTCCTGATGCTCAGACCTGCCAAAAAGGCAACATTAGACAATTTGCTTTCTATTGCTGGTTATTTATGAACAGCATATTTTAAAATTTTGAAATTCTAAAATTTTGATAATTAGGTCTGGAGAGATTTCTGCCAAGAGCCACTCTGTTCTGGTATTTGTTTGTGTGTCCCTGGGGTCATGTCCATTATGAGCTTAGTAAGTAGCGGGGGATGGGAGACAGGGGGCAGGTGTGTTCATGGGCGGCATCTAAGGGCCCCATCGGGGCAGGGGAGGAGAAGGACTGGGAAATTTATATTTGAAAAAGGTAGAGGGCTTCTTGAAGAGTATCACAAGCCACAGCTCTCAATGGATGATTGTGGCTTAGTGGATGATATCCACCCTTTTTTGAGGGCAACTATAGCCCAAAAGTATTAGTCCATACAAAGAATGCTGATTGCTACCTGCCACCCTTAAGAAAGCAACCCAAATAGAAAGACTGATTAAGGTATTGGTGTTGCTTGCGGTAAGAACTAATAGTTATGAGAGTCTAAAGTTCACATACAGTATTTTAAAATCAGTTCTCCAAAAACCGGAAGGACAACACAGTTGCTAGTCAACCACAGTTATACTGTGTATTTCACTGCTCAAGGGAGGGAAGCACAGTCATTATTCCAAAGTTAGACTTAGTTACTAAATGTCTTTCTTTGGAAGTTTACTGCCAAATTGCCAACACAAATTCAGGTTCTAGGACCTTGGACAGATGAACCAAGATAGACCAGAAACTGCTTCTGGATCACCTTGTAATATCATCTACATCTGCTTGAGGACTACTTTTTTTTTTTTTTTTTGCACATGAAAATGACCCTTTTGATTGATGATAGATAGCCTTATGGTGTGTGCTGACACACAGTTTCTGCTGTTCACTTTTTCCTTTTAGAAACAGTCCCATTCTGCCTTCCATCAAAAGCGGACACAGAGGTTCTATCCTCTATCTTCTTTAGTTTGTGGAAAACCTTTTGCTTTTTGGTTTTGGGTCATACCCACAGTGGGTTTTGGTAGTGCTGGTTACTCTGGGCAATGCTTAGGGGGACCAGACTGCCTCTGTACACAAAGTGTGCAAACAGCTCTCTCCGGTCCCTGAGGAGCTTTTTCAATCCTCAGATGGTTGTGTCTTAGGGTGGTGCTTCTTCTTGGGTTTTAACAGATTGTAAATTAGGAGAAGGGGTCTGTGGCTAGAGACCAAAGCAGAGTGGTTGGAGCCTTGGCTCAGGTGAGAATGAGGCACTATTGGGCCACGCTGCCTTCCTTATGCTCAGGCTGAGTAAGGTGGAGGAAAAAGAAGTTCTTATGCACATTAGTCTTCCTTCCCGAGAGGAACCCTGAGCATCTGATTCCCACATGCCCCAATCCGTTCTTCTAAACTGATCAGCTGCACACCTTCCACCTGGCAGAAAGTAAGCGTGGTGGGAGAGTTCAGTCACACGGAAGGAGATACTGAAAATTTTTTCTCCTTAACAGCGTTTATGTTGGTAGACACACTCAGTCTCGCCGTCCAGAGACTGGCTTGCCCTGAGATGCTGGTGTGAGTGGAGCATATGGTTCTCATGTTTCAGTGCTCTGGATCTCTGAACACCATTTCCCCACCTTCCTGCATAGCTTCCTAAAACCACTCTCTTTACTACAAGACTGAGATCTTTCTAACTGAAAAAAAAATCATTATTTCCCAACTGAATAAATGCTTTTACTGTCTGCTTTGCACTTGGGCATCTCAGCCAAGTGTCTCTTCCAAGAAAACTTTTCTGATTTCCAGAACTCTCAGACCATTCCAAGGACTTACCACTAGGAGGCAGCCTCACCCCAGCTCAGTCAGCTGAGATTCTGCCTGCCTGTGACCTGTGAATGTTTAGCCTGTCATGTTTTCCTTCTGCCCTCATTGATCACTTGGCATATGCTCAGTATTCATTAGATGTTTGTGAATGAATGAAAATGAGCCAGCAGGCAGGTGGGCCTGGATTGACTTCCAAAACAGTTTTCCCAGGTAGCTTGTCAACTGCATTTAAATCGAGTTAGGAAAATGAGCATAGTTGTGATTAAACTAGGCCTCACTGGGTGCCGCTGTTGTAGCAGCCAGCAGAGGGTGGCCACTGGGCGTGAGCCCGGCCTTCTGCTGCGGTTCCTGCCTTCTGGCTCTGGGGGCAGGCTGCCAGGGCCCTTCCTGTTGACCCTCTCCTCTTCCATTCAGTTTGGAATTTCTAAGTTCAGGTTTAACCTCTCAGATTGGGGTAAAAGGAAATTCTCCCTCTTGCTGTTCTAAATTCCTGTGCTGGGTTTAAAGTAGGTTTCATTTCACTCTAGACAGTGAACAATCGATCACCCTTATCGAGTTTAAATTTCCTTCAACTCAGATATGGTTTCTATGTCTCTATATAAACAGGCAAAGGAAATCTATCACCCTTTCTCCATCAGCATTCTTGTCTAAGTTTTAAAAATCTGTCTGTGGTGCTGGGATTTGAATGCAGGGACTCACACATGCCAAGCAAGAGCTCTACTGTGAGATGTCCCTGGCACACTCCCAAGTTCATCTATTTGTTCATTTCCGTGGTCTTCCTCCCAGGCCTCAGGCACAGTCTCCTCCTCCTGGAGACCTGAATGGAGACAGTCTGGAAGCACAGGAGCCTAGTTACCATTTGATGCCGGAACTTTCTCTCATTCTGGGCCTTTTTTTCCCCAGTGCCTGGGGAACTCCAGGTGTTTTTAAACCGTGTTTCAAAAAGGATGGTAATGGAGTGATAGGTTATAACAGACTATTTTCTTTTACAGAATAGGTTTCAAGATTATATTTTCAATAACAAAAGATGAAATGCATACAGTATTTAAGAGGGTAACTTTTAGCCCCCAAACAGCTCTACATTTCCTCTTAATGAGAACATCGCATCACTGACCTACTTTCCTGCACAAGTAAGCAGAGAAGCATTCTGAAGTTTTAGGTTGTAGCTGAAGCTCTATTTTTGTCTTTTTCAGCAACTTGTTTTATTTTCCAAGTCTTATTTATCTACCAAGGGAGGACAACACAATAGTGGTGTCCTATTTGGGAGCTAATTCAAGAGCCAAAGATGGTTCCTGTCCTTCCACTGTCTCCTGGGATTATATGCAGCCCTCATGTTCTCTCTCCTGTGCTGAAGACCGGTGCTCCTGCACACGCCGACTACAGGCCATGGGTAATCGGTGCTCCTGTGGTGAGCAGTCTCACTGGAGGACTCAGTAAGCATTGCGTGAGCTCCTGAAGCCCTTTCCTGCCTTGGTGACTGACTACACTAATTTGCTGTCTTACAGTTCACTATTTTCTGAATGATGGATGGGTTTAAGTATTTTTCTGATGCCTATTCCAGGGGGAAGGGAAGACCTTATTTTAGTTTTTGGTTTTGTGGCCACACCTGGCAGTGTTCAGGGCTGACTCTTGGTTCTGTGCTTGGAGATCATTCTTGGTGGGGCTCAGGGGACCATATGCAGTGCTGGGGGGCCTAATCTGGATCAACCAGGTGCAAGACAAGTACCTTAACGCCCAGTAAAATTTCTCCAGCCCCAGAACTTTATTTTTTGCATTTTAACTCCTTTAAAAAAATCTTTTTGAACTGATGCAGTGGTTTACAGTACTTTTAATAATGTTTTTTCATGCACATAATTCAAACCCACACCAGTGAACCCATCTCCCTCCCCCAAGGACCCCAACACCTCTCTCAAACCCTCCGCTCCCCACTCAGTTGTGGGATCAGTTCTGTTCTGTTGCCTTTGGTCCTTGGTTACTACCTTGCTGTGTATCTTTAAGTCCCATCTACAAGAGATCTTTCTGTATCTGCTCAGGATTTATTTTAAAAGTGACCTTGCTAAAAATGAATGTTTATTTATTCAAAAGTCCTTTCCCTCTGGAAAGGCAGAAAGGGAAGTAAAACATGGTATCCAGAGCTGGAACTCCTTATTCCAGCTATGTCCCCTGCAGTCTTGCCCCCCCTTTTTTTCTTTCTTTTTGGGTCACACCCAGCAATGCACAGGGGTTATTCCTGGCTCTGAACTCAGGAATTACCCCTGGCAGTGCTCAGGGGACCATATGGGATACTGGGAATCGAACTTGGTTTAGCCGCGTGCAAGGCAAACGCCCTACCCTCTGTGCTATCGCTCCAGCCCCAGACTTGCCCCTTTGAGAGGAGGCCAGAGGTAGGCATAGAGTGGGCCCAAGGGCTCTCTTGGCTCAGTTCTCTTTACAGAACTAGAGTGGCCTGGTGACATTCAGAGACTCCATGTAGGTGTGACCTTTGTCTGAGTGGACCTGGACCCCTGCCTGGCTGCTGGGCTCTGCCAGAGTTGAGGTGGCAGCTCTTTTCCCAGATGCAGCTTCAAGCTGGCACTGTGTTGTATTGTTATTTTTCTTTAGGAAGATACTGAATTTCTTCTTGAATCAAGAGTAGTGAGATGAAAAGCCCCAAGTGTCATTTTTGAAGCCATCAGTGGGGCCCTGGGCCCCAGTTCGACACCCAGCATTGTCTGTGGCCTTCAGACACACACACACACAACCTAAAGAGGGAAAATCTCTATGTGGAAATGGGCCTCTGAGGAGGTGATTTTCTACTTCATCAGTTTTCCCTGACTCTTGAGAGAAATGAACTCGGGACCCTGTTTCAGGGCAAAGATGCATTCTCCAAAAGTTTCAAGTAGGGTGCTGTTTATTTTGGCTGCTTAAGCCAAGTAATATAGGAAGTGCACTTCCCCCTAGCACCCAGCCCTGAGCCCATGAAGACTGCCCCAACTGCTTCCAGACAGATGAAGTGGAATTGGGTGGGCACAGAGGCTAGCAAAAACCTCTTTTACAAAAACCTAACCCAGGAAAACTCTTTTAGCCCACACTAAAGCACAAGGCTGACAGGCTTCTGACTCCTGCCTGTGCCCATGTTTTCTGCACAAACCACTAAATATAGTAAATGTGGATAAAAAGGTATTTGAGAAACAGAAGCAATCAAGTGATACAGCCTTTATTTTTATGGAAACTCCAAGAGAAAAATATTAGATATTTAGAAAAAGACTTCCGAGGCAGACTTTTGAGGGGCATTTTTATTATAAATTTAATATGGTTGATTAATGAAAAATCACAATGCAGTACCAAGAAAATGTTTGTCAATATAAAAATTTTAGCAGCATTTCCATAGTTTCAGACTCTACCATTAGTCAGACTCCCCGCCCCCCCTTGTATTCTCCCCAGTGGGGCTGCAGCAGGCTATCAGCTTAGGGAAGGCCTCTGAGAAACTCAAGTCCAGTGTGTAGCCTAAGATTCAGACCCCACCCCAAATTCCCCAACCATCGAAGCACTTGCTTTGTCATGGGTTCCATTCTTCAGGCTGCAGGGAACCTGAAGGGTAGAAGTTTAAACTGGGCTGGATATGTAGTGCTTGATCCTGTTGTTTACATACTGACGGGCCCTGTGGGGTGGGCCAGTACCTGGCAGGTGGCAGCCGTGGTGGGCCCCGAGCGGGACGTGCACACGCTCTTCGGTTCTGCAGACGGAGCGTGGAGGGTTTGCCCCTCCAGGGTAAGGGTGTGAGTGATGAGTAGGGGAGACATACAAATGTAAATATAATACTGGCGAATTACCCCCCTGCTTCTTTGGTACTTTCCAAATTTCTCTAATCAAGAAAGTATAAGGGAAGCACAGCATTAAAAAAATTACAGTTTTAAATATTTACAGAAGTAATTATGATATATTACATAATAATCAATACACAGTATATGAACACATTCCTCAGTGAAAGCACTTGTGAACTCCTGTTCCAGTATTACTCAATAGCACACTGATGTTCATACACCTTAAGTCTGTATCATCCATCCTCTCATAGTGTATTAAATGGGAAAAATAGCATTTTCCAATCGGCAATTTCCTTTTAAAAGGTTCTTAAAAAAATTTCCATTAAAATCACTATGTACAAGGATTTGATGAATATCCTAGGTAGTTATCTCCACTCCTATTCTGAATATGAAATAAAGCTACCTACTCTATGTATACAGTATATATTTAGTTTATATGTAACTGCACCACGTTATATCACCACAACATCAGTTAAAAGCACAAGATTATATACAGAATTTAAGTTAGCTCTGAAGGATGGATGACTTTGCAGTCTAGGTGAGCAGTGTGGTATGGAGCCATCTGGAAGGGATATGGAGGTGGCGGGAGACGGCCCATGCATGCAGGAGGCGCCTCCCAGCAAACTGCCTCAGACAACCCCTTCTTGGTACTTGGGAGGAGCCGACTCACACGTAAGGAAGGATCCCGTACATGAGAAGTGCCATGATGGCAGCACTGAATACCCCAGCCACAGGGACAGTCACGAACCAGGCCACAAAGATGTTCCGAAAGAGGCGCCAGTCCACGGCCTTCCGAGAGCGGATCCAGCCCACAGCCACCACAGAGCCCACCTGTTGGAGTGGAAACAAAGGCCTGTAGATTTACCAAATCTGCATCTGCCTGCTCTTTCAGCATAAATTACATTCAAATTTGCATTCTTTTGCCTAAATTCACTAACTTTACAAAGTTTAGATTTTAGACTCTGTGTCTGTAGACAGTTTGGACTCACTTTTTCACTTACTTTCTGCCCTCTAGGTCGAACTTAAACCAATGGAATGTATCTGTTTTCCATGACCCTGACTTGAGACAGCCCCAAAGTAGGATGCTGCGTGCTGAGACATGGACCAACCTTAGTTACACACAAATCTCCACAGGGTCTCCCAAGGTCCCCTTTCCTGAGAGTGTGGGAGCCGGAGGGGACCTTTGCAAATCCCAATCCACTCCACTCACCACCAAGGCTGGACTCTGGCGGGCTGAGGGTAGGGGAGGCAGGCAGAGACCTAGAGCGCAGGGCGTGTATTTCATGCTGATTTTCTCCTCTGAAGATGCCCTGCAGTTTTTGCTCTTTAGCTTTAGTTCAAACAAAATAAATACTATCAGACTGAAATGGTCCACCATGCTTCACAAAGCGACAGTTCAGAGATACTTAAAAATCAGATTATTGATGCTGCTTTAAGTAATACTCTACCCACAATTCATTTTATGGTCTGTTGATATTTTTAAAAGGGAACAAGACCACTTTACATATCCTAAAAGTAGAAATAGTCAAGTCCAAGATCCATAATGTTTCCGGCTCGTCAGGGTTCGGTAGAAGCTCAGAGAGCCACAGGGGGCCTGGCCACCGTCAGCATCCTAGAATTCCCTATTCAGGCTTTGGCTCTACTGACCCTCAACTGCTTCGAGTCAACAGTGGCTAGTGAAGTTCAAATAGGAAAGCTGAGTTCAGCAAGGGCTGGCCATGGGAAAACGCAATGTCATTCATGGAATAACTGTCCTGGGGCACCAGAAGCAGCAGCAGATGAGGAGGCCGTTAACGTGACGTTCACACCCCAGGCAGTGATTAACAAGCATCTCCGTAAGTTACAGACAAGCAGCTAATAACCTGGGTAAGGAATCATCCAAATGATGATTGTACATTCTCTGCCTATAACCAATACCTGCCAGTAGATTAAGATTTTTTGATTGCAGAAGGAGAGTGAGTGCGAAGCCCCAGCAGTATGGCCGGGTCCATGACCTGGGCCCCTGGGGTTCAGGTGCGTTATGGAGGGCTGCCCCTGCAAAAGCACTTTCAGCTGCGTTATATTACACCAGGGCCAGGTGCTCAAGGTTCAATTGCACGCAAGGCCGCCTCCTTCATTTAAGGAAAAAAAGAAAGCACAAAAGTAACATAAAAGATGTTTATGTCATAGAAGAGGTTGACAACTACGTGGAATTCCGCAAATATCAGCTTTCTGTACAAACACTTGCATGTGGCCAACCTGACTGGACCCTTGGCACTGTGCCCACCCCCTAAGCACCCCGGGGAGAAGCTAGTGGTGGTGGCCCCAGGCACTGCTGGGTTTGCGCAAGTCCTTCCCCAGAAGCCCATTACAACACCTTCCTCTCTGGCTTTGTTTGGGCCGCGGAGGGCACCTGGCTCTGTGCTCGGGAGCCCTCTCACTGGTGCTGGACCAGCTGCAGTGCTGGGGCCCGAACCATTGTCCCAGCTGTGGTGCAGCTAAGCAAGTGTCTTAACCTTTTTATTAAAGTCTCAGTCTGATGTTGTTTCCTCTCTGCTTTTACTTGAGCAGTATTGGAGGGGAAATGCCAGGTTCCACACATTGTAGACTACCACTGAGCTACACCAACAGCCCTATAACTTCTTTTCTTAAAAAAAAATTAAAAATCAGTATTATAAATACTTCCTCATAATGCTTATAATAATGCTCACCATAATGCTTCCCCATGAAGCTCACAGTCCTTATGATCACCATGTAGGATGCTACTCATCCTCCTTTAGGTAGATGTACCTTAATTCTACCATTTCCAATTTCCTCCTACTTTTTTCCTATCAGAAATGGTTCTGTGATTAATGATTTATTGATATTGTTTATATTTAGGCTAAAAAACACAATTTTCTCTCAAATGGAGGGTTAAAAGGGACATTTACAAAATGTCTTGAGAGGTAAAGAGAGTACAGGTGTAAGGCACTTTGTCTTTATGCAGTCGACCGTAGTTCCATCCCTGGCACTAGGTATCATCCCGTGAGCACTGCCAGGAATCACTCTTGTGTACAGAACCAGGAAAAGCCCATGAGTACCACTGGTTTTGCCCTAAGCCCCCCTCCCCACAAATTGTGAAATAATTTGAAGCTTACAGAAAAGTTACAAGAACCCTCAATATGCAAATTTGCCAATTTTTAACGCTGTCACAATGAATGAAGCAATATTTTTTTTTCTTTTTGGGTCACACCCAGTGATGCTCAGGAGTTACTCCTGGCTCTACGCTCAGGAATTGCTCCTGGCAGTGCTCGGGGGGCCATATGGGATGCTGGGAATCAAACCCGCGTCTACCGTGTGCAAGACAAACACCCTACCCGTTGTACTATCGCTCCAGCCCTTGAAGCAACATTTTAAATACCATTAAAATACCCTTGTCCTCCCTCAAACTTTCTATCCTGCTAAAGACATGAATTGCCATGGCTGAAAATGGTGATTACTAATTCCAGAATTCTACTGACGAGCCCCTCCCTCTCAATTTATTTTGCCATTTTAATATATTCTACCAAATATTTCTATAAAACGTTGTGAGCTGAAGTGATAGCAGAGGGTAGGATCCTTGCCTTGCGTGCATCCAAGCCGGGTTCCATCCCAGACACCTCACAGTCAGGAGTAAGCCCTTAGCACAGCTGGCATGGTCCCAAAGCAAAACTAAAGTTGAGAATTTATAAGTCATCTATAATTTGTAAATTTCAGTATGCCACAACAACTCTGTAGATTGTTCTTTTTTGCTAACTACCTAAAACATCACTGTTGCTTTAATATACATTTTTAATGACTAAAGTTGAAATTTCTATATTTATCTTTTAAAGTTTTATTCCTTTAAATAGTTACAAAATAAAAAAGGATCTTTTCCTGTATTTTCCCCACTTATACATTAGAACATAACTATGTCTCTTTTGTGATCTTTACTGCATAATAGAAAAATCTCTGATATGCAATATAAATATTTTCTCACTATAATATCTGTTTCACTTTCAGATTTCTCATTTTATATAGTAAGCTATGCTTTTTTCTGTGATTTATCCTATTCTTTAATAGTCATAATATTTATTTGAAATTAAAAATTCTATTTAAAATAAATTTAAAATTGAATGGGACCAGATAGTATCTATAGAACAATGCACACAGTCAACTCAGGGTTGATCTCTGGTACCACATATGACCAGATGTCCCCCAGCACCATCAGAAGTGACCCCTGAGCACAGAGCCAGGAGTAAGCCCTTAGCTCCATTGGGTGTGTCCCCAAAACAACAGAAAAAAAGTTACCAGTAAAGTTGTTCCAAATCAAGGGATAGTGAACATGGGCAGTTTACCAAAACATTCCCACACTTCTGAAAACAGAACTGTGGATGACTCCACTCTGCTTTCTCATCAAAGCGTTCACTTCTCAGGTGTCCCTATTAATAGTGCTCTCCTTGCTATGGTAGGATTTAAGCCACACTGATTAAGGCTCACAGGGGAAAAAGCAATTAAAAAGTTTCTGAGGGGCTGGGGCGATAGCACAGTGGGTAGGGCGTTTGCCTTGCACACGGCCGATCTGGGTTTGATTCTAGCATTCCATATGGTCCCCTGAGCACCGCCAGGAGTAATTTCTGAGTTCAGAGCCAGGAGTTACCCCTGAGTATCGCCAGGTCTGACCCAAAAAGAAAAAAAAAAGTTTCTGAGACATACACTTTTGTTTTTATATTTTAAGACTTCTTTCTATTTTTTTTCTTTGTAATTTTTTTTTTTTTTTAACTTTGGTTACACTCAGTGGTGCTCAGGGGCTACTCACAGCTCTGTGGTTCTATTTCCTTTGTTCTTTTTTCTTTCTTGGGTTTTGGTCACATCGGTGGTGCTCAGGAATTACTAGCAGCTCAGTGCTTAGCTGAGTTCCAGGTCATTCCAGAGGTGCTCTGGGACCGATTGGTTCCATGGACTGAACCTGGGCTTCCTACATGTAAAGCACATGCTCCAGCCCACTGAACTTAAAGCCTTATGGAAAGCAAAAGTTATAAGCCAAGGAGACTGTCATGTCTGCCTTCTGAAGTAAAACATGATAATATTTTTTCTAATTATTCTTCTCCAAAAGCTCATTTTAAACAAATTTCCATCTTCTCTCAGCCAAGGAGCCAACTTCTATTCATCTATGAAGGTGGATCTAAGCAAGAAACTTAACAGATACATTACTTGGAAAAAATCAAATTCTGGGAATGAATTTACTTATAACAGATGGGATTCAGCTATGATCTTATGTGGGTGTCAACATTTCTTGGATATTTTCATATTGAAAGCTTCACTGACATAGGACTCCATTTGTTTTCTTCTGTGTGCTTTTGGCTACACCCATCTGTGCTTAGAGTACCCTACTCACCGTACTCTCTCTGGCTCCAGATTTTATCCTTAATATTTGAAGATTAAAATAAATATACATACATAATTGTAAACTATGTATATATTTCTTTATGTGCATATTTATAAAGAGGTGTGCTACTAAGGAATTTATGTCCAGTTTTACAAGATCTTAGTGAATAAACATGTATGTGTCATTGCCCTAAAATAGCTATACATATCCTAAGATAGGTTTTATTTAGAATTAATTAGAATTAATCTAGCTCTCTGACATTTAAAGCAAGTTTTCTTAATAGGGGGATCCTGATGGAGGATGTCATCTATAAAACTGACTTGAGGCAGACCTCAACTTCAACTCTAGTCTGGTTTTCCAGTGTCACTGGATAAAGCCCAGAACTGGACACTGAAAGCCCAAGGACAGAACCCTGGCTTTCCAGAAAGTGAAGCAGCTGGGGAGAGCAAGTGACTGCCATCAAAGTGAGAAGAGGCCACCATCACTCTGCAAGAGTCTCTTGTAACACATCTGTCCTGCATGCAACATCCCAAGTGGTGAACATGATGATATGAGTATGTGGGGCAGCATCAAGAATGGGACCCCGAGGGGGCCAGAGAGACACCACAGTTTGCCTTGCACCAGCCAATCTGATTTGATCCCAGTTCCTGATAGGGCCCCTGAGCATTCCTGGGGTAACTCCTGAGCAAAGAGCCAGAGTAATCCCTGAGCACCTCTGGATGGAGTGACCTCCCACCCCCCAGCCCAGCTGTCAGCTCAGTCCCAGTCCCAGGGTGGCCAATGGGGCCGTCAGTGCTAACAGATACCTGCCTGGCTTAGCACCCATGGTGGCCGAGTCCCTGTGGCTCAGTCTAGCAGGTGAGGTGCCAGGAGCACAAGGTCTGGTGCCAGAAGACACCTGCCCAGCCTAGCACCAGGTGTGGGTTAACAGAGCACTAGAAACGATGAGAAGACAAAGGAACTCAGCTGTGCCAACAGAGCAGAGCATAAGCCAGGGAGATCCCCAGTGACATCAGTAATCTACATGAAGACATTAAGACAACAACCAACCACATCAATATTCTCAAAAATAACAACTCAATTGAGTATCAAACTTGAAAAGAGCCTGATAGCAAAAATGAAGGAACTTATTAGAAGTGATAGTGAATATGGTAGCAAGTAGAAAGGATGAAGCTGAAAATTTAATCTGAACTCGAAGATTCGGTACAGCATGGGAAATAAGCAGTAGAAAAAGCAATAGAAAACAAAATGAGAAAAAAATGAAGAGAATAAAAGGGATATTATTGACTACGCCAACAGGAATCTTAGAATCATACAAATTCATGAAGGAGAAGAAAGAGGGATGGGAAGGAAGTGTTCATTGGAGAATAGGTAGGAATTCCCCAATCAGAAGAGGGAGTTGGGTGCACTGATCCAGCAGGTCCCAAGAGTGCTTATCAAAGTGAAGCCAAACAGAACCACACCAAAGCGCACTGTAACCAAAATGACAAGAACCAAAGACAGAGACAGACTCCTTAAAGCAACCAGAGAGAAGCAAAAAATCACATAGAAGGGGAAGAACACAAGATTTACAGCAGATTTCACTAATGAAACTTTACAAGCCTGAAGAGAATGAACACATATATATACAAAATATTGAATAAAAAGAACCCCTCTACCCAGCCATTAAAAAAAGAGGAAAAGTTCTAACATTTGGAAACTGAACAAAATTAAAGCACAACTGGATCAAAGAAGAAATTTAAAAAATTAAAAGATTCCTTGAGAATAATAGTGGGCAGGGCACTTGCCTTGCACATGCGAGACCCAGGTCTATTCCTGTCCGTTGGGTCAGGAATATGGTCCCCAGTGTCCTGCCAGGAGTAGCCCTGAGCACTGCCATATGTGGCCCTCAAGTCAGAAAACAAACAAAAATTGAAATGTTTCTTTGAAATGAATGGGAATGAAAACACGAACCCAGCAAAAGCAGAACTAAGGAGGTAGTTCACAGCATCACAGGTTTACATCAGAAAAAAAGAAAAAACTCAAACCAATGATCTAAATTCACAGTATAAGAAACTAGAAATATAACAGTACATGAATCTCAAAGTAAGTTGAAGAAAGGAAATAACAAGAACTACAGAATAACAAGCAGAAATGAGGTTACTATGAAGAACTATGCCACTAAGCTGGAGACCGTAAAAGAAATAAATGAATTCCTAGAATCATAGTCTCTCCAGATTGAATCAAGAGGAAATAGAAAGCCTGAACAGATCTGCTGGATATTAACCCTAAGTGTTTTAGGCTTCTTCAGTGAATTTCTCCTTTTCCTCCTCCCAGAGAAGCTTACTGTGCCCTTGCTAGCATCCCTAATTTAGGTAAATTTTATCTTTAACCTTTCCCTTGTATTTTACCTCGTCCATGTCCCTGCGGGATCTCCCTTTTAGGGTGTTAGGAACTACAGCAACTGAAGCCTGTCAAGTAATTATGACAGATGCCCAGTAGATATATTTCAGAGACAATCAACTCCTGAATATTAGGAGCATAGCATTAATGGTCTTTCTGTGTTTAACCAAAGAACATTGCTCTATAGTAAAATATAAAAAGGCTATGGGGGGGCTGGAGCAATAGCACAGTGGGTAGGGCGTTTGCCTTGCACGCGGCCGACCCGGGTTCGATTCCCAGCATCTCATATGGTCCCCTGAGCACTGCCAGGGGTGATTCCTGAGTGCAGAGCCAGTAGTAACCTCTGTGCATTGCCGGGTGTGACCCAAAAAGAAAAAAAAAAGGCTATAGGGAAATAGAAAAGCAGATACAAATACACAGCACTTCAAATACAAAGCACTACAAATACAAAGTTAAGAATTACCAGAAAGATTTGGCTTTTAAGTAATCAAGAATGACTTGGGGAGCTGTGACAATGAGAGGTAAAGTACAAGGGAAAGGTTAAAGATAAAATTTACCTAAATTAGGGATGCTAGCAAGGGCATGATAAGCTTCTCTGGGAGAGGAAAAGGGGCAATTCACTGATGAAGCCTAAAACACTTGTGATGTGGTTTTCACTTTCTACTGGGAACCATAAAGTTTAGCTTCTGACTGGCAACTAATAAACTCAACATGAAATTGCAACTGAATTTTTTTTTCTCAAGAACAAAAGGTTCTTGGGACCAGAGAGTACAGTGGGTAGGGCATTTTCCTAGCATGTGGCCGACCTGTGTTCAATCCCTGGCTTCCCATTTAGTCCCCTGAGTATCACCAGGAGTGATTCCTGAATTCAGAGCCAGGAGTAATCCCTGAGCATTGCTAGGTGTGATCCCTGAATTGATTCACTGTCACTGTCATCCCATTGCTCATTGATTTGCTTGAGCGGGCACCAGTAATGTCGCCATTGTGAGACTTGTTACTGTTTTTGGCACACTGAATGCACCACGGGTAGCTTGCCAGGCTCTGCTATGCGGGCGAGATAGTCTCGATAGCTTGCCAGGCTCTGAGAGGGGCGGAGGAAATCAAACCTGGGTCAGCTATGTGCAAGGCGAATGCCCTACCTCTGTGCTATTGCTCCAGCCCTTAAATATTTTTTTTTTAAAAAAAGAACAAAAAGTGCTGATCCAGATGAGTTCACTAGCTAGTTCTACCAAAATTTCAAAGAAGACTTAGTGCCTATATTCACAAGCTCTTTCAAAATATTGAAGAAACATGATTTCTTCCTAACAGCTTCTACAAAGCTAACATTATCTTAATAGCAAAGCAGACAGAGCTATTGCTAGAAAGAAAACTATGCTGATGTCCCTGATGAGTATCAATGCAAAGATCGTCAGTAAAATCTTAGAGAACTGAATCTAACAATATGTCAAAAGAATCACACCCCATGATCAAGTAGGTTTCATTCCAGGAACACATCGGTGGGCCAATGTATGCACATCAGTCAATATAATATGCCGTATCAATATAAGCTAAGATAAAGATCATATCAATTGATGTGGAGAGGACTTTTCACAATATTCAATGTCCTTTTATGATAAAAAAAACCTAAAAAAAGTAGGTACAGAAGGAACAAACCTCAAGATATTAACAGACATCTACAATAAGCCCACAGCCAATAGAAGAACTGAAAGCCTTCCCCAGCTATTAGCCACGGCAAGGATGTCCACTTTCTTTCCTTTTCTGATGGCTGTTGGGTCACACCCACTATGCTCGAGGCTTAATCTTGGCTCTGTGTTCAAGGATCACTCCTGGTGGTTCTCAGGGAACCATATGTGATATAGGGATTGAACTGGGTTGGCTGCAAGCAAGGCAAGTGCCTGCTTGTTATACTATCTCTCCTGCCCCATATTCAATATAGTTTTGGAAGTTCTTACCACAGAAATCAGGCAAGAAAATAAATCAAAGTGATCAAATTCAAAAAAGGAGTTAAACTATCCCTATTTGCAAATGACATGGTAACATACAACCTAAAAACTCCACCAAAAAAATCTTAAGGACAATAACTTATGACAGAAAGGTAGTTATAAAATAAACATGTAAAAATTGGTGGCATTTATGTATGAAAATAATGAACTAGAAGCAAAATAAAAATATAATCTCATTTAAAATAGTGTTCCAAAACATCAAATAGCTAGGAATCAAGTTTATAAAGGATGAGAGAGATTTATATAGCAAAAACTATGTCACTACTGAAATAAACAACAGAGAACACCAAGAAATGGGAAAAAAAATTCTATGCTCATAGATGGGAAGGATTAACATTGCTAAAATAACCATGATACCTAAATCATTATACAGGATCAATACAAGCCCCATTAAAATTCCAATGACATTCTTCAAGGACTTAGAACAAATCTACTAAATTTGTATGAAATCATAAAACTTCCAGAATAGCCAAATCAATTCTAAGAAAAAGAAAGATGGGAGATGTTGCAATTCCAGACTTTAATTTGTACTGTAAACTTATAATTACTAATCAAAACTGGGTGGTACTGAAATGAAGACAGAGGGGCTGGAGTGACAGTATAAGTGGGCAAAGTCTGGCCTTGCATACAGCTGACCTGGGTCCAATCACAGTCCCTGACATGGTCCCCTGAGCACCACCAGGAGTGATCCCTGAGCACAGGGCCAGGAGTAAGCCTTGAGCCACTGGGTATGGTCTCAAAACAAAACAAAACAAAACAAAACAAAACAAAAAACAGACTCTCAGGCCAATAGAAGAGGGAAGAGGGAATTGATAGCCCTCAGATTTATGGAAAGTTAATCTATGGCAAAGGAGCTGTGTACATGAAATGGAACAAGGAAATTTCTTCAACAAATGGTATTGGGAAAACTGTACTTGTAGAAAGCTGGAACTGGAACCACAAGCTCACACTACTACCAATGTTTATTCAAAGAGAATTAAAGACTCTCAGATTAGACCAGGATCCATAAAATATACTGAGGGAAACAGGCAGAACACTCCAGAAAATGGACCTCACAAATCTCTTCAATGATTTAACTCCAGAGGTAAAGATACAAACAAGGAAATGAGCGAGATCAAATTAAAATGGTTTCACATAGTCAAGAAGCTCATTGAGCTAAAGCAGGGAGGGAAGACAGGGGTATTGCTAACTGTTTCTTCAGGTATTGCTATCCTTCCCAAGGCGCACTCTGTACAGTCTGACATGCCAGGGAGGCCAAACTCTCACCAGAACATCCTTGAGGGGGTGGGGATTACTGACTGCTGACTAGGCCAGATGACATTAATAGAACAAGAATCTACTGAATATAGATTTAGCAATATGTATTGTGGGTATGGAATTCTTACCCACACCCACCTGCAGGTCAATGTGCAAAGAAGTGAGGGTGAAGGAATGGGAGACACTTTTCACTACATATAGTTCTGTGGTGGTTCAAAGACAGGCATGTGCTTCTTTTATAATTTTTAAATAACTGGAATTAAAAATGTAACATTGAGGGATCTGAGAGATAATACAGCATTGTGCACATGGCTAATGCCGGCTTGATCCCTGGCACCCCATATGGTCCCCAGCCCAGCAGGGAGTGATCCCTGAGCACAATCGGGTGTGGCCCAAAAGCAAAACCAAAAACAGAGAGACAACACTGGGTGAATGATGAATGAGGCTCTGCTGACTTTCACCTTTTCTTTCTCTGCACCCATAGGGTGTAGTGTAGACAGAGGGAAGGGGGGCCTTCCTGCAGACTGGCTATTCCCTCTCTGAGATCTGGGGCAAGCCATTTAGCCTTTCCATGTGTGAGATCCTGGACTGGTAAAACCGGGGGACAAGAGTACTCACTTCCTAATGTTTGTGGGAGGATTAAATGAGTTCTTATTCACAGCATTCTTAGAAGGGTGACAGCCAACATATCTGAGTTGTGGTTGGTTGGTCACCCCATTATGATCTTTATGGCTAAGATGGGAAGGAACCTTGTCTGAAGTGAAGGTCTGAATTCCCTTTTTTTTCCTTTTTGGGTCACACCTGGCGATGCACAGGGGTTACTCCTGGCTCTGCACTCAGGAATTACCCCTGGCCGTGCTCAGGGGACCATATGGGATGCTGGAATTTGAACCCGGGTCGGCCGTGTGCAAGGCAAACACCCTACCCACTGTGCTCTCTCTCCAGCCCCTGAATTCCCTTCTATCATATGTTTCATGTATGGCCTCAGGAAAATGACCTAACAGTAAGCCTCAGCCTTATTATCTGTAAACTGGGAATGATGATACCAATTTCACATGATTGCTATAAGGATTCAATGCAAATTAAAAAGCACCAAGCAGGGCCTGAGCAATAGTACAGCGTGTAGGGGTGTAGGGCATTTGCCTTGGACTTGGCCAACCCAGATTCAATCCTCAGCATCCCATATGGTCTCCAGAGCCCTGCCAGCAGTAATTCCTGAGAGCAGAGCCAGAAGTAACTCCTGAGCATCTCTGGCATGGCCAAAAAGAAAATAAATAGGACCAAGCACAGTAGCACAGTTTTCTGGCACTTTGTAGATACTTTTTTTTTTCAAGACAAGACCCAATTGTGCAGAGGGTTGGTTCTTGTCTTGAAAAAACACTGACTCTGCACCCCATAGGACAATATGGGGTATTTGAAAATAAACCTGGGTCTCCGCATGCAAGGCAAGCACCCTACCTGCTGTACTATTTCTCTAGCCCCAGTATACATATGCAATGATTTCCACAATACAAATTTGTGAGAATCACGATGACTTTTGTGACTTAACCAAATGAACGAATAACCTGGACGTGACATCAGTTCTGCTGAAGTCAGTACGGCATGTTCAAGACACTCCCTATTTTTTTTTTGCCTTATGGGTCACACCCAGTGATGCTCAGGGATCACTCCTGGCTCTGCACTCAGGAATTGCCCCTGGTGGTGCTCAGGGGACCATATGGGATGCTAGGAGTCGAACCCGGGTCGGCCGTGTGCAAGGCAAACACCCTATCCGCTGTGCTACCGCTCCAGCCCCAAGACACTGCCTATGAAGCTTTCTGAACTCTCTGGATACTGGGCAGACATGGCTCCATCCAGGGTGGCTTCTAGTAACCTCCTGAAACTCATATCCTGTTTCTCTTTCCTTCCTTCTTAATGTCTTCATCAACAAAACCTTCCACCTCAGTCAAGGAACACCCCCTCACACAACCCAAGGAAGTACTTGTAATCAATATTAGGAGTTACTTCCCATTGGAACTTAAGGCAATACACAGTTATTCTGCCCACTGCTGTAGAGGAGAAAAATGGAAGGACCGTGTCCTACAATTCCAATGAGCTGATTTCTGCTTATTTCTACTCATGCTGTCAACTCCTAGGCTCCTGCAGTGAGCTGGAACTGAGTGCAAGCCCCCTCTGAGCCTCTGAACATGGCCATGGAACACAGGACTTCAACGCAAACAATGCAAAGTGTGAAGCACACCGAGAGGGAGAGAAGGCTCTTGCACGGAAGCGGCAGGAGAGCTGTGCCGGAGCGGGTCTCAGGACTGCACAGGAAAGGCTGGGAGGCACAGTGTGAGAAAAGCAAAGGCCTACAGGCAGAGTGCTGCCAGCTTTGCTCAGATTCCCTTGGCGCCTGTGAGCTGACCCCAGCAGCCTGATGAAAGGCGGCGCTGGCGGGGGGCCTACCTTGCAGTGGGTGGTGCTGACGGGAAGTCCGATGTTGGAGGCCATCACCACAGTGAAAGCTGAAGCCAGTTCAATGGTGAAGCCGCTGCAGGAGGGAGCAGGAGACACATCACAGGAGCTCTTTGTACTGGTCTCACTGACAGCCCAGGGGGCCAAACGCTCACTAGAACATTCTTGGGGGGATTGCTGATTGCTGACTGAGCCAGATGACATTAACAGAACAAGACTACTGCATAATAGCAACAGTTCACACTAAGGCGGCATTCTACTATTTACAGCCCTAAATAGCCTTGTTTTTCGGATATGTTTTCAAAAACCACTCTCAGTAGTAACTGGGTCAGAAATCCCTGCTGTGTAAAGAATGGTAAATTAGTTATTTTTAAAGCAGCATAGGAAAACTATACTCTCACTTTAAAAAATGCGCATTTATTACACAAAGGGATTCCCCCTTGTCAGATTACTAATTTTTCTTCAAATTAGTTTTATAAAACAATCTTCCACCAAAATGAATTTAAAAGGCGGAAATGTTTCTTATAACAGGCAGTTTTAATTGTATTCTGAAAGTTCTATTGTAATTTTGTTATTTAATGTCATGGATCTAGTGAATCTACGCAGGAGGACCAAGTAGAAAACCAAGTGGAGGAAACTTCTAGACCTCACCAAGGGCCATAGCCTTCACCTGGCTGAGCTAGAGGTGGGATGGCAGAGAACTGGGCCAGGTGAGGGCACCTGTCCGGTGGCCCCTGGGCTGGACAAACCCTGGCAGGGAGGACTGGGCTCAGGGGTCCTTCTCTTTCTCCCTCTGCTCAGTTTCTTACTTCTAATCTCCCCATCGCTCTCATTTTCTCTCCTTCCTCAGTGCCACTGAGGGAGGGTAATGCAGGGTGAGCATAGGGAGGAGGCCTGGCCAGCCCTCAGCCCCTCTCCTCACTGGAACCCAGCTGCAGGTGTGGGTAGGAGGGCAGCGGCTGGAGCAAACTGCCAGCTTGCCTGCTCTGCACTGCTGTGAGCCTGGGGGACAAGCCTGTCCATCCATCTTGCACTTATTTTTTTTTTTTTTAGATTTCCCCTTACGTACTATATAAGCATTGTGGTTTACCAAGTTGTTCATGATGATTTGTTCCAGACCTCTAATATTCCAACACCAATCCCACCACATTATACCTTCCTTCCACCACTGTCTCCAATTTCCCAGCCACCCCAGAGCAGGCCCGCAGTACTTTTCTTGCCTTCTTTCGGCTTACCTTGATGGAGTGATGGGAGTGAGGTCCTTCCCCATGGTCTGGATGACCCTTCTGCCCCAGACCCAGAGACCTGTACAGATCCCAACTCCTCCATAGAAGAGCAGCCAGACGGGAGTGACGGCCTCCTGTAGCACGGCGCCAGGCTGTGATCCATGATCATAGATTAGCCACAGAGCTACCAGGGGACCGATGGCATTGCTGGGAGGGGAAAGAAAGATTGGCGGGTCAAACATGCATGGACAGCTTCCAACTTGGATGGTTTCAACTTTACAATGATGCAACAGCAACAGGCATATAGCAGAAAGTGTATTTTGGCTTTCAAAAAGCCTTTCCCGGCTGTGATGTTCAGTGGATTAAGCCAATCCAGTGTATTTTCAAGATAGGAATATTTCAATTTACAATGGGTTTAGTGTGGGGTAACTCCCCTCTAATCAAAGAAGGTCTATGAACTTTTACACTATATGCCTAGGCATTATTTAATTACTGGGATACCATACTATTTAATGATTGGAATACATTACCAAATATGTAATATTAGAAATATAAATTTTAGAATCAATTTGTTGCAAACTACAAAATAGTTGACTGCCATTATCGCTCAAATTGCATTGAATCTATAGATAAAAATGGGATGAATTGACATTTTAACCTTACTGAGTCAGTGTATCCCCAAACATGGAAAAATTGTTTATCTAATAGTTCTTTATTTAATAGTTCTTTGATTTAACTATAGTTTTGTAGTTTCCGACATATATAGCTTGGGTGTGGGGGGAAGGGCACTTTTAGAGGTGCTGGGGAACCCTGTGGTACCAGGAAGCAAACTGGGATTGGCAGCATGCAAACAAGTGCTTTAATCCCTGAACATCTTTCTGGCTCCTGTATTAGATTTTGAAATTCAATTATACCTGTTCATTACAGGTTCTGTAGGAAAACATTTGCTTTATTTTTTTTTTTAACTTGTATCCTGCAACTATGCTATAATCATTTCTTAATTCTCGGAACTTTCCCCCAATCTTTTGTTTTTATCACTAGCAAGCTAAGTTTGGTTTCTTTTTCCCTCTTCTCTCCTAATATGCATACCTTTTAGTGATGTGGAGATGAGGAAATTATGCATATCAAAACCGTAAGAGTCAGCACTAGTGTAAGCATCTGACCAAATGTATAATAAGTAAATTAAAAAAAAAAGGTTGCTTAGGTGGCAGGGTTGGGAGAGGGAGGACACTGACCCTGGGATGGTTTGGGGAGGGAACACTCAATGAGTGCCTGACACTATTATAAACAACTTCAGAGAGCACAGTGAATAAGTCATCAAATATTCTCTTTTTCATCTTGTGGCATTAGTTAGAACTTCCAGTACAGTGTTGAAGAGAAATGGTGAAATGGGCCACCCTTGCTTTGATCCTCAACCTAAGAGGGGAAATTTTATTTTCTTATCATTAATATCATTTAGTGTTAGGAAAAGATTCTTTATAGTTATTCAAGAAGAGGAAATTCCCCTTCATGTTTAATTATTTTTTTTTAAAGGGAGAGGTTTTGATCTGGACTACACTGGGGGCTACTGAGGGCTACTTCCTGAAGGTGGAAATTTTTTTTTTTAAATAATGAATCTAGGTTGGATTTTTTTTTTGCAATCGATTAATATGATTTTGTGGTTTTTCAGCCTGCTTTAATTTTTTTAATTGAAAAATTTAAATAAGGTAACACTGGTCTATAAGAGGGTAAATGTCTGTACTTTTTAGGGCTACACTATCACACCAGGCAGTGCTACAGTGCCAACACTTCTTCACTGCCCACAGACCTTTCAGAACACTCCTTACTTTCTCCCTTATGGTGTCACTTCTGCAGTCAGAGTCCAGGTGTTAGCTCTCATTAGACACTGTTTCTTTGAAAGACATGGTTGAAGACTCCCTGGGTCTCTGTCTTTGTCCCTGTGTCCCCAGCACTTCCCTTCTACTTGTCACAGTGGCAGTGTCTGAATACTTGACTTAGCTATAGTGCTCCCCGGGATCACACACTTTCAGACGTGGTCCTGACACTCACTTGGCTGTGACAGGACACAGGGGTCACAGGCAGAACTAGTACTGCGATGATCACATTGGTTATACTGGGTGGTGGCACTGTGCAAGGAACAGGATTCTTGGGGTCACCCCTGCAAGGCAGCACTGCTCCAAGCTACCCCTGCACCCACTGACTCACGCTGTCATCTGACACCCAGGATCCCTCTTGCTTCCATTCATTTGGAGCAAAAGGCGAGACAGCATCTGCAATAGCCCAGGCCTGGCTGTGCCTCTGGGCCACCCGTTCACCTGCTGCTGTTCTCTAGGTGTTTCCAGGACTTGGCTGTTATAAATAGCACCACAGTAAGATAGTAAAATACTATCTTTTCAAATTAGTGTTTTCGTATTCTTGGGATACCTAGGGGTAGAACTGCTGGATCATATGGTAGTTCTAATATTTTTCATAAAGGATATTTTAATTAAATACAAGGGGTGTATATGGAGTTCCACAGAAGGAAAGGGGTGGGTGGAGAGAAGCACAAGTCTCTGGGATCTGTTTTTTATTTGGGGGAATCTTCATACTGTTTTCTCAGGCCATTCTCAGATATGAGGTTGCTTAGAAGCCTTGTTTATTTTGATTTCCCCGATAATCAGCAATGATGTGCATTTTTTAAAATGTGCCTGTTGGCCAGCAGATATTTCTTGCAGGTACTTTCTCCTCACCCCCTTTCTGATGAGGCTGGTTTTGTTGTTTTGTGAACATCTATATATTTTAGCTATCAGCTCTGTGGCAGATGGATGGTGCTTGACTACCTCTTTCCATTCAGTAGAATACATTTTCTTAAACTTTCCTTTTTAATGCTAGTCCAAGAGTTCACAATGTGGAATTATAATACAAGTCCACTCTCAAATTACAAGTGCCACTTCACAGGTAGTGTGGATACTTTAAAATTTAACAACAATCCCAATTTCTGCAACCACTATCTTCTGTATCACTGCAGTCACACACACACACACACACATATACACTCTCATGGAATTTAATTCCATTGTGGTCTGAGAACAGGCATTGTACCACTATTTTACACATGCATATACATTTTTAGTATGCATGTAAACACATAATTGAATATTTTGAGTGTTATGTTACAACAATAAAGAATGGTTTGGATGTGGCTCAGTGATAGAGCATTTGTTTTGCATAAGTGAAACATTAGATTTTATTTCTGGCACTGAATTTTATACCGTCACTTAGTCCTTCTTTGATACTTTTTAAAAATCTATGTAGAAATGAATGTCTGTCCTACCTACATTATTTTCATTCTTTGTAAAGAACTTCTTTAAATCTTTCTTGGTAGGCAGGTTTATTGGCAACAAATTTCCTTTATTTTGCTTGTTTCAAAATTGAAAGGGTCTTGTTTCTCTACTTTTGAAGGATAATTTCACAGGTAAAAAGTTTATGTTGGTAAATTTTGCCTCAAGGTTTTAAATATTGCACTACAGTACCCTTTGGATTGCATGGCCTCTAGGATGTTGAATATAATTTTAAATTTGTTTTTCTATAGGTAAAGTGATTCCCCCACCCCTGTCTTCAGGACTTTTCTTTAGATTTGATTTTTGGCAGTTAAAAAGTACTATGCTTCACATCCAAAAGAACAAAAGCAACCGCTGTTGGAGAGGATGTGGGGAGAAAGGAACCCTTCTACACTGCTGGTGGGAATGCCGACTGGTTCAGCCCTTCTGGAAAACAATATGGACGACTCTCAAAAAATTAGAGGTTGAGCTCCCATTTGACCCAGCAATACCACTGCTGGGAATATATCCCAGAGAGGCAAAAAAGTATAATCGAAACAACATCTGCACATGTATGTTCATCGCAGCACTATTTACAATAGCCAGAATCTGGAAAAAACCCGAATGCCCTAGAACGGATGACTGGTTGAGGAAACTTTGGTACATCTATACAATGGAATACTATGCAGCTGTCAGAAAAAAGGAGGTCATGAATTTTGTATTTAAGTGGATGGGCATGAAAAGTTTCATGCTGAGTGAAATGAGTCAGAAAGAGAGAGACAGACATAGAAAGATTGCACTCATCTATGGTATATAGAATAACAGAGTGGGAGACTAACACTCAAGAACTGTAGAAATAAGTACCAGGAGGTTGACTCCATGGCTTTGAGGCTGGCCTCACGTTCCGGGGAAAGGTCAACTCAGAGAAGCGATCACCAACTACATTGTAGTCGAAGGCCATGTGGGGGAAGGGAGTTGCGGGCTGAATGAGGGCTAGAGACTGAGCACAGTGGCCACTCAACACCTTTATTGCAAACCACAACAGCTAATTAGAGAGAGAGAACAGAAGGGAATGCCCTGCCACAGTGGCAGGGCGGGGTGGGGGGAGATGGGATCGGGGAGGGTGGGAGGGATGCTGGGTTTACTGGTGGTGGAGAATGGGCACTGGTGAAGGGATGGGTTCCCGAACTTTGTATGAGGGAAGCATAAGCACAAAAGTGTATAAATCTGTAAATGTGCCCTCATGGTGATTCACGAATTAAAAATAAATAAATTAAAAAAAAGTACTATGCTTACATCCACATTATTTTATGTATGTGTACATGTGTGTGTATTTTATGTGTGTGTGTGTGTGTGTGTGTGTGTGTGTGTGTGTGTGAGGGGAGCAGGAAGTTCTCATACTTGGTATTCCCTAACTCCCTGGATCTGTGGTTAGTAGTCTAATGTTAATCTAGGAACATTCTGTCATTGTTTCAAACATTTCATTTGTTTTCCTTCCTTTATCTCATGTTATTTCCATTATGTGTATGTTATACCTTTTATGATTATGCCACTGTCTTTGAATAGTTTATTATACAGGTTTCCAAGCTGAGTTTTCTTTGTGTTTTCAAGGATTCTATCAAAATATCCTATGGCCTGGCGCGTCTAGTTCACCAGTGAGACAATCAAAGGTATTCTCATTTCTGTTACAATGTTTGCTTATGGTTCTTCCTTAAGATTTCTATCTCTTTGCTTACATTAGTCATCTGTTCTTAAAAACTCTCTATGTTATCCGTTAGGGATAGAAATGAGGAATAAATGGTATATATTTCTTCAATATTCACTATGAAGATATGGTAGAGTTTCAAGAGGTAAAAACTCACAATTCTGTGACACTATCACTAGGTCCTTTAGTCTCGACACTCCTGCTGGCTTCACACAGAGCTTCTGGCACTTGCTAAGGTGGTTAAGTATCTACCTGGCATTGGTTCCCATGGCAGTTTCCACTCCAGAGTAACTTCCTCCTTATCTCTGTGAATCTGTCTCTCTAGTCCTGAGGATGGTAGTGTGACCTGTGTCTTCCTCCCTTACATATCTAAGAGCCATCGACTGGGTCTCTAACGTACTGTTTTTGACCTGCTGAGATGGAATGGGTGCAGAAACACACAGGTTTTCATGGCTCTGTGGCTGGCTGGTCCCCTCCTGCCCACTCTAACCTCTAGACACTGTGCGTGGGTGCAGAGGTACAAAGCGCTGGTCCCCAGGTTACTTTTCTCTAGCTGTGTCATCCTGAGCAAGAAAAGCTTCACTTCTGGCTTCATTTCCCTGTCTTTGAAGGGAGTCCCAATGAGCTCCAAGGGCCGATTGGAGGAAGATTAGAATAACATCTGGGTCAGAAGTGAGGCCTGGTACAAACTTACTAGGCCTTTGTCGACAAGTCCTCTCATCACTGTCACATTATCATTGTTTTTAGAACCTTGTTTTTATCAGACCATGTCCCTGCTCCAAAGCTTCAAAACCAACAAACTACAAACTTCAAGAACCTAAACTTGCAAGTACCTGCTATAAACTTGGCTCACTAGTCCCTGCCTGGACTCTTACTCTGGTCTTGAAATGCTGTTCTGAATGGTTTGCTCCTTTTTCCATGAACATGTTTTTCTTAGCTCTCTAACTAGAATTTAGAAGAGAGACTCAGCTAATAATATTTGCCAATAGTATATAAAGTGAAAAGTTCAATAGTAGGCTTCAATAATAGACTTCAAACAAGAATTCTTAATAAGTAAGTGGGCTAGGGGCATGGTGCTCGACGTTTCGAAAAAGGACTGAACAGGACCAGACCAGAAACAAGGACTCATGCAGGTCCTACTGAGCAGCGCTAAGATGCTCAGGCTCTCATCTAGTGGGCAGGTTTCCCTTCATGTAGACAGACAATGCCTGGAAACTCAGCCATCGGGCAGACAGTCTAGGTACCTGGTGGTACCAAATGCCACAACAACACATTGTCTGGTCTTGGACAGAAACAAGAGGCCTGAAGGTAAAGAAAGGTAACAGCAGTAACTGAAGATCTCTCCACACGAGAAGTCTTATGGACTAGCCCATCTCTCGGCTCAGGCCTTGCCCTCTTCTGGAGATGCTCTCTGGGGCTCTCGCCCAGCCAGCGGGCACTATACAGACCTTTCACATTGGTCACTGACTGCCACACTGCACACCATTCTGCTACTCCCGCCTGCACCTGTTAGCCCTGCCACCCCTATGGGCAGGGCTCTCTGAGCTCCACATAGCACAGGGCTAGGCACACACTGTGCTAGCTGAAGCAATGAACCCGCTTACCTCACATCATTGCCTCCATGAGCGAAGGACCCGAAACAGGCTGTCAGGACTTGTAGGAAATGGAACAGGAGGTGGACCTCGGCAGTGTCTTTCTCCTCCTTCTCCTCCTCCGGGGGGTCCTCCCGTGGCTGCTCAGGGTCTGAGGGCTCAGAGGCCAGCTTCATCTCCACTCCCCCCTCTTCGGCCTCGATCTCAGCCTCAGCCACAGCGTTGCAGTAGCTGGAGTAGCTGTCATAGCGGAGTCTCTTCTTGGAGTAGGAGACAGTGTCGGCCACTAGCTTCTCGCTGTCCTCGGCTGCAGCGTCGGGGCCCCTGCAGGCGCCATGCACCGGGAGCCCGCAGATGGCGGCCGTGTAGCATGTGTAGCTATTGTTGCGCCGCAGCAGCCGGGCGCTGCTCTCAGGAACGGGCTCGGGGCCCCGGTCCGTGTGGATCCTGTGCAGCAGGTCCTTGTAGAGCCCCGAGTCTTTGTGCACGGTGTGATACACGTGCCCGTCACTCCGAGTGTGGCTGTCGAAGCCGAACGTGCCATTGGAGATGGGCGACTTGATGGAGCCATGGGTCATGGAAAGTGCCCTTCCTGGAACGGTCAAAAGGAGCCTTATGCCCAGCTCAGACTGCCAGGGACCCAGCCCCTGCCTACGGCCATCTCTGGAGGTGAGCGTGGGGCCACCAGCTGCCCCCACATGCTCTATGGTCTAAATGGCCTCTAAAGACCATGTGGTACAGCTACTGTTTTAAAAAAGGGAAATGTGCACACAAACGAAAGGGTAAACCAATAATGTGGCCTTCTGAACATATGCTGCGTAAGCTCTCTTTAGGAGTAACTTTCGGAGACTCCTAAAGCACTTTCTACACATCATTCCTTATAGGAATAGGACAGTGACATGAGAGAGAGGTGTAACTGAGTTCCCAGTGTTCCCAGTGAGGCAGACAATCAAAATGCTCCTTAGAAAGGCTGATCATGCTTGTCAGGTCACAGATGCAATATTAATTTGCTTTTGTTGGCCAATTTCTAGACCATGCCTTAGAAAGAGGCTGCCAGGGTATCCCCTTGCAGGGAGAGGAAGTCAGGAAGGTGCCTGAGCACCTGGGCAAAGGCTGATGCTTCCCACACTGCAAACAGTGTGCACAAACTGTGTCCATTTGTACACCACAGACACTGCAACATGCTCTGCGTGTTTCCTGAAGTCTCTGAAGTTCTATAATAGGGCGACTCCTCAGTTACAATTATAGCTTTTACTTTACATGCAGCTGGCATTCTTTGGAGAAACCCACCCCCAGTAGCCAGCTAGCTGCAATATGACATGCAGCACATGGGGACAGCTCGTGCACCCGGCACCAATCACTCAGACTATGATGACAAGCATCAGAGAAAAGCCGCAGAGCAAGAGTAAGCCGTGAGACAATCTAAATTATCTGCTGGGCCTTTTGGTGTCCATATTTTCTTGAATTAAAAGATGAAGGGGGCCACTCTGCATGCACTGAAATCAAGTCCCTGCCCCCAGGCCTGGATGGGCATCCCCTTTCTGTTCAGAGACCCTTGGACTCACCATAGGAGGCCCGAGGGTGGTTTCCTGAAGTGACTTCTGAGGTCCCCGAGGCCTCCCCAGCTGCCCCTGTGAGGGGGACGGAGCTGTCATCGCTCCCCTTGGCACCTGGTAGCTCCTTAAACACGGGGGACTCGACTTCCTGAACTTTATTGAGGCTTTCATCAGAGGCTCTTGATAATGCACCTTCTTTTTGTAATTTACCTAGAGAAAACACAGAAATTACTGAAATTTTGCATAAATGTATATAAACGTGAACATTTTTTATGCACAAGTTCTTATATTACAAGCAAAATAAATTAGAGCTAGGACAAGCATATAAAGTGCAAAGTTCAATGAATGGTTTGAAAAACTCAAGCAGAATTTTCAGGTATTGACGAAAAAAGATTGGTTCTTAAGCCTGAGATCTCATCCAAAATCAACAAAAAAGAGGGTTAAATCTGATCCCCAAGATCTCCTCCTGGGCTGTAGCACTATAGCAGTGTTGTTCCCTTGTTCATCGATTTGCTGGAGCAGGCACCAGTAACATCTCCAGTGTGAGACTTGTTGTTACTGTTTTTGGCATATCGAATACACCACAGGTAGCTTGCCAGGCTCTGCTGTGTGGGCAGGATACTCTTGGTAGCTTGCTGGGCTCTCTGAGAGGGATGGAGGAATCGAACCCAGGTCGGCCACGTACAAGGCAAACGCCCTGCCTGCTGTGCTATTGCTCCAGTCCCCTCCTGGGCTAGTGTTTTTTAAATCTACAGCTATACAACCTATTTACATTTTTTTAAATTAAAAAACACCTAATTATAAAATCATATTAATGTGGATTATAACAGCATTATTGGTTATGGATTATAATAGTGTTATTACGATAACATAGATTATAATAGTTATGCTTATAACCATTATAAACATAACAATCATTTTTTATCATAAAAAAAGTTACGTTTTTTGTGTTCAAGCACATAGACATTTCCAAAGGCTCCACCTTGTCCCTTTCTAGTTGAACTCATCCCTAAACCTCCATCCTCCTCCTCTGTTGCCACCTTTGTAACCTCAGTTCTGTTGTCACAGTCCAAAGGCTCGTTTTTATTGAACACTATTTTCTTTCTTTCTTTCTTTCTTTCTTTCTTTCTTTCTTTCTTTCTTTCTTTCTTTCTTTCTTTCTTTCTTTCTTTCTTTCTTTCTTTCTTTCTTTCTTTCTTTCTTTCTTTCTTTCTTTCTTTCTTTCTTTCTTGTCACACCTGGCGATGCACAGGGGTTACTCCTGGCTCATGCACTCAGAAATTACTCCTGGCGGTGCTCAGGGGACCATATGGGATGCTGGGAATCAAACCCGGGTCGGCTGCGTGCAAGGCAAATGCCCCACCCGCTGTGCTATCACTCCAGCCCACTATTCATTTTCTTGCTGTGCTTCTTTATTTGAGTGATATCATTACTTATTTGTCCTTTTCTTTGACCTGTTTCATTAACTTGACAAGTCATAACAAAAGACAAGACTTCATCTCTTTTAACAATAGAGTGGTATATGTATCACTGTATATGTACAACAAAAACTTTTTAAAAAGCTACTGTGATTCATAATAGTATTAATACTAATGTTTCAGAAATACAGTGTTATTCTATCACACCACCAGCAGCTGCATCCGTCCATCATTCACTCTAGGGAAAGGTTTCTCAGCCTTTTCCTAATCACAGCCCCCTTCAGACTCTGTGTCCTTCCAGTGGTCCCCTTGTTCTATCACTCTTCTGCTTGGGAATTTCCAAATGGCCCTTGGTTGAGAAACATGGCTCATCCCAGCTGGCCCCTACTCAGCAAACTAAGTTCTAATGGCATATTCTCAGGTATTTATCACAATTTCTTTACCCGCTCATCTATTTCTGGGAGCGTGTGTTGTTTCCAGATGCTGCAATGAACATAAGTGTGCATTAATTTTTTTAAATTAACATCTTTGTGTTAGGATAGATGTTAAGGTGTGGAATCTTTAGTTTAGAGGGAGTTCTATTTTTAATTGAGACCTCTCTATACTGTTTTCTACAGAGGCAGATGGGACTGTACCAGATGACAGTCCCATCAACAGTGAAAGGGTTCCTTTTTCACAGCCTCCCAATGTGCATAGTCTTTGGTGCAGGCCATTCTCACTGGTGTGAAGTGATATTGCATAGTCTTTTTGACTTGCAATTCCCTAGTAGCCAGTAATGATGAAAACTTTTTCACAAGTCTGTTGTCCATCTGTACGAGTTCTTTAGATGAGTCTTTTCAGTACTCTCTCCATCTTTCTGATGGGTTCGTTCTTTTGTTTTTGTTTTGTTGGGTTTGCGAATGTTTTCCATATCTTGAATAGCATCCCTTTATCAGATATCCGGTAATATTTTCTCCCATTCTGTAGGGTGTTCTTTAATTTTAGCTGCAATTGTTTCAAAGTGCAGAAATGTTCTATTTTGATGCAGTCTCATTAATTTTGCTTTCGTTTTCTTTGTCAATGTAATCAAGTCATTAAGACACCTTTGAAGTCAGTGTCATGGAGAGCTCTGCCTATACTTTGCTTAATTATTTTAAGGATTTGGGTCTAATACCAAGATATTTAATTCATCTTAAATGAAGTTTTGGGTATGCCGTTTGTTTACTAGTTTTTTAATCACCATTTGTTAAAAAGACTTTTCCCTCACTCAATGCCTCTAGTTCCTTTGCCATAAGTTACCTGTCTTATACACAGTAGGTTTACTTCTGGGCTCTCAATTCTGTTCCATTGAGCAGAGAGTTTGATTTTACCACATGTTTTGACTACTACAGCTTAATAATATAAGTTAAGGACAAGAATTCAATGCTTCTCTTTCTTAGAATTGCCTTGGCTAGTTGGATAGTTTTATAGTTCTGTGCAAATTTTAATATTAGTTGTTGTATGTCTTTGACAAATACCAATGGAACTTTGATAGGGATTACATTGGGACTACTTAATGTTTTGTTAATGTTTAGTGTTCACTTTTAAGAATGTTAATTCTTGCAGCCATAAACACAAAATATTTTTTCATTTCCTTATGTCCTCTTTTATTTCTTAAAATACTTTGTTTCTATTTCTTTCAGTGTATCTTTTTTAACCTTCTTTTGTTACTTCAATTCTTATGGATCTGAAGTTTCTTGGACATAAATGTAAATGGGATTTAAAATTCCTTTCTATTTTAGTTTGCTGTTTGCAGAAATATGTGGGTGTTGCTTTGATTTCATAGTCTGCCACTTTTCTGCATTTGTTTATTGTGAATCTAAACTTTTTTGCTGGTGATGCTCTAGGCTTTCTTTTTTTTTTTCCTTTGGCTTTAAAAAATTTTTTTTTCTTATTAGTGAATCACTGTGAGGTACAGTTACAGACTTACAAACTTCTGTGCTTACATTTCAGTCATACAACGGTCAAGTATCCAACCCTCCACCAGTGCCCATATTCCACCACCAATGGTCCCAACATCCCTCCCACCATTCCCACCCCACCTCTGTGGCAGGGCATTCCCTTTTACTCTCTCTCTCCTTTTGGGTGTTGTGGTTTGCCATAGAGGTATTTAATGGCCATCATGTTCAGTCTATAGTCTGCTTTCAGGGTGCGTTTCCCATCCCGAGCGAATCCTCTTAGCACCATTTACTTGGTGATCCCTTCTCTAACTGAACTGCCTTTTCCCTCAGTATGTGAGGCCAGCTTCTAAGCTGTGGAGTAATCCTCCCAGTACTTATCTTTAATAATTTTGTGTGTTAGTCTCCCACCTGTTACTTTATATTCCACAAATGAGTGCAATTTTTCTGTCGGTCTCTCTCTTTCTGACTCTTTTCGCTTAACATGATACTTTCCATGTTGATCCATCTATATGTGAATTTCATGACTTCATCTTTTCTAACAGCTGCATAGTATTCCATTGTGTAGATGTACCAGAGTTTCTTTAGCCAGTCATCTATTCTCGGGCACTCGGATTT
This sequence comes from Sorex araneus, assembly GCF_027595985.1. NCBI lineage: Eukaryota > Metazoa > Chordata > Mammalia > Eulipotyphla > Soricidae > Sorex > Sorex araneus. The sequence goes on along the minus strand of NC_073302.1, from coordinate 334,260,191 downwards.
TTTCCAGATTCTGGCTATTGTAAACAGTGCTGCACTGAACATACAGGTGCAGATGTCATTTCTACTATATATATTTGCATCTCCAGGATATATTCCCAGAATAGGTATTGCTGGGAATACCTATGGGTATTCAAATGGGCGCTCAATTTCTAATCTTTTGAGAATCGTCCATATTGTTTTCCAAAATGGCTGAATCAGTCGGCATTCCCACCAGCAGTGAAGGAAAGTCCCTTCCTCCCCACATCCACGCCAACACCGGTTGCTTTTGTTCTTTTGAATGTGGGCCAGTCTCTGTGGTGTGAGGTGATATCTCATTGTTGTTTTGATCTGCATCTCCCTGATGATTAGTGATGAAGAGCATTTTTCTCATGTGCCTTTTGGCTATTCAGATTTCTTCTTTGAGAAAGTTTCTATTCATTTCATCACCCCATTTTTTGATGGGGTTCTGTTTTCTTTTTGTAGAGTTCAACCAGTGACTAGGTTTTCTTTTTATGTGTATGTCATGTAATCTGCAAACAATTAGAGTTCAATTTATTTTCCAATTTGAATCCCTCTAGGTCCCTTTTCTTGCCTAACTACTACACCTAAAGACTTTCAACTCAGTAGGATGTTGAATAATTTTGATGAGAGTGTATGTCTTTGCCTTGTATGCGCAAGAGGAAGGGCCTTCAGTTTTCACCACTGAAGATGTGGGATTTTGTATATGGTTTTTACTATACTGAGGTAAGCTCCCTCTATCCCCACTCTGCTGTTTTTTTAAAAATCATAAATGGGTATGGAATATTGTCAAGAACATTTTCTGATGGGGTTGGAGAGATAGTACAACGGGAAGGGCTCATGCTTCGCATGTGGATGACCCAGGTTCAATCCTTGGCACCCTTGAGCCCAGCCAAGTATGATCCCTGAGTTCAGAGCCAGGAGTAAACCCTGAGAACTGCTGCGTGTGGCCCAAACCCAAAAAAAGATGCACACACAAAAAAGCCAGAACTTTTCTATTCATTTAGTTGTAAGTTGTTAGTATATGCGCTGCTGAAGTGAGCACAACTGTAAGCTTTTAATTTTTTCCTTTTAATTGACAAGATGTATTACATTAATTGATTTGTATGAATTGAACCATTCATGCATCCCTTGGTTGAATCCCACTTGATCATGGTGTATGATCCTCTTAATGTACTGCTGGATATGGCAAAGGTTTTGTTAAGGATCTCTCTATGTTCATCAAGGATACTAATCTGTAATTTTCTGTTTTAGAAATGTTTTTGTCTGCTTTTGCTATTGGGGTAATATTGATCTCACAGAAATGGTTAGAAAAGAATTCACATTTCTTGGATTTTTCTACAAGGGGAAGAAGGACTTCTTCTGTTACCAGAAGGACTGGTAACAGATTCTAGTTGAAGATTTGAGAGAACTCACTAGTAAACTCATTTGGATTCAAGCTTTTATACTGGAGTTCTTTGACTGCTATTTTAATTTTCCTACTAGTCATTTCCCTTTTCAGGTTTTTAAATTTTCTCCTAATTCAGTCTCAGGAGGTGACATGATTCTGAAAATTAATCTATTTCTTCTAGATTCTCCATCTTAATGGCATAAAGTTATTCAAAGTAACAGCTTATATAATTATCTTATTTTATTTTCTGCAATGCCAGGGACTTAACCCAGGGTTTTTCACATGCAAGACATGTGCTCTGTGCTGAATTATATCATTGGCTTCTTTTTTTTTAATTAAAAAATTTAAAAAATTTTTAAAATTTAATTCTTAAATTTTGGAGTCACACCTGGTGATGCTCAGGACTTATTCCAGGGTCTGCAATCAAGAATCATGCCTGGTAGTGCTTGGAGGACCCTATGGGATGCTGGAGATTGAACCCAGGTTGGTGCACATACAAGGCAAACAAACGCCCGACCACTATAGTACCCCTCCAGCCCATCCTTTGTATTGTTTTTGGGACACACCCCATAGTGCTCAGAGCTTATTCCTGGGTGGTGCAGTTTATTCCTCACTCCACATTCAGGAATCACTCCTGGGGATCAGGAGAGACTATATGCAGTGCCTGGGATCTAACTTGGGTCAGCCATGTGCAAGGCAAATGTCCTACCTGCAGCTCTGGCCCCTCTTTTCTATTTTTGAAGTATGTTGCATATTGTCTCCTTTCATTTCTGTTCTAATTTATCAGTTTTATCTTTTGTTATTTGTGAGTCTACCTAAGGGTAGACTCTGTCAATTCTGTTTACTCTTTTGAAAAATTAGTTCTTGTTTCCATTGGTCTTCTCTACTGAATTCTTAAATTTGGTATTATTTTCTCCAAATTTCTGTATCATTTATTTCCATCTTAATTTTAATTACTTCCTTCATTCCATATCTTGGGTTTTATCTATTGTCCTTTTTCTCGTTTCTTCAGCAGCTTAAGATGGTAATTTATTTGAGCTTTGTCTGATTCTTGATATAATTTGTGTTGGTATAAACTTCCTTCTAGTACTGCTTTCTCTGTGTCACACAAACTCTGATAACTTTGGTTTTTGTTCTTGTTTTCATGACAGATTTTCTGTTTGATTTCCTCTTTGAACCAGTGGTTATTTAGTATGATTTTACTCTCCAAGTGTTTGGATTTTCCTGAGGTTTAAATCTATTTTAGTGATTAATATCTACCTTACTAGCATTGTGTTCTGAATAGAAACTTGATATGATTTCTATTGTCATGATTTTACGGGCACTTATTTTGCTTCCCAGTATGTTTTCTCTCCTACAGAATGTTCTATGTCAAGTGGAGAAGACTGTGTGACTGGCTTTTGTGGGGTAGAGGAGAGTCCTGTTGGTGTCTATTGGTACCAGCAATTTCAATTCCTTTGTAGGATTGCTGTTTCCTTTCTGATTTTCTGCTAGCCTGATTCAATGATGAGAATGGTATACTAAAGTGTCTTAGTAGTATTGTGTTGCCATTGATGAATCTCCTCATATCTGTTAATAGTTGCTTTAAGAACTTTGATGCCTCTTCATTTGCTTCATATATATTGATAAAACATAAGTACTCTTGGTATAATGGTTCCTTGTATATAATGTTCACCCCTCTTATTACCTTTTTTTAGTTTGAACTCTATTTGGATTGATACAAGTATGACCATCCCAGCCCTCAAGTTTACCATTCAACTAAGGACTTTGGGTATTATTTAAAGTTTGCTTTTGTTTCTTACTTAAATTTTCCCTTCTTTTCTCTGGATGCACTTTGATACTGATCACTTTGATAGTGATGAACTTCCATTTGCCTCTTCTTACTTCTTCAAAGCATTTTTCTTGTAGTCTCCTTTATTAGTTTCAATACCCCCCATTTATGTTTATGCATCTTACTGGATATAAGTAGAATTTCTTTGCTTCTTATAGATGAACATTAATTTGCTGACTTAGAAGGCATGAATGTTTTTGTTGTTACTTTCTGAAAATGTTTTTATTATTCCTTCAAATAAAAGTGAAAATCTGGACAGTTAGAGGATTCTTGGTTAGAGGTTCTTTTCATTCAAGACTTTGGTTATATCATATGATTTCTTCCTGGCCTATAGTATTTAATTTGGGGAATTTAATGTGAGTTTTATAGACGTTTTATTATATGTGAATATTTGCTTTCCTCTTGTTGCCTTTTGGGGTATATCTCTTCATTTGGTTCTTACCATTTTAATTACACTGTGTCTTGGAATTCTTCTGTTTGGGTTTACTCTGGGACTTTTTAGGCTTCCAGGATCAGGGTGTAAATCTCCCTTTTTTAATTTGGGGAATTCTTGAATATTATTTCTTTCACCAGAATTCTTCCTCTTTCTCTTCCTTATGGATCCCCTAAGATGTGAATGTCATTCCTGTGCTATAAATGCATTGGTTTTCTTCACTTAGAAAAATTATTTTTCTCTTTTGTTTTGATAAATTCCTCTACCTTGTTTGCGGATTCAATTTTCAGTTTCTTCCATTCAGCTGCTGAGTCTTGCTCTTTTTCATCTGTTACTATACTTCTTAGTTCATTCAACTTCACACTTTTTCATTCTTTCTTTCAGAATTTCTCTGCACTTACTGATGGTCTCTTCCACCTATTTCTTCATTTTGTTGGACACTGAGAGGATTGTTGCTTGGAAGTCTTTCTTGGGGACTTTAGAAAGTTCTGACGTATTAAAAAACTTTTGTCTCCATCCAGAAGTCAGTGAACCCCTTCAGTTCTTCATCCTGGTATTACGTGAGGATCAGGAGTGGTAATCTGAGTAAGCACAGCTGGCCTGAGTGATGATGAGAAGATCATGTGCACGTGATCTAGTCCATATCCGTGGTCCAGTTATTGTGTGGGCTTGCTGTCCAGTGGGATTTGTGGTCACCTGCTACAATGGTAGGTTTAGTAGGACTGGGTTCAGATCCAGAGTTGCTGGTGTCTGGCAGTGAATATGAAGTCAAAGCCTGGCCATCCTGAGCAGAGACAAGGAGTCAGGGACATGTGCTTTGGGAGGTGTTAGGCCATAAAGGCTCATGTGCCTGAGCACGGGAGGGCCTTGGTGGGAGCTGGGTCTCTATATCCCCAGAGTCTGGCCGTCTCTCCCTCCTTGAGAGGTGATCCGCATGTGATGTGACTAGGTTTACTAGACAACTGGTGCCGTCCTCACTGTACTTGCCCTTTGGATTTGAATGTTCATGCCTTTATAGCTAACAATGCAAGAAGTCCTGGAGTGCCTGCTAGCAGCCAACAGTGGACTGGACAGGGCTAAGTCTGTTGACTCAACAAAGCAATTAGCATTTAGGGAGCTGACTCTGCATCTGGCCTGTGATGGGTGAGGGGGCGGGGGTGGGGGGTGTTCACCACAGAAATGGCAGGGCCAAACATATCACCAGTGGCAATGAAAATGTCTGCCACTAGATCCAACTCAAGCTTCCAGTTCTCGGTCACTCGCTTCCCATTCAGTGCATGTGAAACAGCCTGTGTGTGAGAAGCATGGGTGCCCACATGCCACCTCCCTGTGTGCCAGAGCCGCAGAGGCTTGCAGTCACCAGTCACAGTCTGTTCCTGCATCTTTGGGTTCCACACAGCCTAGCTTCTTGGTGCTCACATCCAATCTAGTATTTTCTGAAACTAACCTCAGAGTCACCAAAATGCTTATTATCTCTTTATAAACACTATATAAAAACATCTTTATAAACACTGTATTTTGTTTTTTTCTGTTCAATAAATTATTGGTTTCAGATTTCTTTCTTCTTTTTTTTTCTTTTGCTTTTTGGGTCACACCCAGTAATGTTCAGGGGTTACTCCTGGCTCTGCACTCAGGAATTACTCCTGGTGGTGCTTGGGGGACCATATGGGATGCTGGGAATCGAACCCAGATCAGCCGCATGCAAGCCAAATGCCTTTCTTGCTGTACTATCCCTCCAGCCCCAGGTTTCAGATTTCTTTGGATCACCAAGTCTCGGGAAACAAGCCATTTCCTACAAGAGGGAGAGATACTGGGGGCTGGAGCGTAGCACGTAGCACATAGCACACTAACCTTGTGTGCTGGTCCTGGGTTTGACCCCTGCACCCACATCCCATATGGTCCCTGAGAACTACTAGGAATGATCCCTGAGTGTAGAGACAGGAGTAGCCCATGAGCATTGATGGGTGCTGCCCCCTAAAACAATAAAATAAAATAAAGCTCATAGTATTCTTTTTGCTTTGCTTTTGTTTTTAGGCCACACCTGTTTCTGTTCAGGGCTTACTCCTGGCTTTGCACTCAGCAGTCACTCATGGTAGGGTTTGGAGACCATTTGCGGAGCGATGAATTGAACTTAGGACCACACTCTGCAAGGAGAGCTACCTACTGTACTATATTTTTGACCCAAAGTTCATAGCATTCTTTTCAATTGAGTATGATAGGTGATGCTGCATAGTTAATGATTTTGTTGCTTGCAAATTTTTCTGAGGAATGTTCTAAGCTCTTACCTACAGAAATGAAATAAAAACATCCCACTCTGCAGTGAATAACCCTGGCTGGTGGGCACCACGTGCTGGAGAATGCTCTGGACCTCAGACCGAGCCAAAAACACCGGGGTGCCCCAGATGGAGAAGGTGCAGTCTCCCCGGAAGGCACACCCTCAACCTACCCCTGGTGGAACCGGCCCTGCTTCCCGCCCAAACAGGACCCCGAGCAGCCACCCATGAACAGCTCCTCCGCTCCTGAACAGCCATGATCCCAGAGGGACACAAACCAATCTTGGAACACAGCGGCTGCTGGCAGAAATACCTCTGGACTTAATTACTAAAATACCAAAATTCCAAAACCACGCAAAACTACGCTCTTCATTATCAGCAACAGAAAACAAAATGATATAAAGATGCTTTTTAGGCAGGTCTGATTTTTTGGGGGAAACTCCAAATAATAATAGTGGGTTTCTTTTGAAAATTGAATGTAATCAAAGTAAGGAGAGAGTAAAGTGAAAAATCATCTGCCACACAGGCAGGGTGGGTGGTGGGATTGGGGGGTATAGTGGGGTTCTTGGTGGTGGAACATGGTGAAGGGATGGGTGTTTGATCATTGTATGACTGAAACTTAAACCTGAAAGCTTTGTGACTGTTCTCACGGGATTCAATAAAAATAATAGTAATCATAAATAAAATAAAATAAATTTTAAAAAATCCTTATATATTTTGATTGATATATGCATATATAATCTCAATCATCTCTAGATATCTCTCTATATATGCCTAGACAATAAGATATACAGACATAGGGGGCTGGAGCAATAGCACAGCGGGTAGGGCATTTGCCTTGCACGCGGCCGACCCGGGTTCGATTCCCAGCACCCCATATGGTCCCCTGAGCACCGCCAGGGGTAATTCCTGAGTGCAGAGCCAGGAGTAACCCCTGTGCATCGCCGGGTGTGACCCAAAAAGAAAAAAAAGATATACAGACATATTTTTAAAACAAAATTTCTGTTACATAGTATCACTGTATCACTGTCATCTCGTTGCTCATCGATTTGCTTGAGTGGACACCAGTAACATGTCCATTGTGAGACTTCATAGTGTAAGAATCAATAATTACATACACACCTCTGATTTCAAGTTGTTTATAGACAAGATGTGCTAAGACAGTATTTATAAAAATAGTAATTAGAACAAAAATTAATACAGGGATTTGAGAGATAGAACAGCAGGTAGGGCACTTGCCTTGCATATGGCTGACTTGGGTTTGATCTTCAGGACCCCATATGGTACCCTGAGCCCCACCAGGAGTGATCCCTGGGCAAAGAACCAAGAGTAATTCCTGAGCACTACCATGCCCCCAACCCCCCAAATTGTTACTATTCAGACAAGACACATATTATTTTCTATGTTTTAATAATGAGTAAACAGAAGCATAAGAGATTAAGCAATTTGCCTAAGGTTACATGTTGGTAAAGGGACAAGTTGTTTAATTCTGTGATTCCTCACCTAAATTACTAGTCTGTACTTTAAGTAACAGAACAAAACTATATGTTGAAATTTTAGAACACACGGCACTGACAAAAACATCTCTTGAAAAGCCAGAATATGCAGTAGGAGTAGTTTCTGCTATGATATTATGGTATAAGGCTGGAAAGCAAAGTTTTCATGGTTCATCTTGACATTAAGATACAGTTATCAGGAAAAGCCTTGTAAAATCAAGACATTTAAGTACAGTTCACAGCTGCATGGGATTAAGTCAGACAAGCAGCAGGTTTGAAGGAGGCTTGTCAGAGATGTGTTCTTTGAAAAGAATGGTAGTGTGGGCACAGCTGTTGTAAGCCTGAGAATCACTGAGAATCCCTCTCACGCACAATTATGTGGGCTTAAAATTACTCATGGATAATATGAACTTAAATTATATACATTTAAAACTAATTAACTAATGTGGATTTTTTTATTGCTTTATTTATTTATTTATTTACTTACTTATTTATTTATTACTTTTTGGGCCATACCCGGCAGTGCTCAAGGTTTACTCTTCACACTATACTCAGGAATTACTCCTGGTGGTGCCCAGGGGAACATATGGGATACTGGGGATCAAGCCTGGGTCAGCCGCTGTACTACTGCTCCAGCCCCAATGTGGGTTTTTCTAAAGTGGGATTTTTATGATAATGAACAAATCGATATGACATGAATTTACAAAAAATGTGCATACTTTAAAGTTTTAAATTTTATAAAAGTAAACAGAATCTGTTCTTTCACAGTCTTTATTCTCACGTATGTCTATAATGACAGCGCAATCAGAACACAGAAGGGTCCCCGCACCTCTCAGTGCTCCTGAGAGTTAGCTCTGCCCTCTGTCTCTGTAGTCTGCCTCCTAAGATGCCATAAATGGAACCACAAGATGAGTCATTTTGACCATGGCTTCTTTTATTCAGCATACTGTAAATAAACACTAATTCCTTTTATTTTATTTTTCCTCCTCCCCATGTTTTGGCTGCTGCTACTGTGTTTGAGGGTCACACAGCTGGTCATGGTGCACACCAGGGTTTGTGCTAACTAATGGCGGGTGATGCCAGGAATCAAACTCATGGTCCCAGGCCTGCGAGCAATTGCTCTGTCACCAGCCACATACTGTCAACGTTCCTTTGTTTGCAAATATATGTTCAGTTGTTCTGGCACCATTTGTTGTAAGGAGTATTGTTTCTCCACAAACTACAATAGCGGTCTGATGAAAATCAATTTGTCATATTTGTATGGACTTACTTTTGGACTCCATTCTGTTCTATTATTTACCTAGTTGTCGATCTCGTCACAATCTACAATATTATAAAGGTTTACAGGAAGTCTTAAACTCCAGTGTAGGATATCATTGGGTTGTCCTTTCCCCCTTGCCACAAGGAGCTTAGGTTTATCAGGTCACTCCCATCGCAGTGCTCCTGAGTCACTCCCATTCCTTTGTTTATCTGTAAACTTCTCTCCATGCTTTCTTCCCCAACTGGTCTATCACCTTTTCCCTCTAATCAGATTCTGTTAACTTGTAAGGTTAGATTCCTCAGAAATCTATGATTTTATATGTATGAATGAAATATTGTCTTTCTCCTCTCTTTATGTCTTTTGAATAGTTTAGTTTAAAGCAATGTCCTTTGGGGGCTGGAGTAATAGCACAGCGGGTAGGGCATTTGCCTTGCATGCAGCCGACCTGGGTTCGATTCCCAGCATCCCATATGGTCCCCCGGCACCGCCAGGAGTAATTCCTGAGTATAGAGCCAGGAGTAACCCCTGTGCATTGCTGGGTGTGACCCGAAAAGAAAAAAAAAAGCAATGTCCTTTTTGTATGGACAAAGGAAAACATTTAATATTATGCTTTATATCTTGGGATTTAATTGACTGAATATTATTCACTTCCGGGCATCTGCTTTCTCGACTTAAGCCTCAGTTGCCCTTAGTTCCTAGCACCCCAAAAGCAGGGTCCCGACAAGGGACTGAAGGGACCCAAGGCAAGCTGTGAGCTACCCTGGCATCGATATGGACCAGGCCAAAGTGCCACAGTTCTTAACTATAAGTTAAGAGCTTGATCATGGACAAATGCTGTCAAGATCCAAAAGCAACGACAAGACTAGGACCCTGCTAGAAATAGGAAAGACTAAACTGGCCTGAGCACTGTAGTCTGAGATTGAGATGACCCTGGGAGAGCAATTCTATAAGCTTAATGTATCTCTCATTATGTCCATACAAAATGATTAATATTATGAATGCTTATATGTGAGTTGGACAATGAGAAGAGAAACACACCCATGGGATTCTGCCCTTGGGTGGGTTATCATGCTGAAAGAGAACCTGTCCTAGAAGAAGCATCCCCTGAGGGAAAGAACTTTACCCCTATTGATTGTGACCACACTTGTGTGTAAGCCCCAACCCCTCATGCTGGGGGATTTAACTAGGCTGTAAGAGTGGGCTGGGGGTGTGCCAGATCCCAAGAAGCCAGATCGAGATCCAGATCCAGATCAAGAAGGAGAATGAAGTAGCATGGGGGAGGAAGAAGCAGGAGGAGAATCAGAGGAGAATGGAGATGGGAATGGAATAAACTGCAATTGAGACCAACCAGCCTGGCTCCTGTTCCTTCCTTCACCTCCCTGCCCATTGTCATCGGCCTCCCCGGGGTGGGGGAAGTGGCATGAGACTACCGAATGCAGGCGGCAGAGTGACAGAGTGCCGCTGCCCTGTGCCCCTTTTTTGTGATTACACACTCCAGCAATAGAAATCCCCCAGTTTTATTCCTTTTCAATATTGTTCTGGCTATCCTAGTTCCTATGAATTTCCACAGAGACTTAGAAGCAGCTTAACTAAGTCTACAAAACTTTTCTGCTGAGATCTTAATTTAGTTTGTTAAAGCTATAGATTAACTCGAGAAATGACAGCTTAGTTTAATTGAATATTCCAATTCACGAGCATGGTAATTTTCCTCATTTTTATCTTCCTTAAAATAAGGCTTCTGAATATCACCTATGTCTGTATAAAACATGGTAGGATAGAGTTGGAGGTCAGAAGTAAATACTTCTAAAATAAAAAAAGTAAATTATTTTTCTTTGGAGAGTTCTCTAATAGCTCATGGCCTCAAGGTTTGAAATTCAATTATGTTGCCAGTGATCAGAAAATAGACCTAGCAACTTTTTCAGTCATATTCACTTTCTTCAGTTTATACACAATAAAAAATACATTTATTTTGAAATTTTTGTTTATTTACTTAGTTTTGGGGCTACATCTGGAAATACTCAGGGTCTACCCTTAGCTCTGTGCTTGGTGATCACTCCTGGCTATGCTCAGGGGACCATGCCTTGCTGGGCATTGAACTTGGGCCTCCTGCATGCATAACATGCCCTTGGTCCTTTAAGTTATCTCTCAAGACCCAAAGCCAATACATTTTAAATGTGCATGTAGATGACCCGTGACAAAATACCAGTTAGCCACTCCCCAAACAATCACAACAGAATATACTTCCACATCCGTCCATATACTTATTAGCCACTCTCCAGTCATGACAGCATACACTTCTATGTGCCCTATATACCCTTCAGCCATTTCCCAGTTACAACAGAATACACTCCCACTTCCCTGAGAAACCCCCTCAGTCTCTTGCTGCTCTCCCCTGTCTAGGCAAGCACTGATCTCTCCCACTCCAGACTGTCTTTGCCTGCAACCATACAGCATGCCATCCTTTGCACCTGCTTTCTTTTGTTCGGCATTTTGATGACTATGCTATGCTTATGCTTCTACACATAGTATAATTTACTTTTTGCTAAGTAGTTTTCCATTGTGTGAATATGACACAACTTGATTATTCACTCATCTGTTAATGAGCAGTTGACAGTAGGTTTGAGCTATTAAGAATAAATAATTTACAAATATATTCACAGATATATTTCCACTTCCCTTGGATAAGTACCTCAGAGTGGAATTAGTCTGCCATACAGTAAATGTACACTTACCTTTATTGAGAAACTACCATACTAATTTCTAAAGTGGTTGTATTGTGTTACATTTTACCATGGATCTGTGAGAATTCCAATTACCCCACTTTTTAAAAGTCAACATTTGGAATTGCAACTCCTTTAATTTTTAGCCACTCTTTCAGGTGTGAAGTGCTACCTGTATTTCCCCAAAGACCAATATTTTTCCAGTGGAATTGCATAATTAACTTCTAGTTATCTCACTGTTCTGCACATCACAACTTATCAAGAAAAAGCTGAATCAGAAAAGTAGTAAAATACTAAGACAAGAACTAGGTTCATATCTCAGTGTGTACTTGCATTTATCGCCATCCCATTAGCAGTAACAATAATTCTGAGTCTCAAAACCCACACAAGTATGTTAGTGATTCAGAAGGAAAAATGCCCATCCTTACCTGTTATTTTCCTTCGCATCCATGGACACACGAAGAGCCACACAAAAATGGCAAACAGTAGCGCTACTCCAAAGGAGATGAGAGCTATAGCCCACACGGGAAGCACCAGGCCCAGCACTGAGAACAAAGATGGCAGCAGCGTTAGCCTCAGTCTACTTAGAGTGACATACTTCCTGTTCTCCAAACCTGAAACTCATCAATGGGATTTTATATTTAATAAAACTGTTAACCCCCAAATGTACTATTCATACTGGGAGAGAAATCTGTGTGTTTTAGATATACTGTACCTTGTGGATATGTGGTGGAAATGATGAGGAAGGTAATTATTAAACTTTTACCAGTTTGGCATAGATAACATACAAAATTGGAAAGACAAGCATTTACATGTAATTCTCATACCTAAACTCTTGAGAGCTCCTGGTGGCTGGGAAAGGAGTTCTCTACCCTGTATGGGGCAGTCAGTCCATTTCCTTAGGGAATGGAAGGCTGGTCCTAGTCCAGCTAAATGCTGCCTTTTTTGGTTCATCAGTAGCTGCATCCCTGCGTTCAATGGACATAACACTGACCTCATACATATACCATTTGTAAAAATAGCTGAGAAATTAATTATTTTTAAAGGACATTGCTCTCCAAACTGAATCCTTTTTGGAAGTGTCAACTCACGGAATTATGACCCAGAAACCTTTTCATTAAAATCTTCTATGCACATAAAGTAATGATCACATTAGTCAACAAGGGTACCCATGTAGCCTGATGTTTGCTTACCATAGTACAGTGTCTAGAATGCATGACTGAGTTTTGTGCATCTTTAGTGAAAATGGTAGGCATTTCACACTCATTCGCATGTGTAAAACTTAAATACACAGGCTTGCACAGGTACACAAGATATATGTATAAAAATTTTTATCATAATATTCTATGTAATAGTAAGAATTTGCATGATAACATATATGCATTGTTTTGGAAATGATCTAGTTTATGTTTAAAACAGATGGGAGCCAGAGAGACAGTACAGTGGTTAAGGCACTTGCCTTGCATGTCAGTGACCCAGGTTTACTCCCTTGCACTCCATATGTCCCCATTCCCATAAGTCTTGCCAGTAATGATTCGGCGTACAGAACCAGGAGTAAGCCCAGAGTACTGCCAGTGTGGTCCCAAAACAAAAATAAAGAAAGAAGAGAATAGGGGCCAGAGAGAGAATACAACAGGGTGCTTGCCTTGCACGTGGCTGATCTGAATTTGATCCCCTGCACCTCATGTGGTCTCCTGAGCTGGGAGTGATCCCTGAGCAAGCTAGGGGGCATCCCTGAGCACATCTGGGTGCGCCCCTGTGCCCAATAAAAATTTTAAAAAATCCACACTTAAGGGCCTATCTTTTGGGGGTGAGGGGGTTGGGACACTGCCAAATGGTGCTGTCAGGTAGTCAGGGACTCCTCTCAGTGATTCTTGGCCCACTGGGCCTACAGTTCAGTAGTTGGGTCCCAGGCTACAGAGCTGCTTAGGGGGGCCATGAGGCCAAGAGACCATGTGGTGCTAAGGCTCAAACAGGGGTCAGCCACTGCAAGGCATACTGTAACTCTTGTACCATCTTTCTGTCTACCCCCTAACTTCATATCTTTTTAATTTTTTTTTTGGTCACACCTGGTGATGCTCAGGGGTTACTCCTGGTTCTGCACTCAGGACTTATTCCTGGGGGTGCTCAGGGGACCACATGGGATACAGGGAGTCGAACTAGGCTCAGCTGCGCGCAAGGCAAATGCCCTAGCCACTGTACTGTTGTTGATCCAGCCCCTAGATTCATACCTTAAGCACAAAATTTAGAATGTTCTACAAAGACACAATAGCTACTTCTGTGGAAAGATGAGAAATTGGAGGGGGCTTTCACTTCTTATTACATACACTTTTATACTTACCTTATTACTACTTTTTGGCACTACTACCAATATTACTGTTTTATACTTAAATGTGCTGCCCTCAGTGCCCACCACCAGAGAGACAAGATCACTCCACATATTCTAAAGTCTGTTCCCTCTACTTTTATTTTTAAAATACATAATAAGCATGTCACTTTCATAAGTAATTAAGAGTTTTAAAATTGTTAAAGAAGTGAACTTTTAAAACCTTCATTCTTTGGGGTTGGGGTGATAGTACAGTGGGTAGGGTGCTGCCTTCGCACTTTTCCTGGCACCCCAGATAGTCCTGAGCCAGCCAGGAGTCAGCCCTGAGCAGAGCTGGGTGTGGCCCCAAATGAAACAATACCCCCCAATAAAAAACCCAAAACAACTCCCACAGCCCCAAACCCCATCTTTATTCTTGGTCTTCAAATATATATTTCATGTAAGGTCACTTAGGGGCTAGAATGTTCCCTGCACTGTGCTCCAACACTCCTGATCACATGAGAAAGCTGTGAACTTGGGCAGCGCAGGGCTGGGCAGAAGGTGGGTGAGGGAGCTGGCAGGTATGCAGGCAGCCAGACTGCTGCTTTCTCTGCCAGTGCAAGCTTGGAGCTGCTTGTGAAACGGACCAGGCTGACCTTGGTGGGCAGTGGCCATGAGCCCTGGCTCCCTGACTTCTGTATTAGATCTGTGTCAGTCCCTAATATGTGTGATAAACCATTCCAAAGTGGTTTCTTGCCAAACGGACTGGAAACTGTTACTTATCAACATCAAACTGAGCAACTAATATGGGCACAAGTCACTGCTAGTGCCTGAAAGCATTTGGGATTTGAAGAGGTTTCCTCTGTGGTTCCTGGGGCAGCTGATAAAACTGCTGATGGGGCTATTTCTAGCTTCACTGTGTGAACCTGATCTAAGAGAGGTTTCTGGATCCTGCTAGTAGACAATTTGGGAAGAGTGCGCGCGTGCGCGTGCCTGTGTGTGTGTGTGTGTGTGTGTGTGTGTGTGTGTGTGTAAATGAAAGAACACTTTTGCTCTCACATCCGATTTTCTTTCATTCATGCTAGACAAAGCCCACAAGAAAGGCTGAGTAAGGTGGCTTTATGGTCACCAAATCCACACTCCCCACGTGGGATTCCAGAGGGCATTAGGACCTTATTAGAAAGGGAGGAATAAGGTTGGTGACAAAACTTTGGGTCCTTTACTCAGACAATGAGCCACTGTATCACATTCCCTTTACAATTTTACCACCACAATGGTCTTTGCAATTGCTGGGCCTGAGAATCTGAAGTTACAGTCTGAACTCCTCACCAGTAAAACTCTCTGGGCGGAAGGCGCGCCGGGAACACCTCCCCTCCCAGGACCACCTACAGGCTACGTCACTAAAGAGAGTCCTACCTCCTGGTAGAGGGGTCTTAGAGGGTGGCTCTCACCGCGTGGCTGCTGCCGCTGCCGCCATTTTCGCTCAGAAAAATGGGGTGGACATGGCTTCTCGGCTGGCCTCACGTTCCGGGGAAAGGGCAACTCAGAGAAGTGATCACCAACTACATTGTAGTTGAAGGCCATGTGGGGGAAGGGAATTGCGGGCTGAATGAGGGCTAGAGACTGAGCACAGCGGCCACTCAACACCTTTATTGCAAACCACAAGAGCTAATTAGAGAGAGAGAACAGAAGGGAATGCCCTGCCACAGTGGCAGGGTGGGGTGGGGGGGAGATGGGATTGGGGAGGGTGGGAGGGACGCCGGGTTTACGGGTGGTGGAGAATGGGCACTGGTGAAGGGATGGGTTCCCGAACTTTGTATGAGGGAAGTATAAGCACAAAAGTGTATAAATCTGTAACTGTACCCTCACGGTGATTCTCTATTTAAAAATAAATAAATTATTAAAAAAAAAATCCTAGATATATATGGTTAGTTAGTTGAAACTTAAATAATTCCTAAAAAGATTTAGGAAGTATTTTATTTTAATTTATTATAAAATAATATATAATTTTTTAAGGAATTAGTAACTAGTGTGATATAGAAACTTTGAAATCATTCACAAGATTATAAGCAGAAACTGAAAGAAGATCCCAAATTAATTCAATAAAAAGACTGTTTTGTTTGGAAAAAAAAAAAAAGAAAAATGGGGTGGAGAGGGAAAAAAATCCCTCCCCGGGCTGCACGAGGTTGTAGTTCAGTTCACAGTCAAAATGCATGGCTGCAAGAATCTGCTCTGGTGCCAAAATGGGTTAGGAGACTTCAGGAACGGCTGTGACACTTTATACCACACACTCTACCCATACTCCAAGAGTACCGAACCACATTTGATGGGGCTTAAAGTAGGAGGTAACCAACCTTAGAGTGAAATATTATATTATTTCAGTTTTGCTTTGGGGCAGGGTTGGGATTCAGGATGGAAACACCTGAAATACGGTGGTGGGAAGGTGTAATGGTTGGTGGTGGGATTGGTGTTTGAATATTAAATGTAATCAAATTTTGTGAACTACTTTATAAAATAAAAAAAAATTAAAAAAAAAGAAAGCCAAGAAATAGGCTTTCTTTTTTTACATTTAATAATCTGGGATTGGTGTTTGAATATTAAATGTAATCAAATTTTGTGAACTACTTTATAAAATAAAAAAATTACAAAAAAAAGCTGAGATATAGGGAGGTAGTTATTGACAATGCTGAAGAAAGATAAAAGAATGGAATGGGGATAGAATTTGATCCTATAAAATTATTCTAGAAATTTGTAATCTAAAACACAAGATTTTACTCTTAAAGCCTGTGTGCAAGAAATGCATACGGACAGTTATTAATAGTATACTTCTCTAACTTGTACAAATATTTAAAGTAAAGTTTCATCAATAATTTCATACAAAACCTTCAAATATAGAAGCACTGGAATCAATGTAAATTCAAGGACAAAGATTGTTTCTTCTGAAAATTTAAGGCTGACTTGCGACAGAGTTTTCAATAAAAATACTTTGCATTTAGTTCTTTTTCTATGAAAATGTCAAATTGTTTTCAGGAGCTACCGCATAGCAGGGCAGTAAAGCAGGGTGCGGTTCATTGTTCTGTGGACAGGCAAAGTAGGACACGGCTTGAATTGCTCCACTTTCCTTGGCCAAAAGAGGCTGCCAGGACCGAAGGCCGGGGGCTCAGCTCCCAGCCCTCCAGCCCAGTTCTCAGTGGCTTTGCATCTCAAGCTTGAAAACTTTTTGTTTAAAAAAAAAAAAAAGAACTTCTGGCTTATAGCAAAGCCAAGTGATGATTATATTCCGAAAGTAATTTTTGCTTCTTGCAAATTGTGTTTAGGACAAATATACAAAGCAACAACAAAAGAACCCCCTTTGGCCCCCAAACCCTTTCTACTACAGTTCAGTGTATGCCAGACCTGGTATTCCAGGCTGCACAGCACTTCATGTTTTGGGAGAAGTGTGGGGGTGAACACAGTATGGACCTCTTTATCTTGGCTTGGACTTTCTTTTCTATCATAAAAGTTGTCTGTGACTGGACTCTCTGCTGAGGCATAAAAACTGAGGGATGCTTGGTTTGGGAATATGAGTGGAGCGTTTCCACCCTCTAGCTCCATTCCTCGTTCTATGGTGTGTTATGCTTTGCCCATAAACTGAAGTACCATCACAAGTACTCAAGCCTTTAAGATCAATGTTCTGAACGCTGTAGAGGTGCCAAAATTGACTCAGAGGAGTCAGAGAGATAGAGCAGTAAGTAGGCGCTAGCCTTGCACACAGCCAAAATAGGTTCGATTCCCAGCACAACAGATGTTCCAGAGCACCACCAGAGCACCATCTGAGTACAGAGCAAGCAGCAAGCCCTGAACGAACTGGATATCACCCAAAAACCAAGACGCGGAATAAAACAATAACCAAAATAGATGCATATACAATGTTAAAAATCATGCAAAGATAGTTTTTCATTTCCAGTACTGAAATACACATCATATAATTAAATGTGTCTAATAAAATCTGAGAAAAACTGCCTTAGGGAAAATTAATAGTAATTTCCCACATTTGGGAAGCAGGTATTTTGCAACTGTAATATGACACGTCACTTAGTAGAAAAGCCATCTTTTAAACAGAAAGGGATTTTTTTTTTTGTTTTTGTCAGATAGAGCCAAAAACTCAATCTTATTTCAGAGGAGGCATTCACAAGAACGAAGGCACACAGCTAACATATCTGCTGATTCCAGCTGCCTCACAGGAAAGGGCATATAGATTCAGACTCTGGCTGCTGGTGGTTTTCACAGGAGGTATCAAGAGGAATCCTTTTCCCCAAAAATACACAAAGCAACATTTAATTAGAATGTTTCCTATTTATTCACCAACACTAAAATGTGTACAAATAGGAAGACTGTCATATTTCTCTCCACCCATTCAAAATGTAAAGACCTTCATTCTCTTAGAAAAGAACAAAAGCTGGCAGAGATATCTTTGGACACTGCACCAGGCTGAGTCTCATCCGGGGCATTCCAGAGGAAGGCAGGTGGGCCCTCCACCCACCCGAACAGAGCCCTGGCAGCTGAGAACCGCCAGAACCCAATCGCTGCCATGCTCAATGTCAGACTCCAAAAGCTCAGATGAGCCTCATCCATGAATGAATCTGCTGAAAAACTCAGGTATGCAGTTTTCGTGACTGAAATCTCCAGGCTCTCATGGAGTCGGGGAAGAGCTACTTCCTCTCAGCTTCTTGTTCTTCCGGGAGCCTGGTGGTCATATCCACTAACTGCCTCTGGCGCCATATAAGCTCATATAAGCTCTACACTATTGATTGTACCAGGAGTAGCACACCACATTGGATGGGGTGTAAAGTAGAAGGTAATCGATCTCAATCAAAAAATATATATATTAGCACACAATTCTCAACTTGTAACTACATGTTAGTAATCTCTTCTACAAGGGCTTAATGGCTCCAGGGTGAGATACAACAATCTTCTCAAACTATCTTCTTCTTCTTCTTTTTTTTTTTTTGCTTTGTGGGTCACACCTGGCGGCACACGGGGTTTACTCCTGGCTCTGCACTCAGGAATTACTCCTGGCAGTGCTCAGGGGACCATGTGGGATGCCGGGAATCGAACCTGGGTTGGACGCATGCAAGGCAAATGCCCTCCCTGCTGTGCTATCACTCCAGCCCCTTCATACACTATCTTCTAATGAAACCTTTTCTGATCATTTTTAGCAGATTATTCAAACATGCAATACAAAATAAATTATTTAGGGCCTGCTATTGGGGCAGGCTTGTGTGGTGGTTGGGAAAATTCAAAATAATGGTGGTGGGAAAGTGTAATGGTGTTGGAGACTGGTTTAGAATATTGAATGTAATAAATTATTGTGAACAACTTTATAAAAATAAAATTAAATTTAAGAAAAAGAAAATAAGAAAAGCCATTAAAAGGAGAAATTCTCTGGCTGCAGCAATAGTACAGTGGGTAGGGCATTTTTATTAAATGAGGTTTGATCTCTGGCATCCCATATGGTTCCCTGAGCTCTTCAAGGCACATTGAATGCAGAGCCAGGACTAAGATCTGAGCACTGCTTGGTGTGTGATCCCAAGCCCTCCTCCCCCACCCCTAAAAGGGGAGACATTCTGTAAGGAAATCACCATTGGCTTCAGTATCTGCAGGAAATGAAGGTTGGCTTCTATCAGTGGGCTAACTAGTTTAACACCCAGTTGAGAGCCGAGGATTACACCACAGGCCATGTCAGAACTGCACCGCCACCCCCAATCCCAGGCTCCCAGATTCTGCGGGTTTAATTCTGCCAAGGCCACATAGCTCTGCAAAGGGCAGCACCAGGACTTTAATTACCTTTCTTCTCTTTTTTAAACGTGGATGTCTGGACCTGGACATCTGTAGCCTTTATGCCCCACTTATCTCTTGGATATTTAAAACAAAGGAATGCATTCACTTGTCTTTTTACTCCTCTGTGAGGAATACTTCTTACTGCTAACTAGCACTAAATAAATCAAATTAATTGGACAGGATACACCTTGTCTGCTTGATTTAAGCTTCCTGGAATGCTTACCTGGTGCTCCTGTGTACATGATGGAAAAGACATTTATTGCTATTGTAGCAGCGTAGAACACTGGAAGTGCCCGGAGGCCATTGGGAACAGGATCCTCCTACAGGAGTGGGACAAAGCAGAAGGTCAGAGTCAAGGGACATCTGCAGCTGACACAGACCAAAAAAACACCTTTCCAAAGCCAGGCATGGCCAAAATGGCCTCGGTGTCCTGTTGTGCTGTCTGCATCTGATCTGCAGAGGCAGGACCGGCTTGGCTGGACTCCCACACAGACGCTAACTCAAAGAGCTGCTGTTGTGCCCTGAAGACACGTCAAAGCACGAGAGTCACATGAACTGATGTCAGACTTAGAAACAGAGAAGAACTGTTAGGTCAGGGCAGCTCCTGGGGGCCCGAGCCCAGCCTGGAGTATGCTTTAAAACCTGTAGGTTTACTTTACTAGCAAAGGCCAGGTTGGCACTAAAAATCTACTTTCAGAAAGTATTTAAGACTAAACTCTCAGAGAATTCCTCAGAGTACCAAATGACTGAAATGCCAATTATGCATGGGATCTGATACTCTGCAGCAATGCATTTTAGCCCTATTAAAATAGTAGAGAGATATATCTCCAATATGCCATGATTTTTAGAACCTTTTCATATGGTTTAGTACTGAACCTACAATTAAAAGTTAAAAGAAAAAGAGCACTGTGAAGTCCTTGTCTTATAAAAATATTTAGTTACAGAAATTTTAGACCTTTTGCAACAAACCGAATACTTTTAGGAGTGTGCACATGCATTCTGCTGAATAACACCAGAGTATTGGAAATTAAGAGTTTTAAGCAGATAGCAAAGAATTCTGAAGTGAAAATATGAGCTGGGAACTCCTCAATGCAGCTCTGGCATACAAACGTTGCTAAAACAATAAGAAAACAGGACTATTTCCTAATCCCCATGCAAGACAGGGAAAATCAAGCTGAAAGAGGGCCCACGGAAGCAAGGATCAGCAAAGACCATTTCAGAGAGTTTCTTATCATCATGCAGGCATGTCTGGGAACCAAGTGTAAGAGTGGCACAAACTACTATGAAGAGATTCGAGCTGACAGCAGGGAAGCAGGAGGCCGGGGCAGAGCAGGGGACATGATTCCCGTAAGGCTGTCAGGACATAGGAAGAGAGGCATGGGCACGGAAGAGATGCCAGCTGGGACACGGGCATGCACCAAGAAAGTTTGTACAAGGGACTTGGTCCCATGTCGAGAAAGCACAGAGGTGTGGAAATATATAGAGTATATTGGGTGGGAGAGAAGAGGCTTCCTAGTAAGTGCCACGTGGAGCAGGAGCAGGAGCTTACCAAGCCGGCTCAGGTTACCACACAGGCAAGAGAGGGTAAGCTATCGAAGACACAAACATTACTAGTATGGCTGGGCCTGGGAGCAGTGGAACACTAAGTAGTAAGACATGACGCTGGTGATTTTGCACTAGACTAAGAGAAAGTCCTTCGAGAAATGACTAGCACTGCTGCTGTCATTTCATGCTTGTGATCGCCACGCCCCTGCAGTGCTTGGTGCCACTCTGCCTACCCGCAAGTGCCAGTCGGCCGTGCTCTCACTCTAGCCCTACTGCTGTACTCTAAAGTCAGATTTGACTTAAGGAGGAAAAGATAGTCTCAATATGCAAAGTATAAACTACAGCACAATGAGTCGTGTCATGTCTGATGGCTTATACAATACTACAACAACATCCTCCTGAAGGCCAAATAAAAATTACAATCGTTTATTCCCCCTAGAATACTGGTTTCAGTAAGTTTTCATTTTAATTTGCTTGCTTTTTCCATTAAAAAAAAACAGAAAATATCTGGGTAAGGAAAGTCTCCTGCTACTTTTAGTGATAGTCAATCAATATTTTAATACCTTCTCATTCTACTCTGCTTGACATTCAGAAAATAATTACCACTGGTTTTTGAGGTTTGAGGGAAAATCTAAGGACTGCTGACTAATGGATGCCAGAGGGTGGTAAGACACACCAGTGACAATGCTGACTTCAGGGAAGCCTGGGCCTGGCACCTTGGCTCTCAGACTATTTCTATAATCAAGTCTGGTCCTGACTCTGAGCTGCTTGGCCTTAACAATATAAAACTGCCATTATTCTGCTCACTTATCTCACTATAAATTTCAATAAAATAGAATGAAAATTAGTTCTGAAACTTAATTTTTTAAAGGTTCACTTACCTTTTTTAAAATGAAAATTCTGATCAGTACAAACAGCACGCCAGACATGAAACCAGACAATAGCGGAGATATAAACCAAGACGCAACTGAGTAATTAAAAAAAATGAAATGAACGTTAAATCCCAGATTATTAAGTCATGTTTATATAATATAACACTTAAATATAATACAACAGTATAAACATTCTGAAATTACTTACCTGAGTGCCGAGTCTAGCAAGTTCCCCTACACGTCAGACCGGGCCTTCTCCAGACAAACAGAGGCATGGCCCTAGCACTCTCCCTGCACAGCCAGCCTTGCACCCCTTGCCCTGCTCCAGCACAGGTCCTGAACACAGATTCCTGCATCCCATGGAACCCCTCTGTCTGCTAGCCGCAATTCCTGGTGTCTGAGCAGTGTGCACTACAGGAAAGGTAGGGAACTTTCTGGTGTTCGGTTTGTTTGTTCACTAGTTTTTTGTACTAAGACAGTCCTCAGACTTTTGTCTTGGTACCTTTTTTTTTTTTTGCTTTTTGGGTCACACCTGGCGATACACAGGGGTCACTCCTGGCTCTACACTCAGGAATTACCCCTGGCAGTACTCAGGGGACCATATGGGATGCTGGGAATTGAACCCGGGTCGGCCGCATGCAAGGCAAATGCCCTACCTACCACTCTAGCCCCATTATCTTGGTACTTTTAAAATATTCTTTAGTAAATTTATTAGGTTGTGTGTATGTGTATTTGTGTGTGTGTGCGTGTTATTTTTTAGTAAATTTATTAGGTTGTGTGTATGTGTGTGTGTGTGCGTGTTATTTTTTAGTAAATTTATTAGGTTGTGTGTATGTGTGTGTGTGTGCGTGTTATTCTTTAGTAAATTTATTAGGTTGTGTGTATGTGTATGTGGGCTCTGTGTGTGTGTGTGTGTGTGTGTGTGTGTGTGTGTGTGTGTGTCCCAAAAAGTACTCTAGCTGCACTAGCCTGGCTATGAGGGTCAATGCTTAGACTTGGTGGTATGTAGACCAGGACATACTGTGCAGTGCTTGCTGAGCCATGCAGTGCCAGGAATGAAACTCAGGGACTTCCACACACTAGGTATGTGCTCTGGCCTTTGCATTATCTTTCTGACCTCTTCACCCACAAAGGGCCAAGCTCTGGTATGGCCATTCAGAAGCTCGCTGTTGCAGGGGCTGAGGTTCCATGCTGTGCCAGGCATCAAATTCAGGACCTCCCACATACTACCACTTCTATCTACCAGACTACCTCTCTGGCCCCTCACCTCAACACTTTTTTTTTTTTTAATCATCTAGTACAGCAGTTCCAAACTCCAGCTACACAATGAAACCATCTTCTGCAGTTTTCAAAACCAGCTATGGTCTGGTGTCAATCCTAGAATTCTGATACCAAAGGTTAAGACTGGAGTTCTAGAGTTGAGACTGATTGTTCTAAAAGCTGGATACCAAAGGCAAATCTCCTGGTCATCTGTGTTCCTGCTTTGGGGGTCAGAGAGCGCAATTATGCAGAGCTCTGAGGTTGCTGGGCTTCGGAAGTCAGGCAAATCCCCACCATGAGGACTCACCCAGGCCCTGGGGGGAGGGGGCCTCTTCCACATTCGGTGGGCTGGTTCTTAAGAGGTAGATGGGTTTTATTTTAACAAAAAGCAGCACCAGGCAGTAGGCTGTAAGACCTTTCCAGAGCCTGGTGGCAGGCATAAGATGCCAACAGGGCCAGGTGCTTCCTCTCAGGAGAGTCAGTCCTGACAAATGACTCACCTGAAGGCTTCTAAGAACTGTGAACTCAACAGCTAGAAACTGAAGGGATTCTCCTCTGGACCTCACTTTCCTCTGATATACCAACCAACTTCAATCAGAGGACTTCTCTTCTGCTTGGGGACAGCAGATAGCTGTTCATATTAAAAGTTGGATGACAGGGGCCAGAGCAACAGTATAGCTAGTTGGACTCTAGGCTTGCACAAAGCCGACCTGGATTTGATTTCTGCCATCTCATATGGTTCCCTGAGCACCACCAACACTAATTCTTGAGCATCGAAAGGGACGGGCCAAAACCCAAGAAGATAAAAGTTGAATTACAACACAACATTTGAAAAGGTACCTGGAGTTAAAACAACTCTCTAAGACATAGTAGTGCATGATCTTCATTAACAGATTTTTAAGGGACAATATTCACTGTATCACTGTCATCCCATTGCTCATTGATTTGCTGGAGTGGGCACCAGTAACGTCTCCATTGTGAGACTTGTTGTTACTGTTTTTGGCATATCAAATATGCCATGGGTAGCTTGCCAGGCTCTGCAGTGTGGGCAAGATAGTCTCGGTAGCTTGCCGGGCTCTCCGAGAGGGGCAGAGGAATCGAACCCGGGTCAGCCGCATGCAAGGCGAATGCCCTACCCACTGCGCTATCACTCCAGCCCAAGGAAGAATATAATTCATATAAATCTTTAAAACTTTGATATATTAAGGAAGGATACTGTCATAGTTTTAAATACAATTTTCCTTAGAAATGCAAGTTTTCCCCTTTTATAGGTAAAAGAAAAGAGCAATTACCAATCTTGACAAGTTCCATCCACTGCACACCTTTGGTGCCAATGGCAACAAGTGAGAATCCAATGGTGGAACCGACGATGCAGTGAGTTCCTGAGATTGGAAGTCTCAGGAAGGATGCAATCAGCTGCCAAACAGCTGAGCCTAAAGGTTAAAAGATGGAGAAAGAAAGAAAAAGTCATATACAGAATATCTTAAGTACCCACCATAGGAAGAAATCTAAATTACTGATCTCCGTAACAATACTGACCTGTGTATACTATTACCAAACACTAAAGTCCTGATAAAAATCAGTCAGTTTTTTTTTACTCAACTGAACATTCTTCAATACTGAAGGAGTAACAATAATTTGTTTAAAGAAAAGTATTAAAGGGTTTTAGAGAATGCCCGTTTTTCACTGGCCTTTGTCACACTTAGGTAAGTGTGCTGATGATAAAGTTGTTTTTGGGTGAAGTGTAGCCTAGACCAAGCACGATATTAAAGAATGATAAAGCCAAAGAAACAAGAAAGGCTCCACATTAGAAAAGATCCTCTCACTATGTCTCCAAGACCCAGAATGAGGGGATCAAGACACTGGCCATGTCCCGTCAGTCTGTAAGAGAGAGTGACACCGTGTTATGTTCTGATTTCAGTCTTTATTGTGAGAAGTGAGTCTTAACACTAGGTTGGACATCAGTTCTTAGATTGGTTGGAAGCTTTGCTCTCTCAAGCCTTCTACTTTGTTGAACCCCTTAGCTTTGGCCTTGTGTCTTTTTCACTCAATTTCACCATTCTTTTCCAGGCTTAATATTTTTCTAGGCTACAGTTCACTTCAGATATTTTCATAAGCAGATCAAATTTTTCAGTGAGTATTAAAAGCATCAGCTGGGAAAGATCATTTTCAGAAATGGTTGTTGACAAGCTCCTATAGAACTGTAAGGGAACAAAGGGTTTGGCTGAGAAGCAGGCCACATTATTAATCTCAAATGTTAATTCTTGAAATCTGGTTGCCTGGCAGTAGAAAAACTTTTAAAGTAGACCCCTGGCATTTTCCGGAAGACTATCAGAGTTCCAGGGGGTCACTGAAGGCCTCACAGCTCCAGTGTATGAAACCTTGCTGACAGCTGCTCCCTCAGCCCAGCACAAGCTGACCTTTGGGCAGTGACCATGTGTCTATCACTGTGGCATGTGTTGAGAGGAGAAGGGGCCAGTCATGTGCTGCCAAACCAGTGTCAGGCTCCATGGTGGCACCTGGGCTTCCCTAGGGATGATTCCTGAAACCTTCACATCTAAGTCCTGGGCTCCTTGGGGAATAGGTTGTTTTAATAATAAAGTCAGAAGTCAGAGCATGTTTCATGGAGAAGAAAAACAAATGTGACGATGTATATTCTTGTCAAAGTTAAAAAATTGTGTGATGTTTCAAGAATGGTATAAACTCACCCATCTGCATTCAGACCATGAAATTTTCCTTCCTGAAAGCTGCTATCCTTGCTCTGGCTGACTCTAGAGCACAAGTCCTAGAGCAGAAGGGTTTGTCATAAAAGTGGGGAGTCTGTGGAGGGAGGGGAGAAGGGAAGAGAGCAGGCCAGCAGGGAGAGATGAAGGTGTGGCTGCAAGGAGGGGAAAGGAAAAACTTTGCGCCTCACCAGTGAGAGAGGTAAGAGGTCTCAACCTCAGGAATTTCTCCAGGCACATGGGAGTACATTAATATGAAGAAAACTGTAAGGAAAAAAAAGACCTTTCACCTGAGATAATGGCCCCTACAAAGAGAAAAGAAAGTAAGCATGGAATAAGGATATAAGACAAACTGAGGGAAAGTGGGGGGAAAGATGGGTGTCTCTGAGGCAACAGGGTCCTGGGAAGGTGGCACGTGTAAACACAGGCAGGGAACAGGTGTCCAGGCTGGAGGAGTCTGTGCTCTTCCGAGCATGGAAGTTCAAGAAGATGCTTGTTTCAACTACTGAGGACTTTTTTCCATGTGAAAATGCAAATTTTTTAATTCACAGGAGATTTCTGGAACCATTGGTTTTATACTATGAACAATAATACTTCAGGACTGAGCAAGAGTCCCCAAAGATAACTTGTTCAGTAAGTTTAACTGGCACCAACAATCTCTCTACACAACCAACGTGAATGCTACCATATTCTGTCAGAAAGCACAGAGGCCCATGAGCTTGTGGAGAAATTTCAAAAGAAAAAAAGCAAATAGGATAAAAGGATAGGAAAGATGGAAGGGAGAGAAGAAATGAATATTGAGTTTGGAAGAGGAGAATGGGAGAATCCTGGCATCTGAACAGAATCAGCTTGGTTCCAGCCAATAATAATTATCCTAACTTCTTACATTTACAGAGCTCACAGTTGCAAGTAACCCACTTTTTAAAATTTAGGTAACTCTTATAAATACTCAAGAAAACAGGCTTTGAGGTTCATCTAACCACATACTAAAAAGAAGAAAAAAGAAAGAAACCAAAGTAAACAAAATCAAGTTATTCAAGCAAAACTCAAATTGACTTGGTTAACCAAAATTCTAGTTTAGATAAGTATTCTTCCTTCTTTCAGTTAAGAGCCAAAGGCCAGGGGTGAGAAAATTTAAAAACTGGACAAGGTACAATGTATGTGAGAGTTGGCAGTGACCAGCTATCCACTGAAGGGTCCCAGAATTGGCTCACTAACATATCTTTTTGACAAACATTCCTAAAAACTCATCCAGTGAAAAGAGAAATTCTTGTTGAAATTTAATTTAATTAGTATTTTTCTTCATTTCTACCCTACTTCCAACATGTCCTGACCGGAAAAATCTCAACCTCAGCTTAAAAGGGTCAAATCATCTATATCAGTTTATCAAGGGTAAATCTGATAAAGAACTAACTTTCTAAAAGAATTTCACATATGTCTATGATGAGAAATATGTGCCCAATCAGAATAAGTAAATTCATTCCATCTTTAAACACAAGATATTAAGTATCAATTCCTAAGTATATAGTGGTAGTCTATTATGCTTAATTATATTTATTTCATAATATATCATCTACTGAAACTTCCTTTAACAGAAGAAGATGCCATATCTTAAACTTGTCCAATAATCTCTGCATACTGAGTATTTAAGAAACACTAATGACAAAAAATAACTAGGGACCTGTATTCTTGGTATACCAGCATCTTACCTCCTACTGCAGGACTCGTCCTACAAAGGAGATGTCCTGTTGAAAGCAGAAGGTGGTGGAACTCCTCTCTAACCCTCTTCTCCCTAACCAAATACCCGTATAGATCAGCTGTCTGCTGTGACGTCATCTCTCCCTAGAGGCAAGCAGAGAAAGAGTCCTGTCAGCTACACTGAAGGCATTTTTGCCTGCAACTTCCTGTTCAGTTGTAGTAGGGTCAGTAAGTGAAGTCTGCCCCACAGTGCTTCAGCCTAAGGCCCCTTTGGGCAGGAGAGGATTCATGCTGTCCCACCAGTCCATCTGCTTATTAACATAGTTCATGGCCCTTAACACTTCTCTTTCATCTGGACAACTGGAGACTACCAATGAAAGGTCATACTGTAAATAGTTGACACACAAATGATCTGTTGGCTGGAAAACAAAATAAACATTCCAAATGGAGCTCCTAGAGGTAGAATCAGAAACTCAAAACAAAAGCTTACAAAAGATTATAAATAACATAGAGGTCTAGAATTTCTTGAAACATAAGCACTTAAGATTCATTTGGTAACTGCTTTGTCTTAAATGGAGAATACAAAAAGATTTATTAATTAATATGGATTTTTGGCATCTAAATGCTCAAAACACTGCATTCTAAATGATGAAAAATCTACAAAAGTATAAATAAACCCTCCAGGAAATCTCATAAACTTTTCAAATACATTTACCTAGCAGTGTTCTTTCTTCTGTAACTTTCAAATAACTTTGAAATGACAAAGAACTACTCTACTTTTATTTGCTGTATTTTATGAAAAGTCCTCACTTAATCAAAATCTATATTAACAATCAAGTTTCCTAAAAACTTGAGAAAATCAATATTTAAGTTTGCTTTTCTTTGTCTTTTTTTCATGGCCACACCAAGTGGTATTAAGGCTTCTTTCTGAGTGCCTACGTGCTATACTATCTGGCCCAAATGTTTGATTTTCAACACCTACAAAAATTATAATCCAATTAAAAGCACAAGAAAAATCAAAATAGAATCTTAATAAGATCCACAGAAGTGTGAAACACAATTTTTTTATGAGAGGAAATTTCACATTTATGGGTATGGCAAAAGTATAGGAAGTAGGCCAGACATCACATAAAGAACATTGTTACTTACCAACCATTGCACTAACTTCCCCAGCCATTAGTGTTTCTACAGTGTTGTTGTATAGGTTCACATCAATGATACCTTTTCGAATGGTCTCTCCTACTTTGGCTCCCAATAATACAGAGCCAGTGGTTTCAAATATTGAAGCCAAAATGCATGCCTGCCTCAAAGTCACCACACCAGAGCCCACGGCTGTACCGAATGAATTGGCAACATCATTTGCACCCACAGAAAATGCCAAGATAAAAGCTATGATAAAACCTAAAATGACCATCCACAAATATTCATCCATGGCCATTTTGGAAAGTGGGCTCCAGGTACTTGTCTTTTGCAGAAATATTTTAAATAAACAAAGCTTGAGGTTCTAAACGTCGTAAGGCCGAGAGTTCTTGTAAACAGTGCGTTTGCTCTGGGAAGTGCTGGACAATGTTAGAGCCTGAACAAACTGCTAACTGCTGGTTTTCAAACTACTGTCAGTACAGTTCATTTGGTTATGTTCAGTCAGCAGTGAAAGACATTCCATATTTTTCCTCCCACTCTGGGAAAGCTGTGATGTCTTCTCCTGTAACAGAAAGAAACAAAAGGAAATCAATTACCCTAAATAACCTGTAACAGTTTGTTTTTTCAAAAATAAATGTTTTAAGCCTACTAATGAGATTAACTTTGGATTGTGACATAAAACAACTCAAGGAATCTAATAATTGGGCTGACACACTCAATCCCACCCTCTGGCTGACTGCCGGCACCCCGCAACTGAAGCAGCCTGTATACTAAGAGGGAGAGAGTGTCACAGTGTTTGGTTTTCAGCAGTTTGAACAAATATAGGCAGCTGTTATTTCCAGAAAGAATAAAAAAGCCTCAGAAGAGAAAAAGATAAATCAATCAGAAATTCACTTGTACGGTTCTTCAAATACGTGGTCTGCCCAATTTCTGGGAGTACCGATTAACATAAGTGATTGTGTCACACCCTGGGCAATGGTAACTCATCTACCCGTGTTTGGATGCATTAAACAATGATAAATTAGGAGCATATTACACATGTGTCTAAAAGTAAGTTTACAGGTTTGGGAAGAAAGTGACTCATCCAGGGGCAAGAGTGATAGTACAGCAGGTAGGGCATTTGCCTTGCACATGACTGACCTGGGTTCGAACCCGGAGGCTGCCAGGAGTGATCCCTAAGATAAGAGCCAGGAATAAGTCCTGAGCACCACTGGATGTGCCTCCCATGAAACAAAGTAACTCACCTAGAGGGTAACAAAGGTGGGCACGGAGGGCCTGACTGACGGACTGGAGGAGGCTAGATAACAAAAGCAAGCCAGTTCATATCGGATTGGGCCACCTCACTTGTTTACTTACTTCCCCTCTCAGAAGGAAAGCTCATGGTCTCATAAAGACATGGCTTCAGCCCCTCTCCTTTCCTCCAAGGTCCTTGCAATTCCTTGAAAACACCATGTAGGCTCACGTCAGAGCCTTTCTACCTCTGTCTCCATCTGCCAGCAAACATTTCTGGGTCAGCTGCACAGCTCACTCCTCATGCTACCTAAGTCTGGGCGCAAACGTCACCATCAGGACCTTTCATGACCTTTCAAAAATGGAATTGTTCCTCCCCACCCCCAACACACATGCTATGATCCATCACTGTTATCCTTATTTACTTTTCTGCTTATCACACCATTTGTTTTTACATTAATTCACTCATTTACTAGTTTACTCCTCTCATCAGGTTACAGGGACTTTGTGGTTCATAGCTTTATGTCCGGTCTAGACCTCTGCCTTGCATGTGTAAGCCCTAATAAATTTGCTGAATAAATGAAGAAAGAAGCTATTAAGCAAATGAAGGAAAGCCTTGCATATTCTTCCCTCTAGAATGAAGAGGAGATGTCACAAATTAAATATATTCCTAGCGTAAAAATAAGGTATTTTTTTTACCTTTTCAGTACGGTATTTTTTCAAACAATGTTCTGTGATTATAAGTACCCCAAATTCTGTGTCTATCAAAGTACCAAATCTGTACCTAATTTTTTTTTTCTTTTTGGGTCATACCTGGCGATGCACAGGGGTTACTCCTGGCTTTGCACTCAGGAATTACCCCTAGCCGTGCTCAGGGGACCATATGGGTTGCTGGGATTTGAACCCGGGTCGGTCGCGTGCAAGGCAAACGCCCTACCCGCTGTGCTATCTCTCCAGCCCCTGTACCTAATTTTTTAAAATCATTTTGAAATATACAATAGCACCTAGCACAGTGATTCTTTATTTGGGGGTCACATATGCCAGTGCTCAGGGGTTATTCCTAGTGGTGCTCATGGGATCATGTGGTGACCAGGACTGAACCATTTCCAACATGCAGAGCCTCTACTACAGCCCACTCAGCTGTTTCTCCTATGTGACTCAATCAAAAATGACTGAATTGAATAAGTTAGGCTCATATGTTATGTCCTAGGTAATATAATATCAGTCAACACTAAGACTATTTAGCGAGAAAAGAGAACACAAAATTTCAATATTCATTGTGATTCTGGCAATATTAAAAAATCATCAAAAAGCTGGGCAGATAGCCCAAGTGGTAAAGGACAAACTAGCATGGATCCCTTGGCATGCCGCGCCGCAAACCTTCAATGTATAACTCTGGTGACTCTTGAGCACTGCTGGGTGTGCCTTGGGATCTCTGGAGTGCTGCTGGGCATGTTGCCTAATTTAAAAAAATGTTAACTGAAAAGATCAGAAGATAAAACACTAAAATTATAACCGTGCTTGAGTTTGAATGGTAGTATTATAGATGAGTTTTTCATTTCCTTCCCAAAACACATACTAGTATTATAAACTACTTTCAAATTAAAATAACAAGCAATAAATATATATTGAACACCACCTATGTAAATGCTATGGAAACACAACGAAACAGGAAATTGACAGTGTGTGATCTTGTCATTTCCTGAGATGTATAGTCTATGTAACTCTGGAGACTCAGATTTCAAGTGAGACAAATGAAAAGGCTACTTGAAAGGCCAGATCAAACCTTCCACAAAAGCAGTGTTCTTTAAGTATGATGGCACATCAAATTTGTGAAAGAAAACAAAGAATTAAAAAGCATGTATGTGCGCATGAAAGAAGCATGATTGTTTTTATTGAAACTTACTTAGATGTGAGGGGAAAGAAAGTACGTGTTTGGGAGAGAACACAACTCTCCATAATGGAAAAAGCTGGTAAAGAGACCGAGACAAGCAAGCAGGAGGTGTGTTCAAGGGGACATGGGCTTAGAAGTATTGAGGAGCCAGCCTAAGAGTACTCTCAACAATGTGATCTGTCTACACAGTACAAAGGAATCTGGAAGGGATCTTCTCAGGGTAGGCTGCCATCAGGCTAATGAGAACACCCAAAAGGTATTTGAGATTCTCCTCTATGTTGTCCCTAGGAGTCAAGGATGAAGGGTGGCGAGGGGCCAGCACAGGAAGCTTCCGGACCAGTGAGGGAAGGAGGCATGCACCAGGGTCCTAAGAACAGAGCAAGCACGGCAAGTGCTTTCTGAGTACAGGGGAGGCCCGCTGCATTCCCAGGAGGCAGGAGTTCACTCCAGGCACTTTCCTGACCATCCGTGAGGAGGAAGCCTCCATGCAAGTTGGGGGGCACCTCAAAGACAGTAGCCATGGGATCAATAATGGGGTGCCTTGAATGGATTTTAATTTTCAGATAGGACCAGATTTCCCCATTACGAGAGGGGATTCTGGCAGCAGGATAGAAAAGGAGTGGGAAAAAAGAATGAGGGTCTGGAATACAGTCAGTAGGGCACTTGCCTTGCACGCGACCAACCCATGTTTGATTCCCAGCAGCCCATATGGTCCCCTGAGCACCGCAGGAGTAATTCCTGAGTGAAGAGCCAGGAGTAACCCTTGTGCATCGTTGGGTGTGACCCCAAAAAGGAAAAAAAAATAGAAAAAAGAAGGAGTGTAGAGAGTCTACTTTTGAGTCCTGAGGGTGGTTGTGGTACACACCGAGGTGTCCTGGCCAGGAGAGCTGCTAAGCCAAGAGAAGTGACTGAAGGAGGCATTTCAGGGGCTAGTCACTAGGGCTTGGGGAGATATGTACTGGGGAGCCAAGAGCAGAGAGCTGAGGTTAGACAGTTCTCTATTGTCTTGCATTATTTTCAGTTTGCTTCTGATCTTTTCAGGTGGTAGGATGGTTTATATGATAACAGGGAATAGTTGCAGGAGAACAGAAAAGCACCAATGCAGTATGTCCCCTGCTCAGTTTTGCTTGGAGAAGTTTTTCACCTGATCTTTATAGCTTTGGGCCTATTCCAAATCAATACCACTCCCACATATATGATCCAACATAACTTACTTTCACAATCATGTCTATGTTCCTTTTCTACTTCACATTCATTTCCTCAGGTAACTTAAGTGCAATAAGCCTCAGTTAAAGAGAAAAACTTGTCACTTTCTTTGAAACTAAGTGATACTGATCTGGTATTATATCAAGTCTACTTTTAATAAATAACAACTTGATATTCCTCCTTCCCCATTAATTTTCATTTACCACAAGCAAAATAAAACAAAGTACTTGAATAACTACACACTCTATTGTACAGAGCAAGATGCCAGTGCTGTTAAAACCAAACCAGTGGTCTGCAAGATCACAGTACAGAAGGCCAATCTGGTAATTTAGCCAGAATGCAGAAAGCCTCAGTTCCGAGTAGGTGGCATCTGACTATGTTCAACATATCAGAGTGCTGGATGTTTGAAAGTTGTTTTTTTGATGTGGGATCAAACCACTGGGGGAGTGGCACCCTTATTCTAAGTGCTAAATATCTGAAAGAGCCATATTAGGCTCCTGGGCTGAGATGTGGCAAAGGAGTCCATTTGCTTCACATGTGCAAGGCCCTGGGTCCTGTCCTTGACACTACCCAAACCAAAAAATTAGTCCCCTATCTCGTATCAAAATGAAATAACGTGAATGTAAAAATTGAAACAATGAAAAAAATCCTGGCAAATATTTATAATGGAACAGGTAAATTGAGACAAAATATTAAAGGCCATTAATAGAAAAGATCGATACATTGAGTTAATAGAAATCATGTAGCTTGGAAACAGGATTTCCCAAAAGTCTGATAAAAAGCATCAGCAGAAATGCCCATTCTCTTGCAAGTCTTTCTAAGTCTCCTAGAAGGGCCTTTTCAGAACCACCTTGACCCATCGCTGTGTGAGTGCTCCTGTGCACTCTTTGGTGGTGAAGTAAGGTGACTGGATGCCAAGGCAACAAATGTCAAAATCACTGGAAAAGTCTGACCTTAATTATAGTCAATTTAAAACATAAACTTAAAAAGAAAAAAAGTCATGAAGGAGAACTGGAACAAGCTTTGCTTGCTCTCCTTCCTCCTATGTTTCTTGTATGATTGGGATTCAAAGACTGAAGGTCACAAGATATCCTTCAATTTCAAAGCCACCAAACTTTTGGATTTGAGGGAGAGATCAAAGAGTGTTTTGAATTAATTAAGAAGGACAAAGAGGTTTCAGTAGTACGCTTCCTTTTCTTAGTACTTGCAATGACTTTTGAACAAACTTCTAGGCTTTCAGCCTAAGCTGCTACCATGTCTGTTCCCAGACTCTTGCCTGGCTCTCCTCCGCCCGCAGGTGTGCAGGCAGGACTTCTGAGGTAGGTGCCCATGATTCTCTTCCTACACTTTCCTTTCTAAGCCTTTGTTTCAAGTCTACCCAATATTCTTTGATTCCCACTAGAAATCTGAAAGTTTAATAAACAACTGAAAATATTCTCAGAATATTTTAGGCAGCTTTGTATATTGTTTAAACACAGGGGTGTTGTTTAGGACTTTTTTTTTTTTTTTTTTGCTTTTTGGGTCACATCCAGCAATGCACAGGGGTCACTCCTGGCTCATGCACTCAGGAATTACTCCTGGTGGTGCTCAGGGGACCATATGGGATGCTGGGATTTGAACCCGGGTCGGCCGCGTGCAAGGCAAACGCCCTACCCGCTGTGCTCTATCACTCCAGCCCCTGTTCAGGACATTTATGCAGAAAGGGGTGTGGGTGAAAAGTCCCAGCTCTGGAATGTTGCCAGGGTCACACCCAAGATGATCCCTGACCTCCCAGGTACACAGCTGACTTGTTTTGGCCCACCTTGCCCAAAAACACTCCACCTTTCTGCTCAGCCCTTGTCACCCTCTCTTAGTGCTACCCACTGAGCTCCTGATCAGAGGTCAATCTGAGCTTCTGACTCTTCCAGGGTACCTTCAGCTGGAGGCCGATCTATGTCAGCCTCCTTTCTGTGTGTAATTCTGCTTGAGGAGCTGTGCCTAAGATTTCACTAATCTTGGGCTGGAGCGATAGCACAGCGGGTAGGGCGTTTGCCTTGCACGCGGCCGACCCGGGTTCTAATCCCAGCGTCCCATATGGTCCCCTGAGCACTGCCAGGGGTAATTCCTGAGTGAAGAGCCAGGAGTAACCCCTGTGCATCGCCGGGTGTGACCCAAAAACCAAAAAAAAAAAAAAAGATTTCACTAATCAATTTCTCCCCAAAGCAGGTTGAGGGGCCCCGGTATTCTGAAGTGATTTTCCAGTGCCTCCTCTAAGCCACATTCTGTTTCCACCTTCTTTCTTGGAAGCTCGGGTTGAATCTTCAATTCTGAGACTTAGAAATATGAAAAAATTGATCTTCATATCAATGTCCTTTTAATTTTTGATAACATTCATGATGTAGATCTTGTCATAGGGAATCCTTATTAACAATATCATTCATTTTTGTTTGATTGGTTTGATTTGCTTTAAAGGCCATTCCTGGAAGTGCTCAGGGTACTGTGAGATGCCAGAAATGGGACCCAGGACTCCTGATCTTCCTATAGAAATTTTTCATTACTGTATCACTATCATTCTGTTGCTCATCGATTTGCTCAAGCGGGCGCCAGTAATGTCTCCACCGTCCCTGTCGCATTCAGGGGAATGAAGCCCATTATTGTTACTGCTTTTGGTATGTTGAATATGCCATGGGTAGCTTGCCAGGCTCTGCCGTGCGAGATTCTGCATCATTCTCTTCCGGGAGAGCTTTCTTTTATAGTCTCTGGAT
This sequence comes from Sorex araneus, assembly GCF_027595985.1. Classification (NCBI taxonomy): domain Eukaryota; kingdom Metazoa; phylum Chordata; class Mammalia; order Eulipotyphla; family Soricidae; genus Sorex; species Sorex araneus. The sequence goes on along the minus strand of NC_073302.1, from coordinate 334,224,353 downwards.
CTTGGCCATTGAAGAGATTACATGGTGCTGGGGGCAGTTTGTGGGTGTGACTGCCAAGCTACTGGGGATCTGGGTGGAGGAGGCCCAGTCCCAATCTGTGCAGGCTTGGAGATCTCAGCCACGGGTCCAGCAGACCTGGGTTCCTCTGTCAATGAAATTTTTCATCACCAGGAAAAAAATCATTAGTATGGATGGATGTTAAATGTGAACTGGATTTCTGTGGTGATTTCTCTGAACTATCTATGTTGAATGATTATGTTTTACCACAGAAATGAATATATTATCGATGACAGCTACAATCCAATAAAAGAGTAAAAGTATATTCATGAAGATACGATTAAAATTCCTGTTTTCACACTAATGATAAACACTGAAACATTGCCAGAATAGCTCTGAGACTTGCGTTCACTACCTTTAACAATAAGTGCACAGAACAATCTATGGGAACGCAGGAGAAAAGCTGACGAATTCTGACTAGGAAGAAGCAAGGAAGGATGAAGATGAGCAGAGTAGGAAGAGAACATCAGAGGGCAAGGCCAGGCCCAATGTCAGGCCCAGCTGGGCACAGGGACAAAAACAAAAACAAAAAATCATAGGAATAAAGGGAATACAAAGTTGATAGCCTGATAGTAAAGAAGTAAAACCTTCAAGTGAAAAGCTGCAGGTTTAAAATCCAGTGTAGGGCCATGGAGATAACTGAGTACAGCTGGTTCTGGTTTGGGAGTCCTCAACCCCTTCTGGGACTATCACATGGTGAGGCCTGAGCACTGATTGGCTGAGTCTTTCCAGGAGTGGCCTCAAGACACTCTTTGCATTATCTGGGTGCCATTTCCAGTGTACTAGGTACTGCCCAAACTGTGGCCCTCATTTATAATTCTATCAAAAAGGGTATATTTGTCCTCCTACATGGAGAAGATGAAAAAGCACCAATACTCAGAGATCTTAGTCCATTCGAGGCCAGGGAGTATCTGGCTACACAACTCCAGATAAGTCAAATAAATGATTGATCTGAAAATGTGAATAAATGGGACTCAACATGGAATCTGTGCTCAGTGTTGGGAACCAATACATGATGACTGCTATTATTAGAAGACAATGTCCTGAGGCAATGCCAAAGAGCTTGAAGCATAATCTCAGCCTTGCTATTACCTAGAAGTGTTACACTGAACAATTCCGGTGCTAAACATCCATATAACATTGGGGAAGTCAGGTACACCATCTAAACCTCACTTCAACATATGTATAACAGGGGTCAGGGAGATAGTACAGGAGTGAAGGCACATGCCTTGCATACAGTTAAGCCTGATTTGGCCCAGATGTGGTCCTGAGGGTTCCTGAATACCGACAGAGGGGACCAGGTAATTCCCAGCACTGAAGGAGTCCAGGTTGTTTGAGCACTGCTTGGGAGATCAGACCCTCTCTACTGCCCCCACTCCAAAAAAATCTGTACAATGGCAATAGTAACAATGTATGTATTTACATATTTATTTATATATTGCAGAACTACTGTTAAAATAAAATTTACTGCAAACAGAAGTGTCTTTTAAATTGTTTTTAGCCTCCAGCAATTTGAAGGTATTGGTACCACTGGAGCCACAGGAAGAATAACAAACCAAAGTCCCAAATTCTTTCTAGAATGCTCTTTTTCTCTCTGATGCTCCCCACCTCCTCTAGCAGCCAGGCAGAAATCCTCAGTCCACTTTCCTCTAGTTCTGCCAGTCTTCCTTTCAATGCCAACTGTGGCCTTGTCCATGGTTAAAGATCAATATCTATTGTAAGGCACAGGTACTTTTAGGGGTGGAGGGGAGTGAAAAGGTAAGAAAAAAGAAACTCTAAAAGGTTCTATGAGAACACACACACACAGTAGTACACTTTGGAGAACAATGTGAAATTTCTAACAGAGTGAAGCAAAAGTTTACCATCACACCCACAGTTGCTGCAGAATGAATAAACATGTCTACACAGGAACTTTGTTTGAGTAAGGTGGCAGTTACCCTACTGGGTATGTTTCAAAACTCATAAAACTAAATACAATGTAGTGTGTGAGCTTTATTCTATATGTATTATATTCTGAGAGAAATTATTGAAAAACATTAGCATATATGAGGTAATGAATATATTAATTAAAATAGGTGGCAGGAATCCTATCATAACGTATACATAGCACCATGACATATACTGCAAGTATCTTACACTTTCATTTGCCAATTAAACCTCAGTGAAGCTGAAAAGAAAAATCTTGATTATGAATGATAATATTAATTTTCTGCAATTTTCGTTCCCACATTGCTTCCTTCTCACTAATTCTCGAGAGTAAGCTATATAAATTGAAAGAAGAATTATTAAATGAAATAAGAAACATTCTGTCTAAGGACCCAAAACTGGCCAGATCAACCAAATGAGGAAGGGCTTGGAGACAGGTTATCAGACTTTGCATAAAACAATGACCTCAAAATGCAAAGAGCAAATGAAGATCAGTTAAAAGTGATGACTGACTTAGGACTGCAAGTAGAATGCTTCACAGAAAGGGACCAGACATGACCCTCTGGGAGCAGGAGTCCTGTAGCTGGGTCACGTGACTGACCTGTGTTTCCATCATGGCAGAGGCTGACACTCCAATAGAGGAAAGCAAAGAGTGGCCACACTGTGGCCAGAGGTCGAGCTAGAACCACAGAAATAGTCCCCCTGGAAATCACTCTTATGAAGGGCCATAGGTGGAAGATAATCACGACACTTCCTATTCTAAAGGCCAGATGAAATTCACCTTCAAGGAGGGGAGTAGAGTATGAGCCAGCAATTATAAAACTCTCATTGGTTCCACCTGTAAGGACAGGTATAAAGATACATACAGTTCAAAGTAAGTAAGTGTTGATTTTCATATGGGAAATGGAACCTGTGCACCTACCAGGCTGGGTCAGAAGCATGGCCGTCCCAGCAGAACTCTGTCTTGAACAAGAAGCATTCAGGCAGTGGATAGGCATTCTTTAGGCTATTAACCTCAAAGTTCAAAAAGTTAGCCAATATTTTGAGATATGAACAAGTTCTGATGTTTATGGTCAGGAGAAAGAAAATGGTTCTTCTGTCCCTAGAAAAGAGGGTATTACTGTATCACTGTCATCCCGTTCCTCATCGATTTGCTCAAACGGGCACTGGTAACATTTTTGAGATTTGCTGTTACTGTTTTTGGCATATTGAATACACCACGGGTAGCTTGCCAGGCTCTGCCGTGCGGGTGAGATACTCTCGGTAGCTTGCCAGGCTCTCTGAGAGGGGCGGAGGAATCGAACCTGGGTAGGCCATGTACAAGGCAAACACCCTACCTTCTGTGCTATTGCTCCAGCCCAGAAAAGAGGGTGGCTGAGAAAATATCAGTAACTTCTAAATGACTAAAGTAAATGACCATGTAATATAGAGCTGACTGGAGTTCTTCATGACATAACGTAACTAAATGAGTAACAGTGGCATGTACCATATGCCCTCATTATTTACAAATGCCCTACCAGCAAGACATGCAAGGCATGCCAAAATTAAATGCAGCTCTCTCTAGGTCTTCTTTACATTTTATTGGGTATTATTCAATGTTTTCTACCACGAGAAATTACTGCTTTTATCATGGGGAAACCCTTTCTTTCATTCTAGATCAACCTGGAAAGCCCAGGCAGCCTGGAAAATAGGCAGTTCAGCGTGAAGCAAGAGCAACAGGGCTGTCCTGCTCTGGGAGGGGCTGGAATTCTCTGACCCTCTCCTGACTGGGGCAGTCAACAGTCCCGGTGAGTTTATGGAATATAGACAAGCTTATTTTTGTGCTGTCTAAAGTTTCCACTGCAGACAGGGTGGCCGCAGGCCTTCTGTCCTCTCTCCTTCTCCAAGCCCTGTCTTGGGATAGCCACTTGGCCTTCTGCATTTTTGTCATTCTGACATTTAAATTTCTTTCTTTCTGGATCTTAAAACATTTGTGTTAGATGTTTTTCTACACAGCCTCTTGTTCTCTGGAGTAGCAGTCAAATCTATTGAGTAAACATATTTTTCTAAGTATAAAGAAATATAAAGCAAAAATGAGGTGAGATTATTTAATTAGGATAATTTGAATTAAAAGGTTTAGAAGATCCTACATGACTTACAAGAAAAGCCGTTTTTAATTATTTATTAAACAAATTTTTTTTTTGCATTTTAGGTCACACCCAGCAATGCTCGGGGGTTACTCCTGGCTCTGCATTCAGGAATTACTCCTTGGGGTCTTGGGGGACCATAAAGGATGCCGGGGATTGAACCCGGGTCAGCTGCGTGCAAGGCAAACGATTTTAAGAAATTATTGATGCCTCAGAAACTATAAGTACTATTTCCTTGGAGAAGCTGAAGTGGAGTCTGACTTCATTTGGGTTATGGGAAGAAAGTTTGTATTTATTATTTCTTTTTTAGAATTTGTAATTCAGTGATTCCATGAAAAAGTCACTACAGGGAGAAATATATCAGCTACTCTTTATCTAATTTGCAGATGTAGCCAACAGTCTTTCATTGTTACAAAAAGATTACATTCAGGAGAAAAACTGCAAGCGCTCATTGTGATGAACTAAATTAAGCTCCCATCAGAAATGTGGAATTACCTGAGACAGAGACTTTAAAAGCAGATTGTTACCAGCTTGCTGGAAAGTTGGAGGCATAGCCTCTTTCAAAGCAAGGACAAGAACTGCCGAGGTTTCTGCATTTAGTCCCTCTCAGAGACAGAAATGGCCTCCATGCACTTTCCCCTTTCTCTATGCATCACCAAAGGTTACTCCCAGATAGTCTCTGAACTTTATTTCTTATAATCCATGACAAAACAAAACAATTCATTTTCATGGACAAATCACTAACAAATTACTTCTATCAAATGGCAGAGCTAGGAGCACTTGTTCCAATCCTGTGCCCTGAAGTGTTGAACTGTTTGGCTAAGTTCCTGGAGCTATATTAGGGAAATACTTTCCCTTCAGTCACCATCTAAAATGGAACCAAGCATGTAAATAGATATCTTGGTGCTCACATACTTATTTTCTCATTTTGTTCTGATTATAGTGGGAGCTAAATAAAAATATGAATGATACAATAAACAAATTGATTACTATTACATATTCCATTATTAGACATTAATATAAATAGGAGAATTAAGAGCTGGAGATTATTATTATCTTAACTCTTTTCCATGCCTAACTTACAGCCCCATAGCTCTTGCTATCATTCCAGACGTTACTAAGCTAAAGTTTTTAGGCAGCAGTGAAAGCTGGAGAAGAAAAAAGATCATTAAACTGATTTAGTGCAGCTTTTCCTCTTTGCAATGTAGAAAAGCAAATGTGATTCAATTTTATCATTAATGATAATTCAGGAGTAAAAACAGTCTAAGAAAGGCAGTAAGTTCACAAAACTATTCATTCAATTCGCAAGTCAGGTAAAAATTTAGCAAATTTTCATAAATCCCACTGAAATGCAAAATTTTTACTAAGAAACCATAAGCATTTGATTGATAACAACTCCAAAGACTATGGAAAAAGAAGTTAAAAATATATGATGTTTACTGAGAATTATTTCTAAATTCTCAGAGTGCTCCTGACACTTAATTCCATATGCATGACTAGATAACCCTTCTTGGGCAAGTCCATCTACATTTTTTCCTCTCAGAAACTTATCAGGGAGGATACTGTAATGTGAACATGAGGAGCTTTCTCACAATAAACTAGAAACCAACAAGATATAAGCTGTTCTTCAGTAGTCTGAAGTCAATAAAGACAAGAAAAATAAGTGATTATAATTGTATACCATTACCTTTACTTGCACTCACCTATGTGTGCACATATATGAACATTAAACTTACTGTCAAGTGTCACTTCTTCAGTCTAATGAACATTTTCTTTTTTTTGATAAAGCAAGGCTGTTACCCAGGAGTTCTCAGTAGTTAGTTTTTTACTTGGTAATGTGTTTTGTCTCCATTTTTGAAAGCTAGTTTGTAGTATATAGGATCCTTCTAGCACTTTTAATGTGCGTCTTACTGTTTTCTGTATTCCACTGTTTCCCACTTTGAAACACAGTGCCTTTCACACTTGTCTACACATTACCCTGCCCTTCGAAAACCTCACATTTGTTTCTCTTTATTGTGACTTGGAGATTTTTCCTCACCTAAACTGTCAGCAAGCTACTGAGAATATCTCGCCCGCACAGCAGAGCCTGGCAAGCTGGCCGTGGCATATTTGATATGCCCAAAACAGTAACAACAAGTCTCACAATGGAGATGTTACTGGTGCCCGCTCGAGCAAATTGATGAGCAATGGGATGACAGTGACAGTGACTGTTTCCAACTTGAATTTATTTTTGTGGGGAGGGCATACACAGAAGTGCTCAGAAGTTATGCCTTTCTTTGTATTCAGAAATCACTCCTGGTGGGCTGGTGGTGGGGAGACCATATGGGATGCCGGGAATTGAGACCAGGTCAGCCTCATGTAAGGCAAGCACCCTTCCCGCCATACAATCTCTCTGGCCCCTGCCCTCTACTGTTTCTACTAAGTCAGAAGCAAATCTTGTATTTTATGAGTCACTTTCCTTAAACTATTTTCTAGATTTTCTGTCTTTCAAAATTTCGACCATAATGTATCTAGTTGTGGTTCATTTTGTGTTTATTCATTAGGCATTTTACGAATGAAATATTTTTAAAAAATAAATTTTGGGAAACTATCAGCCATCACTTATTTTTCTGCCTCTTTTTCTCTTCTATTTATGGTATTCCACAGTGACATTCAGTGGTATTCTATTTTTTTCCCCAGTTCTGTTCATTTTTTTTTTCATTTAAAAATTGTCTTTGTTTTTTTGATTGCATAGTCATTTGCAATGTCTTCAGGCTCACTAATTCTTTCTGACAACTCAAATTTAATATTGAAGACCTCTGAGGAGTTTTTCATTTTAGTTATTATATCATCAACTTCAGCATTTCCATTCTTTTTGTTTTTAATTGTGATAAAATATAACATGAATTTACCATTTGATTTTATATATATACATATATATATACATATATTTTGGTGTTGGTCCACAACCAGCAGTCTAAGGGTTTGCTCTTAGGTCTGTGCCCAGAAATCTTCCCTTGCGGAACCAGGGGATGTTCGAGGCAAGTTCCTACCCGTTGTATCATCGTCCAGCTGTCACCATTCAGTCACTTTCACTTGCACAGCCCAGTAGCACCAATGTTTGTTCTGTCACACAAACATCACCATCACCCACCTACAGAATACTATTTAATTCATAAAACCAAAATCTGTATTTATTGAATAGTAACTTCCAATTTTCCTTTCCTCAACATTCATCATTTTATGAATTTTACTACTTTAAGTATGTTTCATGAATAAAAGTCACAGTATTTGTCTGTGACAAGCGAATTTAATTTAGCAAATGTCTTCAAAGCTCATTTATATCATCTTTTATAGCACATTTTGTTTACTCAACCATCAATGGGCTGCTTATATCTTTTATCTATCATGAATTTATGTATACAAATAACTCTGAATCCCTGCTTTTGATACCTTTGGGTACATATCCAGAAAGTGGACTTGCCGAGCCAGTTATGTTTTGTTCTTTGAGGAAATATCATACTATCTTGCATAGAAGCTGCGCCATTTACACTTCACCAATAAGGCAGAAGAGTTACAATTTCTCTATATCCTAGTCAACATTGGTATTTTCTATTCTTACTTTTATAGAAGCAATTCTAATGGTGTGAGATTATCAGTTATTATGATTTGACCTGCATTTCCACAATGACTAGTGATAGAATATTTTCGTGTTTTTATCAATCATCTGAAAATCTTCTTCAAAGAAACGTATTTTAAGGCCTTTATCCATTTTAAAGCCAGATCATGTGATTTCTAATGAGCTGTAGTTCTTTACCTATATTTTGGATACCAGCTCCTTAACAAACATGTGATTTGCAGATGTTTTCTTCCATGATGTAGGTTGCTTTTTCACAACATTAAATTCTTTGATGCAAAGAGGTTTTTAATTTTTATGTAATCCAATGTATGTATTTTTATTGCTTTCCTTTTGATATCATATTTGCATGTGGTACTGCATTTTTATTGTCATTTCCTTTTAGAGATAGCATCTATTTGATTAATCACTACCACCATACTTTTCTTGGATGCTTTAAGAACAGGTTTTCTTCAGGTTTTGAATATAATTTATAAGAGCTGTTTCTAACTCTTTATCAGCTAAGCTCAGTGTACAGAGGGAGGCTCCTCGGAAGCAGTCTCCATTGTATGCTTTATTTCTCCCGTGTCACCCTCTCCCCCTTTCCAGTTTCCTCACATACCTCACAGTTATTTGTTGAAAAATAAACATTTTTGAGAATATTATAGTAACTCTGATTACTGACATGGTTACCCCTTAGTGGTTTGTTAAATTTACTTGGTTGTACTGATTCTGAAGTTTTTCTCCTCTAAGGTACAAATGCTTAAAGTACACAGAGGTTTTCCTCCTTTGTATATTTTAGTCAGGCTTACAAAGGATTGGCCAAAAGTTGTGCTTAAGCTCCTGTAGTAAGATTTTCATTCTCTGTCATGAAAATATGTATGGCTTAGAAATCATTTGCGTAGTTCAGAGATAGAAGAAAGATGTGAACACAGGTGGTTTCTCAGAGGAGCAGGAGCTGTTATAAACTCTGCCTCTGTGGGTGGTCATGAAACCCTGTGTATGTGTAAATATCACAAAACTACATATATCACTAGAGAGAGTTAATTTTACTAGACACAATTCTTTTCAGCAACCAGAAATTGCCTACTGCTCTTACACAGGACTCAATTGATCATTTAAGTTTTGAAATTCACTACCTATTATTTAATGGGAAAATAGAAAAGAAGACTTTTCCTATGAAAGATCTGCTCACTGAAGAGAACGCTCAGAATCAATAAAATAAAGATATTATTATTATTATTATTTTGCTTTTTGGGTCACACCCAGCGATGCTCTGGGGTCACTCCTGGCTCTGCACTCAGGAATTACCTCTGACCATGCTCAGAGGACCATATGGGATGCTGGGAATTGAACCCGGGTCAGCCGCGTGCAAGGTAAACACCCTACCCGCTGTGCTATCACTCCAGAACCAACATAAACATTATTTTGATACTGAACAGTATGATAATTTTGAGCCCTTTATATTACTTGATCAAAAGAAATTCCTTCTAAATTAAACTCCAAGTAATTTTTCTTCACGTGTAAGGACTTCTGGGTTTACCTGCTACTAACAAGTCTCCTAGAAGCCTGAAGACATTGTGACATGAAGATCAGAGAGACTCCAAACAAGTTGAAAGAAAAAAGGCAAAACCAGGCAAAAGAGTGACAATATTCTGCTCTACTCACCACCCTGATTCCATGACAATCTAAACCAATCACTATAAAAAATATTTATAATAAAATATGAACTTACTTCAACTACCAACCACTTCAAATGTTGAATATACACATATTTTCTTATTTTGCTTTTAATTGTTGTTAGAGTAAATATGAAACAAATGACCAAAAAGAAAAAAAAAGAAAAAAAGAAAAACAGTTCCAAATCTTTCAATTAAGATTTATTCCTCTTTGATATGCTTTGTGGTGCTTCATACATCAGTGTTCACACTGTGTGTAGTAGTGCAATAGAGCAGAGAAATTACTGAATTATTCCTATCATAACTTCATAGGAGAAAGGGACAAGATGGTAAAGAAAGGAGATGAAAAAAAGAGCCTTGATTTTAGAATAAAAAGATGTTACTAAGAAAAACTGAAAAATCAGGTTTCTTAGTTTCAACTATTCCCAAAAGCATCTTTTTTGAGAAACAAAGGAACTGAAGCAGACAAAGCGAAAATATGTACTCACTGAGACTGGCAAGAAATTAACTTCAGTGTAAATTGAGTTTAATGTACCAATCCTGTTGAAAGTGGATTTTATTCAGTCTTAATCTGAACCTGTTTCCCAAGTAAATACTCACTTTAAGTCAGGCTTAGGAACATACTTCAAAGACAGACCTTTTAAAATAACCATCCCAAGTACTTATCCTCCTGTGTCACCACACAAAGTGGGCAGAAAAGGAGACCTACTGTTCTTGCTCAAGATTTTTGTAAATCAACTGCCACCAATACCAAAACAGTTACCCAAAATAACCTTCTGATTAAGGTCACAAGGACATTCTAGCACCATTTGGCAGTAATCATTGAGGGAGCAATATTCTCTTAAAGTGCTGTCACCTTTAGAAAAAACTAGTGAGACACACTGATACTACAAAGATAAGTGCTCTGGAAATACTCGCCAGCTCACTTGTTCTTTCCATCAGCCCTCCTCACTGTCACTCAAGATATTATTTGAGGTCTCTAACACATAATTCCCTTCATGACCCCAAATTTAAGATCTCTAATGATGGTCTTACAATAAATAAACTTATGTGGATAATAACACAAAAGTTCATGACCTAAAATATACTGATTTTCTCTCCCTTCTTTGTTTTCTAAATCACTATCTAAAAACCTGGTCAATCTGAGGTCAGACTACAGTTGACTGAACATCCAGACCAACAGTAAAAGCAGACCCCTGCTGAATACTGTCCCTATCACAGAATTAGCAAATAACAACTGCTACAAATAAATTTGTGTGGGCCTTTTCCTAAGAAATAAGGTCTCCAGGCTCTGTGTTAAAAACAAAGCCCAAAATTTCCATTGTAAACATATGCCCATGCAAAATTTTAATAAATATAGACAAGTAGCACTGTGGCACTGTCGTCCCATTGTTCATCGATTTGCTCGAGTAGGCACCAGTAACGTCTCCATTGTGAGACTTGTTGTTACTGTTTTTGGCATATCGAATATGCCACGGGTAGCTTGCCAGACTCTGCCGTGCGGGCAGGATACTCTCGGTAGCTTGCCGGGCTATCCAAGAGGACCAGAGGAATTGAACCCGGGTCAGCCTTGTGCAAGGCAAACACCCTACCTGCTGTGCTATTGCTCCAGTCCAGTACCCACAAAATGAAAAAAAAAATTATTTTGTTTTGTTTTGTTTTTGGTAACACCTGGCAATATCCAGGGGTTACTCCTGGCTCTGCACTCAGGAATTACTCCTGGTGGTGCTCAGGGGACTATAAGGGATACTGGGGATTGAACCCAGGTCAGCTATGTGGAAAGCAAGAGATATACCTGCTGTACTATCTCTCCAGCCCCCAAAATGAGTAAGTTTTTTTTTAAGCTCATTATTACACAAGTTACACATGCTTACTTCAGGAAAAAAAAAACTTGGGAAATGAAAAAGAAGGTGGAAAAATATGTTATTAGTCATGTTGCAGACATCAACTGCTTACACCTGGCAAACAACAGTCTGGTTCCAGGCACATGGATGCAGCATGTGGCATCCCTTTTAAGGAAGGAAATAAAGGGCCCTGCGATGGGCTTCAATAGAGCGTGAGGCCTTGGTGCCGGGTCCCCACCCCGGCCCTGGGTGTGGCCCCTGAAAGATGGCTGCCAGCTTCCAGAAGTGGCTTACAGGAACCAAGATGGAGGACAGCTCAGGAATTACGGTGCAAACCGCACAGGTGAGGACACAGGTGTCACCAGTGCCTCTGGGTCCCAGCAGGGAATCATTAGGCCCAGGAGGCTAGAATCCTCAGAAAGGGCCCAACTGGAGGATGGCCTTGGGAGTGGGATCCTTCAGCTGGGTTTTGAAAACTCTTAGCTCTGCTCTGTAGAATCAACTGCACTTTCCATAGATGGTTTTTTTTAATGCATAGTGTTGAAAGTCTGACCACCATAAATTTTTTTTGTATGTGTGTGTTGAGGATTGAACCCAAGGCCTCATCCACACAAGCAAAACATGGGCTCTGCCACCAACCTACAACCCAAGGCCCTAACATAAATTCAACCAGCATCATATTGTTATTTATGGGGATATTAATCAGTAATTCTTATGCACTCTAATAATAAAGGAGTCCCCCTCCTTTCTCTTCATGTTTATTTATTTCTGACTAACCAAAATATAAGAAAATATATTTTATCCAAAACTATAAACTACTCTCATTTTTAATGACATATGTGGCTGAAACATAAGATTGATGTTATAAACACTATTATTTTTGCCAGGGTTAAATGCCAGGAAAGAATTACTATTTTTAATTCTTCTTTATATAGACATGAAGATAGCCTTCTGCTTGAAATTATCAAGAACACAATCAATTAGGAATTTTCACAATTTGATGTATAGCTCTTGAGAGCTTGTGACTTTAAAAAGATAATATTTTATGTCATAAAATACTTTAGTGCGTTAAAAATCAAATCTCTGCCCTCTGGACTGGTGAGACATATTTTTCTTTCTCTCTCTTTCTTTCTTTCTTTCTTTCTTTCTTTCTTTCTTTCTTTCTTTCTTTCTTTCTTTCTTTTCTTTCTTTCTTTCTTTCTCTTTTTTGGGTCACAGGCAGCTATGCTCAGGGTTCCTGGCTCTGTACTCAGGAATTACTACTGGTGGTGCTTGGGGGATCATGTGGGATGCTGGGAATCGAACCCAGGTCGGTCATGTGCAAGGCAAATGCCCTCCCCACTGTGCTGTCACTCCAGCTCCAGAGACATATTTTCTCAGTGTGCAACTACCACATCACTGGGCCTCCTGCACCCTGGAACACACAGATGGCACACTCCTCTCTAACGTGACAGGCTCCTGAGACTATGGCCCTCAGTGCATACACTTGCTACCTTTGTCCCTCCAACTCCCATTACAATTTGAGCCTGACTGCCCTCATTTGTCTTTTCTCACTTCAAGGAATGTTTAATGTCCTGTAAATGTGTAATTAACAACAGCATTCTTCCCATCCCTTTTTTAACTGCTAGACTATCTGCCACAGTGCCTAGATAGGGAGGGTTTTCTCCAGAGATACAGTGTGTCACTCTGGTTCAGCAGCTCAGGCAAGCATGTCCTCAGAGAACCCTTAGGTTCATAAAGATCCTAATTCTTCCTTAGGATCACAAAAAGCCATCATTGTACTATGCTATGCAAAGTATAACAAACAGACACAATCTTAGCAACTCGTGTTTTCAACCCAAGATAAATTCTGTCACACAAAAGTACAAAGGAAACATATAGATAAAGTAAAAAGCATAACTAAATTTACTGATATGTGCAAAATATGTGCAAAAGAGTGAAGCAAGGGGTAGAGGGACTCAGAAGGTACTACCTTGGGAAGGATGAGAATTACCAATTCCTAACACCAAGTGACTAATGACATGGCAGAGGACAGAGCACTGAATAATTAGTCCCTGCTTTGTATCAAGTGCCTGCGATGTGCTGCAAATATAACAATGTCTCTGGTGAAGCTGCTCATATTGGAGTGGAGGGTAGTACACTGGGTAGGTTTCTTGGCTTGCATTTGGTTGACCCAGGTTCAATACCCAGCATCCCATACAGTCCCACAGTCCTGCCAGGAGTTACCCTTGAGGGCAGAACTGGGAGTAAACCCTGAGCACCACGGGTTGTGGCCCAACTAACACCCTCCCCACCAAAAATAAAACCCCAAAGAAATAGGTCCCCATCCCCCACAAAAGCAGAGACCCAACAGTTTTCAAGCACTCCCTGTGCTGTACTCTCTTTGGGGCCTCCCGCTTTGTCCCCTACTTTGGGTGTCAGGTGCAGAGTCTCAGGGCAGGGGTCAGAAAGCATTCACGAGCCACTCCCCACTGCTCCTCCAGTGGATGAGACAAAGTTGGGAAATGGGTAGAGTCACACTTTCCCTGCAATCACCCAGACTTCTGAAAAGGACTTCCTGAAGGGATCAGCTAGTCAGATGTTCACACTAATCAATCTGGCCAGCAGCCTGCAACCTCTAAGGATCATGGGCAAACATGAAAGGGCCCTCATTTTGACCTCTGCCCAAACTTCACTTCAGGTACTTGTGGAAAAGTTACACAAAGGAGGGAATCTCTTTAATAACATGTGGTAATTAATCTAGAGACAATGTGATAACACAGTATGACTATCAAATCTCATCTGATCCTTATTTGAAATGTGCGCTGTCTCCACCATTTAGTTCAGAAAAGTAATTGCAAAATTTTCATGGCTAATTATTAATCTCCCAGTGACAAAAAAGAAAACCAGAGCAAAGTCAGAGCTTAGAAGGGACTTTGAGAGGTCATTTATCTCCTGATTTCAGAGAAAATAGTAAAACACTAGATTTTAGATAACATTAGGAAAAGAAATGTACATTTTTCAGTACCCAAATCCCCCAGTTCATAACACTGCTCAAGTTGATATTGAGTAGATCTATGCTTTAGTATGCACTGGAGCCACGGGGATGAGGATGACTGCTGGGCCCACCAGTTTCTGAAGCAATAGATCATGGACGGCTGCTACTGACGCTGAGACTCAGAGTCTGCACTGACGATGGCTGAAACATAACCCTTATATTCACAATGGAAACAGTTAATAGTTGGTTGTCATTCTTTGATACTGAAACATACATATACTTGAATAACTATTCAGTTCTTTGGTCATTTTCTTCCCTCCAACTAAAATAATAGAACTTCCTTAATGTCTTATTATAGGTATCAGTTTTCAACCCTTTAATTATCTTTTGAGGTTCTCTGCTGAGCCCGCTCCAAAACTTAGTAGGAGAGCCACAAACTAGATATAGAACCTGAGTCAGAGACTGGCTAAAGCGGAGTATAAAGAGAAAAGTGACTCACAGATTCATACAGTATACTCCTCTTTATTCACTGCTAATACCTGAGTTTGCCTTATTAGCTCTTTCTGATTCATTTTCTTCTGTGCTGTCGTTCTTTATGAGTTACAGTAATGCTGTCATAATACCAGTCTTCTGAGAAGCTCAAAGAAGTTCTCTAATTTAACAGTTGACGCAACATCCCAAACCAGCGTAAGGTTAGCTAACTTGTTAAATGGCAAATCTGCTTAAGGAGGAGAGCCAAAGTCTGAAACCCCATTTCAAATTTCTATCATATGAAGAAAGAGTCCCCGTCACGTACAGGCTTTGTATCAAGCACATCTCCTTTCTCTAGCTCTAACAGTTCAGACATGGATGACAGGACTATGAGCTCTTCCTCTGGGAGGGGATTCTGATGGAGAACTAGCAAGGTGGAAGAAGCTCCAGAGCTGGTTTCTCACCCAGCCCCATCTCTTCCCCAAGAGCCCCATGTCTGGCCTAATACTACTTGGCAGCAGCCCAGAGGAACAGAAAGCTAAGCCGAGAGCTACCTACTACCCACCCCACTCCACCCTGTTTTCCTTTCATTCTCCTCTTCCTTTAGCCAGTTGACTTAATGTGCATGTGGGGGCCGGTCTCTGGGTAATTTTAGCATGTGAGTACTTTGAGAGTAGGAACTATGCTTTCTTTGTGCATTGTATGTATTCTGGGGAGTATAAAACCAGCTGAATTCTAACAGCAGGCCAGTATGTCCAAGAGAAATCAGCCTTCCCACAGGCTCAGATCTCTCACTGCTGGGGACTTGTGTGCAAGTTGCGAGGCTGAAGCTTTCCTCTGCTTACTACTCCTGCCACTTTAGATAAAATTGTTCAAACTCAATCTAAAGCAATTATGAAAAGACTTTCTTCTGAAAAGGACCATCCTAAAGATGTGGTCACTGAGCCCCTGCATTCTGGCTCCAAACTGAAAAATGACTCTGTAGATGACTGGCCTGCTAAAAGAAAGACCCAGAGTCTCCTCTGCATCCATAAAACAAGAAAATCACAGCAAAGAAATCTACTGAAACCAAGCGCTGCTTCATCAGAGCCCGTGTCTAGGACTATTTTAAAAGGAAACAAGGACCAGGACTGGCTGGTAGGCTGCCAGTGAAAAGAGCTTAAAGAAGACTAGGGTTCAGATATGCAGAAGTTACCTCAGCCAGAGGTCCTGCATAGTCCCCCAGACCACAGGGCTGCCGGCTGGCCTCAGCATCCCGCCCCACATTTAGATTCTAAGCTGAGCTCATAGTGATTTGTCACAACCAAGGCGAGAACTCACCAAACGGAGCCTCTCCTCACAAGGAAATCATAACCAGTATCTCTTCCTGAGGCTCATAGGACAAGTGAAAAGAATGGCAGGCACAGCAATCAGCAGAAATTCCCATACTGCCACTTGATAACTGAAAGCATCTCCCCTTCACCGCCACATGCTCTCACAGCACATAAAACACCCTGAGAGTTTATAAGCATCTTAGGGACTCCTCCTAAAAAACACACATGCTTCCTAGTAATAAAAACACCTATGGAAACTCCTCATAAATAAAGACAAAAAAGCTTTTTTATTTTTTTCTGGAATAATTATAATTAATTGAATAAACAATATTTATTTGAAAACTATTCTGAAAACTATCTAATATCCATCACCAACACTAGCATACTTTTAAAAACACTACACTAAAATCCTGATGGTTCCTTGTTAACAGTCAAAAGCAAAAATAAGTACATTAATTCCTTTGGATAGAAGTACTAAGAAGCATACAGAACAAAGTCCATTGTACTGCTGAAGAGGACATTAAAGACAGTTCTGTTACAATTAATCTGACCTGCTATTTTCTGCTCAAAACTTTAGGTTTTAAAGATGTTTCTTTCTATAAATACTCCAAGAATTCACTTCTATTTTCCCTTCTTACATTCTTTTCCAACTAAATGCACCACTGAAACATTTCCTTTCATTGTTAACACTTTAGGTCATTTGGATTTTAAATCAGACAATACATAATAATAAAGAAGTCATTAATAAAGCTTTTCAAAAATAGAAAAAGGCATTTCAGGGCATACCTCCCTCCTGCACAAAGATGACAGAGACATGGACGCCTGCCTGGTAAGCAGTTACTATCGTATCTATTAAAACTGCTCCATTAAAAAAATTTTTAGAAGGAATATAATTTACCTGTTAAGTAATAAAGAAATTCCTGCTTGGTCTGTGTTATAAGCAAGCTGTCTGGTATGAAGCCATTACACTTTGAATTAAAATATGCTTCAAATTAAGTGAGGTGATTCAAATTTAATTTAAAATATTCTATGTCACGATCTGTCTCCAAATGTAAGTAGACAATGATTTGCTTAATTTAGAGCAACTGAGATTAGAGTGTCAAGGCCTTTGGCTAACTTACAGGGATGTTTCTTTCAATTACTTTCTTCAACCTTCCTCTTAAATTTGTTTTTAGAGTACTTCTTTTTAGCAATATATAGGATCTATTTTAAGCACAAAATTCTCTTTAAGAAATAAAATCTATTCATTTATGCATTTTACAAAATTACATTTGACACCCCCTTTATTTCTGCAGCATAAACCTGTAGCTCAGAGTAAATAAAACAGGAATCCACATTTTTCCCTAAGAGGTTACCACAGAAATAAAGCTCTGTGATATAATCATTTCTCCATATCCAGTATTTTAACACATAAAATAACTATTTACAGATTACTTTTGATGAGATAAAAATAAGAATCAAACTCTTTCTGCTGGGAAACTTCAATAAGGCAGATTCTTGCAGTAGATCAGATATATTTAATAAAAAAATCTTTTGCCACCAATTCTGAGAATCCACAGATTAAAAGTTACTGTGACAGCAACAATAGGAATATTTAAGGAAAAAAGAACAAAGAGAAATCTTGAAATTTCACCCAGTACTTACAAATACTTTCAAAAGAGATTCTGAACTGCAATTCTTCTTGAGACTGCTCTCCCGATCATAAATACAATCTGCAGTCTAAAATAGTTATCCTATCACACCAGGCCGAGAAGTCACATTTCAGCTAACTTCTACTTGGGTAAACAGTTTTACAACTCATAGAACAAACCCCCGGCTAAAATTAACTGCGCCCGAGCACAGGCAGGAACTCGCTGATTTGCATCATGTGTGCTGGGATTTATTCACTAGGACAACATTGGTGTCCTCTTAATGGGAAATTTGGCCAGGGGGCGTGCTCTGGGGAACAATACATAGCATCACGATTATGCTAATTATTGAATTCGGGCCAATAATACTAACTTCTTTTAAGTTGTTTTCGCAAGTACAGACAAAGAGTAAGCTCTTTTTCACAACAGGCGTTCCCTTGATTTTTAAGCACATTCAAATCCAGACTGAAAAATCTGGCAACAAGGTGGCAGTACTGTATGCTTTTCAGAGGGAAAGCAAAGGAAAAAGGCAGACTCTCAGATGATTTGAACAGGGTATTACAAGTGGGGCTATTGACATAAAACAACATCCAACACAGAGCAGTAGGTCTATCAACATGTACTTTTAAAGAAAAAGGCTCCCTATCTTTCCCCCACCCCCCATAATAAACTAATTCCATTTATTTGCTTTTTTGGCTTCAGTTACACCTCCCAAGGAGCTGCTGTGAGGACACAGGTTCACTAATAAATTACAACTGTGAACAAATATCTCAAATATTTGCATAAGGCATCATCCTGGCAAACAGCATTTTGAAGTACATTCAACTGCCTGGCTAGAACTGCTAAACTGTCCCCTACAGGTGACTGACCTAGAGAGACGGATTAAGCACGGTGGACTCAAGTTAGAGACCCCAAGTATATAGCTACTTTAAAAGAAATTTATAACACGAAACTTCCTTTAATATAACTCCCTTAGCATGTATAACTTATATAAAGACAAACTGCTTAGTATTTATGCAAGACCACTTTTAGATATTTCAATTCTGATGACATACCTGACTTATTATTGAATACTTCCTTTCATAAAAGAGACTGAAGAATATTACAAACATCAATCAAATCTCCAAACACCTCTGGCAGTTGTGATTTCCTGATTTCTTTTTAAAAATGAGTAAACAGAAATTCACTGACTTGTCAAAGGCCTCTCTGAAAAAAACCACAGGCTTCTTAGTTCCTGCCTTGCCTACCTCTGTTCCACGCCCTCCATGTGAACCATGTAGTGATCACCTACACAGCTTTTCAGAGCCATTTGTTTTTTTCCAATTAAAAAATGTCATAATGTCAGTTTAGACTTCAAGAAATTGATTTTACTCAAATTGATTTTACCCAAATCTCAGGTCTGAGCTTCCTGAAGGTTTTTATGACACAGATCCTGGTTCTTATGACATACCCATGTCCTCAGGGAGCACAGTCCACCTGTGCATGGCAAACCAAAGTGGTAAACAGATTGATTTTCACTGGTATGAGCTGGTCACCACTAGCACAATCCCCCCTCCTGTTTGGTTACCCAAATTGTTAGCTGCTGGTTTGGGATTCCACCTCCAATGTCCAAGCAAGCTTTGGCAGATGTAGCATGCACCTGCTCTACCCCAGGGAACTGCAGCTGATGTGCACTCATACCCACCCCACCCCACCCCCAACTCACTAGAGGTAGGCACGCTCAACTTGTGCCTAAAGTAAAGAAGTGACACTTCTTAAAGATGGCTGACTTCTAAGTAACATGAATATTCTCAACGATCCTCAGTAAGTTTATTCTTTTGTTACTTGGTCATACCCGTGGTGCTCAGGGCTTACTCTAAGCCCTGCTCAGGGATCAGTTGGTAGTGCTTGGGGGATGCCGTGTCGAGACAGGGATCAAAACCATGGCTGGCCTTCTGCAAAGCAAGCACTTGACGGCTGTACTATTTCTCGGTTCTACTCTGGAATTCTTAATGCAGAAAGAGAACACTGTGAGGCTATTTTGTACACAATTTTCCTTATCCTATCATAGTAGAATAGAAGAGTTTCTATGTGAAAACATTTCTTTGCTAAATCATAAAAAAGAAGCGAACTGAATGTGTTAATGCTTGAGATTTTGTACTAAAGTTGAATCCTACATCCACAATACTAAAGGCAGAGGATTCTGAGCAGTTTTCTAATTCCTCATATCAAAAATGTTGAAAAGGATTTCACTCTTGATGGCCACACCTACTCCAAAATGCAATAACCCAAGAAACTTTCAAAATAAAACAGTGTATCCTCCAGTTTACATTAGTCATTCTGCCATCTCCCAATTCATCAGTACAATTTAACTGTAATCTTGTTACAGGCAAACCTAAGAGGGGAAAGAACAATTTATATACATTTTAAAAACAAAGTAACTTCTTCTCAACTCTTCTCAAGAGTTTTTGTGGGGTGGGTGTTGGAGGAAGGGTCCCGGCCTCCACCATTTTGGAATGTGATCATCTATGGGCTCTTAAGTCCAAATCTGTGTACTTGGACTAATGTGCATTTGTGTTAATGAATTAACCTTAATATTAAGCAGGTGTGGGGAATGCCTAGAAGATTTAGTACATTTTAGGAATTCTTCAGAGCAACATAAATTTATATTAAGTAAATCAAAATTATGTCTGCTTTTTTGGGTATTTGGTCCATACCAGGAAGTGCTAAGGGGCTACTCCTGGCTTTGTATTTGAGGGACAATGCATGCTGGGGATTGAAGCAGGGTTGGCCACATGCACAGCAAGTACCTTAAATCCAGTACTATGTCTTTGGCTCCAATAAACCATAATTTTTTTTTTTTTTGGTTTTTCTGGGTCACACCTGGCAATGCACAGGGGCCACTCCTGGCTCTGCACTCAGGAATTACCCCTGGCGGTGCTCAGGGGACCATATGGGATGCTGGGAATCGAACCTGGGTCGGCTGCGTGCAAGGCAAACGCCCTACCCGCTGTGCTATCTCTCCAGCCCCAATAAACCATAATTTTTAAGTTGATAATTTTGTATTATCCATGAATGTTGTTTTAAGTATCCAAATGGCTCTTGGCAAAAAAAAAAAAAAAAAAAGGCTCCCCAGCCCTAGCCCTGCACAGCAACTACATCTATACATTCCAACTTTCTATCAGCCACATTAAGAAATTGAAAGTAATCAGGCAAAATTAATTTCAATTTCAATGACAGATTTTATTTAACTCAACAACCCCAAATACTATCATTTTAAATGGATATCAAAGGAAAACTGGAGCAGACTAAAGGAGGAGAAACTGTACGTTAAAAAGGAGAAAGTACTATAAGGGACAAACCAAAATGAAAAAGGAAGAAAAAATTCCTCCCACAGCAAGAAATTCAGTTAGAAAAGCATGTAAGATGCTGGTTCGGGGCACAGCAGGAAGAGCCGGGCCGTGTCCCACAGCCATAGAGGCAAACAAAGTGTGAAGACTGTGAGCTCCAGGGCACAGTTCATGTTTTAAACAATGCTTCTTAAAAAAAATGTAAAAAACATTTTGTCCATATTTGTGTGTGTGTGTGTGGGGGGGGGAGGCACACCCAACTGTGCTCAGGACTGACTCCCGACTCTGCGCTCAGTGGTCACTCCTTGTGCTGCTCCAGAGGGACCATACGCAGTGCCAGCCTCCTGCAAGACAAAAGCACCTTCCTTACCAGTTGCACTGCTGCTAGGACCCAACGATAGTTGTTATTGTGTAACTATTTCTGAAACATCTCAGAATTCTAAATCTTTTCTTTTTTTTTTTTTTTTTTTTGCTCTTTGGGTCACACCCGGCAATGCACAAGGGTTATTCCTGGCTCTGCACTCAGGAATTACCCCTGGCGGTGCTCAGGGGACCTTATGGGATGCTGGGAATCGAACCCGGCTTGGCCGCATGCAAGGCAAACGCCCTACCCGCTATGCTATCACTCCAGCCCCAGAATTCTAAATCTTATTTTGGAAACTTGGGAAAGTCAGGGGAGGTCATTTTTTTTCTAAATTATTTGAAAATTATAACTAGAACCAGCAGTATAGTCTCTGTTTTGTTCAATTATTTGATCCAAATAATATCAATGGTAAGTTTGAAGAGGAATGAAAAGGGGCAAAAAAAAAAAAATTGTATCATTGGGGCTGGAGCGATAGCACAGTGGGTAGAGTGTTTGCCTTGCACGCGGCCGACCCGGGTTCAATTCCCAGCTTCCCATATGGTCCCCTGAGCACCGCTAGGGGTAATTCCTGAGTACAGAGTCAGGAATAACCCCTGTGCATCGCTGAGTGTGACCCAAAAAAAAAAAAGTATCATTCCCAGTGGAGAATAATGTGAAACAGTCAAAGGTTTCATTTTGAAAAGAACCTCATCCATCCTCCAGGGAAGAAAGTCCTCCTGGAAGAGAGCTGTGGAGTTTCAAGGCCTTGGGCTGACAGCACTGCACCCAGCAGCGAGGCCCGAGCACCCTGGTGAGGCGGGGTGAGTTTCCTCTCCAGCACTGCAAGAGGCAAAGCCTACAGGACGAGCCGGAGGTCTGGCATGATGAGCACTTGGGGGCACACTCCTCCGGGCAGTCTCAGCACCAGGGCAACTTGGGATATTTACTAAGAGGGATTAAAGCTCAAAACTGCAATAAATAAATAAATAGCTGGAAGGGGATGCAAATGATTAAACATTTTCGCAAAACCCAAGGTGTGAACTCTGTGAAGATTTCTGTAGTTTTGACAGCCTTCCCAAGTTTTCTTTCCCACCTCTTGTTGCTAGCTAATAGATGAATCAGAACTAGGGTCATAACAGAAATTACCCATTTTGTTTGGGAGTAGTTGGTTCCTGCTTCCCAGGACCAATAATCCACTCTCACTTTTCAAACTGAAGCTGGGCCATGCCAAAAGGACATAGAAAAGAACGAGACAAATACCTTTCACATTCAAAGATTTGAAAAGTGCGGGGTCTTTGGGGCTGTCCTCTCTCGCTGCAGTTTGCCGACCCCCCTGTCCTTTCATCTGAAATGGCCCTGGCTAGCCTGCTGAGGAGCTGACTTGCCCCATGTGATCGAGTGCTGTGCATGGGTGCTGTACTGCTCCAGTCCACAATGCAGGGGCCACCAGGGCCACACTCTGCAGTGCTCAGAAGGTCGTTGGGGCACAGATTCAAACCTGTGAGACTCCTGTCAGAATTACTTTATCTCCTGGCCCCAAGTGAAGTCCTTAAAAATGAATCAGTGACTACCTTATTTTTAGAACTCATAATCCTTACTACCTATCTTCACCATACCAACTAACATGCTTGTCTCTCCAGCTACTAAAATATGTCTTTATATATTAACAAAACTGTAATAGATTCTAAGGATCAAACCTGTTTTCATGCACCCAACATTAGCCTTCACTCAGAATGAAATGTTCTCCTCCACTGTGAAACTGGGGATGTTCTTTCTTTCTCTGGATGTAACAATTCTAAACTTCCTGCTTGAAGGGGCTAGAACTGAAAATGATAGGTGAGACCTGGTTGCCAGAGTCAAGTAACTAATGATGTAACAGGCTAATTAAGAACAATATGGACCTTTATTATGTATTAATATTCACATTAATCTAAGTAAGAAACAAAAGCAATGTAATTTGAGATTTTCAGGGAGAAAAACCATCAGATTTAAAGCCACAGTAATTCAAGGATAGACTGACAAAATCTTACTAGTAACTTACTAGTTACTGTCTAATTTGTCTTAAAATGGTCATATGCTGAAAATACTTTTAAATGTAGTTGTATTACATCGATCTATTAATAAAATATTGAGTTCCTTCTATCTTTAAGATGATCAAACTAAAGATAACATATTATACTTTAAAAATATTGTTGATATTTGACATTCTGCTACACTGAATATCAAGTAGTCTTACACAGTAGCTCCTTAACATCAAAGCACAAGAACATTCAAGAATAATGTCTTCAATCAATGCTTCTGGGATTCTTTTTATCTCATCAATGTTCTAACAAAACACTATCCAATGAAACTATGTTAAAGATCTGCTGTATGCTTATTTGATTAAAAACCTCTCCCATGGATAATGCAAAGGTACTTTTACTCATCATAAATCAAACTTTATTGAAGATCCTCTGTTGGAGGCTAGAATCTGAAGTAACAAGTTGTTTTAACTTGCTACTCATAAATGACAACCTCTGTGTACTTCATTCAATTATAGAACAACTACTAAGAATTACAGTAACACTGAAAACATGGAATCTAAGCCTCGACCACTGAACTTCATAATTTGCCTTTAACAGGTGGCAAGTTTGGGGTGGAGTAATGGGAACACTGGTGGAGGGAACTGATATTGGTGGTGGGACTGATACCAAAATATTGTATGGCTAAAACGATCAATAATTCTGTAAATCACAGTTCTTTAAATAAAAAAGTTATTTTTAAAAACTACCAAGAATCAGGTAATCTAATTAACTTCCCAAATCATTAGTATACTAGCACAAAGTATTTATTTTTGTTAGGTCAATTCACATTACTTCACAACTAACTCTAAGTTAAGAACACCTAGCCCTCTGCTAAGAGTTGGTATAACTTGGCTCAATTGTACAAACAGGCTATCCTCTAGCTCCACTACTTTCTAGCTTTGCAACCTTAGGAAAGTTAGTCCACAGAATTCTCTGCCCGTCTCCAAAATGAGAATAAGAAGCCACTTCTGAAGATAGTTACAAATGAATTCATGTATATAACATATCCCACTCAGAACAGTACTGGGCATGGATTTTTTAGTATATATTTTAGTTATAAAAAGTAGCAATGAAAGAACAATATCTGTGCACCATAGTTAAAACTCTACTTTGGGGTTCTAGGTTTTAGGGCTTTTTCCAGATCATATTTCAGGTGGAAAGGAAATTTGCAAGGTAAAGCTGGCAGCAGAGTAAGAGCTTGAATGGTTGAAGTCACCAGTTTTACTATTAACAATTTCAGCAAGCTCTCATGGTTACTGTCTTTCACCCTTCAAGTTCCCAGCATCTATTTATTTTGTCTGAAGGGTAGACGACCCACACTGTAGTAGAATATAATCCTTTGTACTGATTTATCAAAAAACTTGAGAGATTAATTTACTTTTTCACTTTTTTTTAAACTGTGAGTGGATGTGAACTGCTCTTAAGAATATGCACTGTGAAATGCCTCCTTTCCAGTCAAGCAGTTCAAAATCAAGTTAAAAGATAAAACATTCACAACAGATTCTAATTTCACCTGACTATAAGAATTCAGAGGGTGGCTAATTTCAACAAGAAGGAACGGTTTAGTCTTTCAATGATAAATGTACATGACTGCATTCTTGAGCAGTCACTACTTCATTTAAAACAGATGCTCCAATGACTGTTTTTCTAAGTAGCAGTAATAAGTCACAAACCAAGGATTAACAACTCAGCTCTAACTGTAACAATCCAGTAATTATAATACTCTTAGAAGTCATTCTCAGAAACATCATACTTCTTATTTCACAAAGGTCCTGATTCAATTTTGAGAAGTGTGGACAATATTCCCAGGATGGACTAGAGAGATGAAATAATGGACAGTTAACTACTTTTAAAGTAAGAGTCGATTTCTTGTTTTTCTTCACATTCAAGTCTGTTTCTCCAACAGCCAGGAGAGGGTGCACTTCCCAGTAGCTCTTTGATTCATGGTTTTTTGTTTTTTTTTTTTAAATGAACATTTTTCTTTAAAAACTGATGGAAGAGTTCTTGATAAATTCAGAAGAAGGTCTTTTAAAAAATATTTTAAAAATAACAAAGAATGTAAGTTCAAGGGTGGCATAACAAGTTCTAACTTTTTGATTATGAACAAAAAACTCTTGTCCTTATCACTATAAAGATTATAAATATAAGATTACAAGATAATAAGAAACCAGTTAGAAAAAGGGTATTCTAGTTGCTCATACAGACCGTATCTGAGCAATGTACAACTAAACCACAATATCAGATTAACACTTACTGTTCTTTGTATAAATGTTAAATAACCCATCTTTTTTTTTTTTTTTTTTGGAAGAGTGTGGTGGTGGGCCAGTGTTCAGGGAAAATAATTAAAACAAAAAGCAAATAAGCAACCAAATACATCTCCCAAAAAACATTCAAAGACTCTCTCTGAAGTCATTTAGTAACCTTGATCACAATCATCTTTAACTTGAATTAAACCTGGACACTGAGGAAGCAGGAAGAATACATCATATTTAAGTTACAGTTCTTTAGAATGTGTTGGACAGTTCTGAGGCACACTGTGGGGCGGGAGTAATATTAAAAATAGCTGAGAGGGACTAGGCTGCAG
The DNA here is from genome assembly GCF_027595985.1 of Sorex araneus. Classification (NCBI taxonomy): domain Eukaryota; kingdom Metazoa; phylum Chordata; class Mammalia; order Eulipotyphla; family Soricidae; genus Sorex; species Sorex araneus. The sequence continues at coordinate 334,198,418 of NC_073302.1, read as the reverse complement.
CTAAAACACAAAGGCCAGGGGTGAAATCAAAATTAGAAACATATAATATCTGGAAAAGAGTCCATATAAGGTTATCTGTAAGTCAGTAACTAAGTTAGGAGAACTCACTGGACAAAATAAACATCATCTTAGTAATGGCTGCTTCTCCATGTCTCCCTCAGAAATCTCTAGAGTCTTAGGAGACAGAAGACATGACTTCATGCTATTATGTGCAATAATGTTTCCAGCTGGCCTGGACCGCCTAGTGGGAGATGAGAAATTTTATAATAAAAGTTAAGAAGGCTCTAACAGGCTAAGTTTCTGCAACACAATCCTAACCACATCCAGTACACCGCATCACACTCTCCACGCCCGATGGGCTTTCTGATGATCCCAGCAGGTTGCTGCGTGCTCAATCTCATTTATTTATTCACCAAACTTTCAAGGAGCTTAAGTATAGTGCCACACACCGAAGAAATTATATACATATGGATCCCATTTTCTAGAAGTTCAGTATAATGCAGAAGACTAATGTCCTAATTATTAGAAAACGGTGTAAGGACTCCCTTGAGGAGGCTTGGGGACAGCAACGAGTGAGCAGAGAAAGGTTTAAGCAGAGGGATCTATCAGTAGAGGCAAGAGAACAGGCAGCAAATTCAGACTGCTATTAGGTTACTGTGGTCCTTCTATTCCACATCTAGCAATTATCCTGTATCTGTGAGCATCTCAACTCTGGCTACATTAAAATCTCAAGGAGCTGGAGAAATAGTACAGCAGGTATGCCTTGCACATGGCTGACTTAGATTTAATCCCCGGCATCCCGTATGGTCCTGAGCCTGCCAGGAATGGTTCCTGAGGACAGAGCCAGGAGTAAGCCCTGAGCACAGCTAGGTGGGAACCAAAAACAATAAATGAAATAAAATGTCCTAAGAAGCTTTCAAATTACTATCAATGCCTAGTATATGTATTAAGCAGTTGGTCTAGGCTGGAGCCTGGGATCATGTTTTCAAAAAGCTTACTACACAATTTTCACATGTAGTTGGGGCAAAAACGGAGTCATAAGGTGGTGAAGTAAAAAATTTTTTAAAAAGTTAACTGGACAACACCCCCAGCCAGATGTAGAAATCCAAGGACTTTCCCAGAGAAGGACAGACTCCTCAGAAAAGGAGAAAGTACCAGAAAATGCATGAGATTATGAGACCATCAACAACACAAAGATTTCCTGTGATAACACCCAGATTAACTTTTTTTTTTTGGTTTTTGGGTCACACCCGACGATGCACAGGGGTTACTCCTGGCTCTTCACTCAGGAATTACTCCTGGCGGTGCTCAGGGGACCATATGGGATGCTGGGATTAGAACCCGGGTCGGCCGCGTGCAAGGCAAACGCCCTACCCGCTGTGCTATCGCTCCAGCCCCCAGATTAACTTTTATCTATGCAAACATCCAGAAAAGTTCATCTGAGGCGCTGTATAAAAGATCCTTCTGAAAGCCATTCTTGGCTTCTTCTTCAAGCTGGTGTTCTCCTTGAACACACATCTGGCTTGCTTGTCTGTTTCTAAATGCTCATTTTCACTCAGAAGGCTGTGTTCTCGCTTTACCATGCAATTCTCCCATTCTCTCCCCTCACGTCTTTCTGATAAGCTTCAATAAAAAATTTCTTGCTTCACCAAAGGAAAAAAGCCAACTGGACAGTAAGAGAAGCAGATTAGAGGCATAGAAAATAAGGGAGGAATGTCAGTATATAGGTTGCTAAATACAAGTGAGAGATAAGCTTAATGTGTCCCTGACTTGTATGAAAGTCATGGGTTATACAAATGTATGTATAATATCCTATCTAAATACTTATCATCATCATCATCATCATCATCATCATCAACCCGTTGATTGTTGAATTTCTTGAGCGGTCTCAGTTCGTCCTAGCCCTGGGATTTTAAAAGCCTCTCTTTACTCATCCTTTCCAATTGTGCCACATTGGAGGCTCTTTCAGGGTCAGGGGAATCAGACCCATCATATCATATCATACCCTATATACGTATATACATATATATACTCTATATACATATCATACCCTATCTAAAGGTGGGGCTAAGGAATAAGAAAGACTTCAGAGATACAATCAGTGGCACCAATGACTCTGAGGTGAGGGGAAAGGTGAGGCAGTGAGGATGACACCACCATTTCTAGCCTAAATGGTATGAACAACAACATGGATTATGCATTTACTTATGTGTCAGCAAACATACTAAGTACTTAACAAGTATTTATCTCACTGAATTGTTCCAAATCTATGAGCCAGATCACTTTCATACCTATTTCATAATTGAAGAACTGAGCTTTAGAGACACTGAGGAGCTTGTTCTAGGTCACATGGTGCAATGTGGTAGAGCAGGTATTTAATCCCAGACAGACTGACTCCAAAGCTGGTGCTATTAACTTCTGCCTGTACTACCTTCTGGTTAAACAGGAAGCACTCAAGCAGATGTAGGTTTAGTCTGAGAGGAAGAAGGGATGGCAATACTGAAAGATTTTTATTATGATATGCTCAAGATAAGACACATACATGACAGTATACGTCAAATCAGAAAAAAACAAAGCTTGAGACAAGAGGACTAGTAATATACACCCAAAGTTCTCTCCTTGTGCTGGTGCCCCGAGTGTGCCTTCTCACTGGCCTCCCCTCCTACCCAGGGAGGAGCATATACAGAGGTCAGATTGTCTCAGAGGAGCACCACTCAGAACCCCAATTTCTCCAGGACTATAAACACAAATGCAGGGGCAAGAGTGTATGGAGCTCATGGGACTAGAGCGATAGCACAGTGGGTAGGGCATTTGCCTTGCAGATGGCTGACCTGGGTTTGATTCCCAACATCCCACAGGTCCCCCGAGCCCCACCAGGAGTTATTCCTGAATGTAGAGCCAGGAGTTAACCCCTGTGCATCGCTGGGTGTAACCCAAAAAGCAGAAAAAAAAAAAAAGAGTGTATGGAGCTCAGTGCTAGAGCACAGGCTTTTCCTGTGTGAGATCCTGAATTTGATCCTCAGCAAACTGGGGAAAAAAGGAATACAGGGGGGCAGAGCCACAGGACAGCAGAGAGGGTGTTTGCCTTGCACGTGCCCAACCCAGGCTCGATCCCCAGCATCTCATAGGGTCCCCTGAGCACAAGTAATTCATGAGTGCAGAGCCAGGAATAACCCCCGTGCATCACCAGGTGTGACTCACACGTCACAAAAGAAAAAAAGAGGAATACAAACCATGGTATTCTAAGTATCAGTGGCTCCTCATTTTCTATAAGGCTATAAATATGAGATATAGGGATTATTTTCCTTTTAAAACTTTATATAATTTCTTACAATATTTTTCCATTTCCAAAACCGACTAGATTTTTATATTGTCTTAGAGTATAATATCTTTGTTTCAATGCACTTAATTATGAGAGAGATTTTCATTGCTCAGTATATAAACTTGGGTGCAAATCTATGTTCATGATAAAGCATGACACAAATTTTACTAAATCTGAGTCAGAATAGAACAATTAGTCTAATAGTACATGTGGGTTTCCTGAGGCCACGATGAGGCCAGGAAGTGATGAAACTTCCTTTTTTACTTTCTATAGTTTGAAAAAAATGTGTTTCTTCTTTCTAGAGAAACAAAAATAAAGCACACTCCACAAGTCTACACTAGCTACTTAAGGTTTAACAGCATAAAACCATATGCACTACAATTCAGGTCAAACCCCTATTAAGACTGCAAAGTTCTAGCTCCTCTGAAATATCTGTCCTGACAATCATGTAGTCTTTGAGTCAAAAGCATTCTCTTTTATTAAAATACTTTTAAAGATCCTAAAATATCACCCTAGAATTATTTTCATTTTAGAATTAAAGTACGTGACGGGGGCAGAGAGATAGTACAATGGGAAGGGTGCTTGCCTCACACATGTTCAACTCAGGTTGAATCCCTAGCACCCTATGATTCCTGAGCCCCATCATGAGTGATTCTTGAGTACAGAGCCAGGAGTAAGGCCTGAGTACCAATGGGTAGGACCCAAAGTGCCCCACCCACCAAATAAAAGTGTAGCTAACAGAAAAAATATGAAAATCTAATAAAAAATGCTTTAAAATCCTATTGCACAACTTTTCACTTAACACAGGAATCCCTCCGATAGGCTGTATCCCAGCTACCCAAAGCTATGAAAGGGCTCCACTGACTTCAAAACCCGGGCCCACACCTAAAGAACTTCTCACCAGAGTTTACATCAAGTCAGAATTATTTGCCTTCAAGTTTTCATTTATTTTCTAATATATAATTTTCTAATATATCAGCGGGTAGGGCATTTGACTTGCATGAGGCCAACCCAGGTTCGATTCCTCTGTCCCTCTCAGAGAGCCTGGCAAGCTACCAAGAATATCCCACCCGCACGGCTGAGCCTGGCAAGCTACCCGTGGCATATTCAATATGTCAAAAACAGTGACAACAAGTCTCACAATGGAGATGTTACTGGTGCCCGCTCGAGCAAATCGATGAACAAAGGGACAACAGTGCTACAGTGCTACATATGTGTTTGTGTGTGTGTGTGTGTGCTTATACCAACTGTTACTCTATTGGGCAGCAATTGTCTATTTGAAAATCACATGAAAGCTATAAAATATACATTTACATATAATTTTGCCCTTAATGGTTCATGGACTCTCACAAAGCACATCTCCCTGCCTCTTGATGTAGGTCCTACCATAGGTACCCTGAGGTAGTGTCCTTCTATAGATGTTCTACAACCTTCGAAAAACATTTCCTGTCATCAGAATTCTTTATTATCTATTTCTAAAATAATTGGTTCTCCTATCTAATGCCTTCTAAATACTTGAATGAGCAAATTAATTGAAAGCAATGGACACTAATCATGACTAATAGAGATGAATAAATAACTGTTACAAAACCTGGCTAATACCAAATGATGGATTATGAGGCTTTCTCCTATCTCTATATTCAGGGATCACTCCTGGCAGGCCCAGGGGACCATATGATGTAACAGATAGAAACTGGGTCAGCCATATGCAAGGCAAGTGCTCTACCAGTTCTACTATCACTGTGGGCCCCCTGAAGGGTATTTTAAAAATATCAGTGCCACAGAGATTGTATAGTGTGTATAAGACATTTGCCTTACACATGGCAACTGGAGTTCAATCCCAGGCACCACATGTGATCCCTCAAGTCCCACCAGGAATAATCCCTGAGAGCAGAGCCCAGGGTTAAGTCTGGAGCATCAGTGAGTGTGGCCCTAAAGAAAAAAATTTAAAACATAAATTTTATGTTTTTTATAGTGCTTGGTGAAGGGATTGCTGTAGGAACACTGTATACCTTTGTAATTAGTGGTGATTAAAAAAAAAAGCAATAAAATAAAAAAATACCATGGTCTCAGTCCCACTTCCAGAGATTCTAATTTAGCTGTTACAGGCTTGGGTGCTCACTTCACTTTAAAAGCTAAGTTATATACTACTAGCAAAAAAGTAGTCAGTTTTAAGAACCCATTGCCTTTCACATTTCATCCTTATCTTATCTTTCTTCCAGCTTTTAAAGATCATTTCCTTTATTATTATTTTAGGGTTAGCAGATATATTTGAGAAAGCCCAAAACCAAGCTAATCTGGAGGCTGCAGAGATAGTACAGCAGGTAAAGTGCTTGCCTTGTACACGGCTGGGCCGGGTTCAATCCCTGACACCCCATATGGTTCCCAGAGCACTGCCACGAATAACTTCTGAGGGACGAGCCAGGAGCAACCCCTGAGCATTGCCAGGTGAGATACCCCCACCCCCAAAAAGAAATCTCAACAAATTTCTGTCTGCCATCCATAACTATATTGTTCTTACAATGACTTTTGATGTTCAATGAAGGTACTTAAATCTATGGCTACCAAATTACCAAATCAGGAATCCTCTACAAATCAGTGAATAGCTATAGCTTCACCTTATAATTATTGTTAAACTTGAAACAAAATATCTTGTGACCCCAAATTTTATGCGGAAAACAAAACTGCCAATAACAGTTCCATCAATACTTTGAAATGTCAATTGAACAACAATTAAGACTTCTTGATTAAATGTGCTAATTTTTAAATATTTAAAAAATTCAACATCAACCACACTATAAGAACTGATAAAAAAAAAGCAATTACTTGAAATATCTCCCTCACTGAAATTTAGCATCTGAGAACAGTAAAAAAAATTGTTAATAAAAATAATAGGGTTCATGAGCAAAATTTAGTAAAACATTATAGTATGCAAGAGACAAAGTATATAGTAAGGCAAAAGAGGTTTCTATACCTTAAACTTGATGCAAATGATATAAAACTGTATATTAAACAAAGCACAATGCATGATATTTATAACAGGTGACTTAAGAAATCATTGCCTTCATACATCTACTAGTTAAAAATGTATTTTTAAAAAAACTTATAATGTCCTATTTAAAAAGTTTTATTCCAGGAATTATACTGCTAAAGAAATGAGGCTAGGATCCAGGCGATGGCTCAGAATCACAGCACACTCCCTCGAATGTGCAATGACTAATCCCTGGCGGTGCAACAAAGAAATAAAAAAGCCAGTCCACAGAAAAATACCTGTGCAACAAATGAGTTTATGAGTTTTTATCTGTAACTGCCCAAATTATAAATGATCCAAATGTCCTTCCAGTGCACAAGTGGTTAAACTGGTTCATTCATACCACAAAAACTACTAGCAAAAAAAAAAAAAGTACAAATTACTGATAGATGCAATAACTTAATTAGCTTTCATGGGCATTATGGTAAGCAAAAAAGTCAATCTCTTAAGTGTCACATACCACATGATTCCATTTATATTATAGTCCCCAAATGACAAAGTATAAAACTGGAAAACAGATTAGTTGTTACAGGAGCTGGTGCAGAAGCATAAGGAACTCTGGAATTAATACATCAGTTATATGTCTTGGTTGTGGTATTTACACAAATCTAGATAACAGAGAAATATGATAGTGGTTTTATAATAAAGATACATAAACTATTTTTCTTGTTACTCTAAAGCTATAAACATGTAAAGGAAAAATATTAACAGACGCTTGGAGGGAAAACAGTGGATGGGATATTTATGGAGCACTTTTTTATCAGGAACTAGTTTATCTCAATTAATACAACCAACAATCCAACCAAATTCAAATCCTCACTTTTCAGATGAAACTGAGAGACAGAAAAAAATAAGAAACTCAAGCATGGTCACAGAACTTGACAAATAGTAAATATGTCAAAGTTATGAAAAGGCTATTACAAATTAAAGAGAATTTTAAGAAACAAGTATCATCACTGTATCACGAAGTTTAAAAGAGACTTAATATAGGTATGAGTGAAAGAGAAAAGGTTTATTTTTGGTTTGGGGGCCATACCTAGTGATGATCAGGGCTATTCCTGGCTCTACACTCAGGGATGACTCCTGATTGTGCTTGGGGAACCATATGGAGTGCTGGGGATTGAACCCAGGTTGAACACAAGCAAGGCAAGCGCCCTACTTGCTACACTCTCTCTCCAGTCCAAGAGATAATTCTTTAAGAATCACAGCCTGCCATACTAAATACTGTCATTCAGTATGTTAAAAATCTGCAATACTCATTCACTTACAATCAGTGAATAAACCTGACAAGAACTATATCTAAATTTCTGCTTAGAAAGAACACATAAAAAAAGTATTTTCAAAATGGAAAGAACACATAAAAAAAGTATTTTCAAAATGGAAATATGTGAAAATGGGAATATGTAAATAAAAAATAATACAGAATGCACACAAAATGGGAGAAAAATAAAGCTAACGACAATAAAGCTTTTTCATGACAGAAAAAGAAATGACTTCAATTTCATCAAATGCATGGTAGAAAGTTTAAGTCAGGTTAGATAATTTGTGCCAGCAAAGTATATGTAGATATGTATGTATGTATGTCACTTCTCATGGATTTGTTCGAGTGGGCACCAGTAATGTCTCTCGTTGAGAGACTTATTGTTACTGTTTTGGGCATATCCAATATGCACGGGTAGCTTGCCAGGCTCTGCCGTGCGGGCACCATACTCTCGGTAGCTTGCCAGGCCCTCCGAGAGGGGTGGAGGTATCGAACTCGGGTCGGCTGCCTGAAAGGTGAAAGCCCAACCGCTGTGCTATCGCTCCAGCCCCATGTATGTATGTATATACATATATTTGTTTTTTGGGTCATACCTGGTGATGCACAGGGGTTACGCCTGGCCCTGCACTCAGGAATTACTCTTGGTGGTGCTTAGGGGACCATATGGGATGCTGGGAATCAAACCCTGGTCGGTCTCGTGCAAGGCAAATGCCCTACTTGCTAACTATCGCTCTAGCCCCTCCAGCAAGATATTTATTTGTAATAAATACTGGTTTCAGGTTAGGTTAGAAAAAAAAGGAAACCTTAACATGCCACCTCCATCTTGCAGGACTGCCCTGAAAGGGGTTTGGGGTTTCTTTTTGGTCCACACACAGTCATTACTCTAGGTAACCATGTTAATAACTGGGACTGGACACGGCTCTCCACATGGGAACCACGTGCTCTATCCTTTGATCATCTCCCCATCCCAGATTAACACATATTTTAGCAACATGTCAGAAACAGAGGCAATTCTAGGATAAAATCAAGTAAATGGATATTTAAAAGGAAATTTTAAAATTCTGATTGCAAAGCCTCTAGGGAAGGGCAGTTTTTCTAGAGAAAGGTCTCAATTTTAATTTTAAGGATCTGGTAAAACTACAGGACAAGATAATATATGAAACACTGAGAATATCAATTACTCCTTTAAGTTGGAGACTAAGTTATTGATTTAATGTTTTTTTGATGCAAAGGGAATAACTGTAGTCATTTTTGCTCTTAGGATCATCTGGTATGTAAGCTATTCTCTCAAAATACTTTCTTAAAGAAATGTAATAATGATATCAACATATTGGTTTTCTTTTTTTGCTTTTGGCCATACCCAGCTGTGCTGAGGGCTTACTCCTGGCTCTGAGCTCAGGGATCACATCTATGTGCTGCCAGAAATCAAACCTGGGTGGGTCACAGGCAAGGCAAGAGCCCTACCCTCTGTATTCCAGACCCATGATATCAACGTGCTGTCTTTTTTTCCCAAAGCCTCCTAAGCTCCCAATTCAGGAGATAACCTGAAGTAATTTACCTAGCATTCAAAAATCTCTCAGGAAAATTTGGAATGGAATGATCATTCCACTACAGTCCAGTTCCTATAATCCATGGCTTCAGTTAATATGGTAAAATCTAATTCTAATAGGATTACAGTAATTTGTCCATGGAATTTCTTCACACACAAAGTTAAAATAGACCAAAAACCATATACTTTTAAGAAATGCTATTTTTTTTTCTGCTTATTTTGGGTCACACCTGGCGATGCACAGGGGTTACTCCTGGCTTATGCACTCAGAAATTACTCCTGGCAGTGCTCAGGGGACCATATGGGATGTTGGGAATCGAACCTGGGTCGGTCGAGTGCAAGGCAAACGCCCTACCCGCTGTGCTATCACTCCAGCCCCAGAAATGCTATTTTTTATGATGTTTACTCTGCTGCAAAGAAATATTAAGATCCCCTTCCCTTCTTTTTATTTTTTGGACCACATCCAGCAGTGCTCAGAGCATTATTACGCCTGGCTCTGCTCTCAGGGGCCACTCCTGGTGGGGCTTGGGAGACCATATGGGGTGCTGGGAATTGAATTCAGGTTGGCTGTGTACAAGGCAAGTGCCTTACAGACTGTACTATCTCTCTGACCCCAAGTTATTTCTCTTTTTTGATAAGTACCACAATCTAGAACAATCTGTACGGTGGACAGATGCACCTAAAAAATAATATCTGTCTATAGTCCTGGGGTGGGGAGGATCTTACAGCAAAGGAAGGGATTTATGTTTTCCGAAATCGCAAATTCTAACTAAGGTAAGTAATAAATACCGAACTTTGAAAGTTTTGTCTTTTTTGAATAAGGAACGCTTTTGGGTATGCTCCAGGGCCACCAGGAGTACTACCTGTGGTGTGGGTCAGGGTAACAGCATACGACAGAAAACTGACCTCAGGGCATTGCACATATCAGGCACACGCTCTGTCTACCACTTGAGATTCACCAGCCTAAACACTTGGTCCAACTAACCTTTAATAAGACATGATTTTCAATTGTTAATGGCACTGTGGCTCTTTTTTGAAATAATTTTTCTTCTTGATTATACTGAAACATTTATAATTTTTTTTTTCTTTTTGGGTCACTCCCAGCAATGCACAGGGGTCACTGCTGGCTCTGCACTCAGGAATTACCCCTGGCGGTGATCAGGCGACCATATGGGATGCTGGGAATCAAACCCAGATCGGCCATGTGCAAGGCAAACACCCTACCTGCTGTACTAACACTCCAGCTCCAATAAAATAATTTTATAACTGGGATATTCTTTGAAATAAGATGCTGGGATAAGCAAGTAGCACTGCACTGTAGAAGTTGTCCCATTGTTCATCGATTTGCTTGAGTGGGCACCAGTACTGTCTCCATTGTGAGACTTGTTACTGTTTTTGGCATATTGAATACACCACAGGTAGCTTGCCAGGCTCTGCTGTGCAGGCAGGATACTCTTGGTAGCTTGCCAGGCTCTCCGAGAGGGATGTAGAAATTTTAAATAGGAACTGGGCTACAAATAGATAAAGCTGAGCAACAGAGATATGGCAGTTAATTATATTATTTTGTCTTCATGTTTGAAATTTTCCAACATAAAAAAAGTATTATACCAGTGATTCATTAAAATTAAAAAGAAATTTTTTTTATGTTTAGATAATGCAAAAAAAAAGTGCTACACATTCTTGCACAGGATACAAAATACTGTCACCAAGACAAGAATTTGGGGACTTAAACAGATATTTGAATCCTCAAACGCTTCTGCAACTGCCCGATCTCAGGCAAATCACCTTACCTAATAGTTCACTAGTTTTTTTTTTCTTTTCTTTTTGGGTCACACCCAGCAATGCACAGGGGTTACTCCTGGCTCAGAAATTACTCCTGGCAGTGCTCAGGGGACCATACGGGATGCTGGGAATCAAACCTGGGTCAGCCACAAGCAAGGCAAATGCTCGACCTGCTGTGCTATCACTCCAGCCATCACTACAGTTTCTTATCAAAGATGAAGCATGATTTCTAAGGTCCCTTCCGTTTTTCAAGGTTTTACTCTTGAAGAATGCTGTTTTGTTGTTTCTGAGTGAGTTTAAATTCATCTTGTTATATGCCTAGAGCCTACTTCTTTGATGTGTTCACAATCCTATTTGGGGATATGTAACTTTTTTTAAGTTCTGTTTTATGAGGCAGAAAAGTTAGTAGGCATTACAGTACAAGTTTTAAATGTGGCTTACCTGGTTCTATCCCAGAATTACATGCTTCCCAAGCATTGGCCAGTGTGGCTCTGGGGGCCCCCAGCACACAGGGTCACAGAGTTTTCTGGGAACCACTACCCTCCCAACCTCACCCATTTGTTTCAAATAAAATTCCTGTACAATTTATTACCAGTATACTTTTTTTGTTTCGCTTTTGTTACAGACCCAGTGATGCTCCAGGCTCATTCCCGGCTCTGTTCTCAGGGATCACTTCTGGTGGGGATCAGGGGACCACATAGAGTGGTGGACTTGCCCTCTGTGCTACCTCTCCCATTCTATTTTCTTTCTCTTTTACTAAGGCACAGTGATTATTGGTGAGTATTTGATCAGTAGAGTTATTTTATATGCCAAAATGCCTGTAATTGCAAACAAATTTCTTAGGGAACAGAAGATCATGGAGCATAAGTTAGGAAGCCCTGGTCTTATGTAACTAGTTGTATGCTGAAGGGGCACAAGGTGTGAACTTGAAGATTGCTCTTTTGGATAGCTGGTGTGATCACAGCTCTCATCACATGAAACAAGAAAAAAAGGAGGCAGCTACATGATAAACATACCGTTTTCCTTAGGTAAGATTAAAAAAAAAAAGGCTTGTTCTACAGAAGTCAATAAAGATAGCATTAAGAATCACAGAGCACATAAAATGTAAAATAATAGGCAGTCTTGTTAATATAGCAATTTCTCCTAAAAAAAGTATTCCACCAACATTTTCATAAATATATTTTTTGAGGGCTGCATATCACAGTGACATAAGTGGTTAAATAAAAATGAGGAAGGCTAAAACTACAGTGCACTTCTGGGAATATACCCTGGCGGGTCCAAAAACACACTGCACAAAAGCCATCTGCACTTCTATGTTCATTGCAAGGACTATTCACAACAGCAAGAATCTGAAAGCAACCAGTATCTGAGAACTGATGACTGGATAAAAAAAACTATGGTACATCTATACATTGAAATACAACACAGCCACCAGGAAAAATGAAGTCATGAAATTCATGTATAAATGGATGAACATGAAGAGTATCATGCTGACTGAAATGAGCCAGAGGAAGATGGACAGACATAGATTGCACTCATTTGTGAGATATTATTTTGCCTTCATGTTTGAAGACAAAAATGAGACTGATACCCAAGGACAGTATAAACAAGGGCTGGTAGAAATGGTCCATGATTGCCATGATTGGAAGCTTGCCACAAATGGGGGGGGGGCGGTAGGGGGAAAGCTAGGATAGAGAAGGGACCACTATGCTAAAGATAGTTGGAAATGCTCACTGTGAACAAGAACTGAGTGCTGAAAGTAGAAAGAGGATAAATATGATAACCTCTTAGTACTTGTGTTGCAAACAATAATGCCCAAAGGGGGGAGGGAGAGGGAGAGAGAATAAAAATATTTGCCTTAGAGGTAGGATGGGGGGAGGAGGCGAGAAGAAAACTGGGGACATTGGTGATTGGAAATGTACATGGGTGAAGGGATGGTGATGGACACTGTATGATGAAACCCAATCATGAAAAACTTTGTAACTGTATCCCATTGTGATTCAACTGAAAAGAAAAAGAAAAGAACAAAACTATTGTACAAAACCTCTACCTCTGCCTTCAAAATGCCAAAGCTTCACTTCCAGCTCCACAGGTGGGTTGCTTTCCTTCCTAAGAGCACAAGATGAAAAGGCAAGAAGGGAAGAACAACTACAGCAGAGAAAAAACTGACAGGATATCAAGCTCAACATTAACAGAGTTAACTCAGGCAAATAGCATGCACCCTGGAAATAATATTTACTAAAACAAATAATTATTTAATGAAATAATAATATGCAGTAAATAATATTTTTACCTCTGTGGTCTTCTTCCCCCAAACCTAAAACCTCATGACTCTAGCCATGAGGAAGATATCAGATTGAGGGTATTCTAAAATATCTGTCCAGTACTCCTCAAAAAGGAAGGAAGGAAGGAAGGAAGGAAAGAAGGAAGGAAGGAAGGAAGGAAGGAAGGAAGGAAGGAAGGAAGGAAGGAAGGAAGGAAGGAAGGAAGGAAGGAAGGAAGGAAGGAAGGAAGGAAGGCCTAAGATATAGACCCACCTTTTAGAGACCTATTAAATTAGAAGTCAATCAATCAGACAAAGGCTGGAGAGAGGGAGCAGGGTAAGGCCCTACACTTGGCTGTGGTGCGTTCTGACTCAATCCTGACCCCAGACAGGATCCCTTGAGCAATGCCAGGTGTGATCCCCGAGCACAGAGTGAGGAATAAGCTCTGAGCACCGCAGGATTGGTCTCTAAACAACAAATGAATAAACAAATGAAAATATTAAATCACTGAGCCAAATTTTTCCAAGCTATTAAAAAAATGCTGTTTGTTTCTTTTAAAGGCAGTTAAAACACTTTAAAAATAAATAAAAACAGATATAATTCAGGAACTATACTCATACATACACAGAAACACATACACAAAAATACATATAGAGCACATGTATATGGGATTATAACCATACAGTGAATCTATAACATATTTCATATTAAATGGGATTATATCTAGGATCCCATATGAGATTGTTTTACATATGTATCAATATTACAACCATACAATGATTTTGTAGTATTTCATATAGTAACTTTATAACCTATTTCAATGCTTCTGTAATGATAAATTTTGCCCCAACTCTTCTGAAAGTCACTATGGAGACCTAATACAACGATTATTTTTAGATGGCTCTGGAAATGGAACATCATGCATGGAAAGTAAGGGCTCTACCACTGAGTTCAATCCATAGCTCTAATATTCTCATTATTCCTAAAACTTATGAGTCTGGAGCATATTTCTGTCAAATAAACTTAATTATAGCAAATTTTATATTCTCTGCAGGCAAATTAGATTTTTGGGAAGTTATAAGTCATATTAAGAACATCTGGCATACAGACCAAACTAAATAAAACTTCTGGTTAAAAAAAATAGAAGGCTTACACTTTAAGATCATGAGACTAGCTTTCTTTACAATGATTTTTTAAAAAAAGGGAAAGGGAATTCTGAACATTTTAAATAGGGTATGAGTTTAATATCTTATAGCAAATAAACTATATTTTTATCCCATGATCTGAAAATTTTTTTTGTTTTTGGGCTATGCCCAGCTGTACTCAGGGCTTAACCCCGATCTGTGCTCAGGGATCACTCAGGCAATGTTCAAGAAGCCTTGTATAGTGCTGGAGATTGAACCCAGGTAAGTGCCTTAGAATGTGTACCTTTTCTACAGCCCCTCTACCAATTATTTATCTCTGTAGTTCCAGCACATAGTCCTATACATAACATATATACATCAATTTCTTACAAAGAGCATAACTATGGTTTTGATGTTTGGTTTTATTTTAATCAGCTGCTCATAATGTAGTGGTAGTGAGTCTTTTACAGTATTATTGTCAATCACTCACCATCCTTAACTTTAAGAAACCCAGCAACTGTCATGACAAGGAAGGCTCAAATAGAAAATTCAGTATTTTAACCTTAATTTGTGGAATCATTCTTAACATCTTATTGACATATAATACTGTGTGAATAATACTTATTAACATATAATACTATATCCTGTTTTAAGTTGAATAAAACTGCCTCTGCCTTCATTATGAGACAGCATCCCAAGAGTTGACACACACTTATGAAAAACTAAGATACACAACATGTTGCATCACATAGTACAAAAGAAAATAAAAGAAAAATATCTGGAAATGTAAATCATCAATAGCATCACACTGAATTTTTCCAGGAAGCTACCTTTCCATTCCATGTGTATATGACTACAAAGTCCAAAGAGGCTCATTACGGAGGTCGGATCAATAGCACAGCAGGTAGGGCATTTGCCTTGCATGTGGCTGGCCAGGGTTCTATCCCTGGCATCCCATGTGGTTCCCTGAGCACCACTAGGAGTGATTTCTAGTGAGTGCTCAGTGAGTACAGAGCCAGGAGTAATCCCTGAGCATTGCTGGGTGTGACCCACAAAGATAATCCCTACCCTACCAAAAAAAAAAAAAGGCTCTTGATCATTCAAAATAGATGCATTCCCACACAAGAAGCTAACACAGTTTACTGATAACAGCATTTTGATAATATTAATGTTGACATAGCTTAAGACAATACTTAAGACAAAGTCTCTTAAGAGAAAACATAAAATCAAGCTCCTATTGCGGTAAATATAAGAAGCTAAAGAAAAATGTAAAAATGCAGATGACCTTGTACAACTGTTTAACATATACTAAAATTTTTATTCTTCTGGGTGACTTTTTAATCTAGTAATCATTAAAGCATATGGATCATTTCCATTAATACAAATTGAGTTCCTTTCTAGTATTTCTTTATTTTCTTTACTTTCCA
Organism: Sorex araneus; assembly: GCF_027595985.1. Lineage (NCBI taxonomy): Eukaryota > Metazoa > Chordata > Mammalia > Eulipotyphla > Soricidae > Sorex > Sorex araneus. The sequence goes on along the minus strand of NC_073302.1, from coordinate 334,182,658 downwards.
CCCATCCACAGCCCTGCTCTGTAGGGCTTTAATTTTTCAAGACAAGGGGGCAAATTCAAACATTATCAAGTTTTAAATTAAGAGTAAAAATGAAAGCACCATCAAGTTTTGACATACAAAAAATAAAAATTTTTAAAAAGCAACAGTAATGAAGAGTTAAAATGAGAGCATCCTCAGGTTTCAGCACCAAAATCCATCAATAAAAAAAAGCTGAGCAGAAAATGTAGGAAGATGTAGAAAAGGTTCAGGGAGCAAATAGCCTATGAATCAAAGCACCAGAAGAAAGCAACATGAGAAGGAAGGTGACACCAGGATGGATTGGTGAACGAGTTATCCAGGCACAGTTCACCATGATAATAAAAGCCCTGATGGAGGGTAAGAGGCAGGTGCCAGTGAAAAAAAACCAAGTGAGGTAGGTAGAGGCCAAGGGTAAAATAGGCAAAAGCAAAAAACAGAATTACCAGAGAGAACAAAAACTAGGAAGAAGGCAGGCCCACAGAGATGCAGGGCCACAGAGAGAACAGAAAGCATTCACAGTGGGAGGCTGAGTCAAAGAAAAGGCAGGAAGTGGCAAAACACAAAAACACTAGACAATTCTGAGATGAGAAAAATGTAAAAATGGGCTCCCTGATAAGCAGAAAAGGCAGACATCTGGGGAGATGTGGGAGCATTAGTACTGCAGGTAGGGTGCTTGGACCCACCCGGTTTGGATCCCCTGCACCTGAACTCCACTGGGAGTGATCCCGAGTGTAGAGCTTGGAGTAAGCCCTGAGCACTGTCAGGTATGGCATTCACCCCTGACCCCCGAGGGGAAAAGAAGAAAATAGGGGGAAAAGGATGAAGTAAACCATACCTAGTGGGGATGAAGACATTAAAAAATAAATTACTTCTGACATTTTACTTTATTCAGTTTTTAAAAAATCTGTTTTTTTAAGATATTAAAAAATAAATTACTTCTGAAATTTTACTTTATTCAATTTAAAAAATCTGTTATTTTGAATATTATGTTGGGTAAAATTTGACTCATAAGAACCAGAGTTTCTCAATTCACAGAGGAGAAAATTATGTATCAACTGACTTAGTCATACATGAAAGAAAGAAAATTTATTTGTCAGTTAATTCTCTTAGCTCATAGTCACAACTAATTTTCATCCTGACAACATGTAGATGATCGGAATGACCAACTGTGTCATTTGTAGAAAAGCTTTCTGTGTGTATCTGTTTCTCTGTGCTCATCAGAATTTGGAGAAATCAAATCCCTGCTTATTACTACTGCCTCTCCCTCAAAAGGAAAGGGTAGTGTCAGATAAGACTTTCATCAGTACTACTACAAAGAAAGTTCATGGAGGCTTAAAAAAAACAAGGATTACAACCATCCATGTTATCGTGGTCTCCTAGATAAATGAAAACAGACCAAAGAGATCATTCATCATTTCCATCTAGAAACAGCAGAGAAAAACAAAACATTGAACAAGAACTTAGTAAAGAAGAGCAACTCTGAAAAAGAATTACTCTATTTTTGATCTCAGAAAAAAATCTAGAGTAGGAGAGCAAACACAAATATCTTTATGAGTTTTTAAAAGGGTTATGTCTGTCTGTATAGACAGCTCACTGACCTAGCATGTGTTTCACCTAGTTAGGATTCCTTCTCCTTTCATTTTATCTTTAGTGCCAAAAAATTATGCAAGAAAAAGCACAGAAATATACAAAGGCTGGGAGCAAAAAAGGGAAGATGAAACCACTGATGTCACGAACATGTGAACAAGCAGCAGCATGTTACTACAAAGAAGCAATCCAGCGACATCACTAATAACCAGCCCAGGAACCAGCCATGCTCGCTTCACCTACTCTCTCTACGATTTCTCTACTTGGACATAATAAAATTCTAGTCATAGATTATCAGCTGTGATAGAAGAAAACAACTCAAATACTATACACACAAGCAGATGGATTAACAGCAAATGTAAGAAACACGTAAAGAAAGATGCTAGAGTCTTGTCACGCATATTTTCAGAACTATCTTCCTCTGCAGCTCGAATATCATAAATACTAGCATTACTTCTTGAAATTTGCCTTTTCTTCTGTTTACTGTTCTTCATAAACATCTTAAAGAGTCACTTGGTCATCAATCCATTCAGAGGCATCTGACACAAGACAATTTATGGTTTGAAATGGTGCTGCTCCACAGGCTTTAGGAGACTTCTTGGAGGAACAAACCTGGTTATTTGGTCTCTTCTGAGCACAAGAAGAAAAGAGGATTTGCTCTCAGACTCAAAGATGGCCTAGAAGTCAGAGTGTGCTATTTCCAAGATAAGATCCCCTGAAAAAAAAAAAAGTGAAAATCAATCAGATTAAAAAAAAAAAAAAGGAAACAAAAACCTCTAATGAAACAGAGCAAGCATTCACAGTATTACATTTTAATTAAGACTGAAATATAGTTTAAATAAATTAAATATTAAAAGTAGCACATGCTTCACAAGACAGACTCTAGCTTTAATCCCTGGCACCAGAAATAAAAGTAATTCAAATTAATATTTAAACATTAGCTTTAATATACTATAGTTTAAAAGGTTAAAAGGCATTACAAAGTATACAACCAAGTATTAAAAATGTGGTAATTCTCAAATTCTCAAAATTAATTTAAAATACCACTTAAAATTACAAGGAAATTATGGGGCTTAATAGTCCAATCTTCATCATTCCTAGAATTTAAAGCATGCACTAAGAAAACACAATTTTCTACATCTAAGTCTTAGAAATGGTATGAACAAGCTCATTCATCTATAAAATGAGCTCCAGAATTGATGATGCGAAAAATTTCTCCCAGTCATAAAATTCTAAAATTTACATATTATCTGGTAGTAAGAGCTAGGTTTCACTAAACCAGCTGTAGGCAAGTTATATGCTTTTGACTTTGTCCTGATTTCCTAATGTATAGCACAGGGCTAATTCTTCTTCCTAATGTATAGCACAGGGCTAATTCTTCTTACGGGAAAGGTAGGCTCTTGAATTACTAGAAGATGGCTTAAAATACAGATACCCAGATCTAAGGAAACCAGTCTTTCAATTAATCTAAGACAACATCTTGCTTTTTTTTATAAAGTAGGGGTCAGTAATGTGGCAAGTGACAGAGCACATGTCTTATATGTCCGAGGCTGAATTTGACTTGACACCACACAGGTGCAGGGTCTCTAACACTGTGGAGTCTGACCCCAGAACAGTAATGATTTATAGTATCTATAATATTATATTAAGCTTTGAGTCATTCTGAAATACATTCCTGAAAGAACCACCATACTAGAGAAATGTGGATACCAAGAAAGAAAGGGAATAAGTGGGGAGGAATGAGCAGATGGACTGGCAATACAATAAAGGCATTTGGGAAGCTGGAGAGATAGAACAGTAAGGCATCTGCCTTGTATGCGACCCACCCTGAGTTTGATCCCTGGCATCCCATGTGGTCACCAATTACCGAGCACCACCACCAGGAGTAACCCCTGAGCATCACCAGGTGCCCCCAATCCCCTCCCCATAAAACCCCCAAAACCCAAAATACAAAAGGGCATTTTTGATCAAGGGTCTTGGACATGTTAGTGCTACAGAGGTAAAGTAACTCACACATTAAAACCATTAAAATGTGCAAGCATGTGACCCAAACTATTACAAGTAAATTAAAAAAAAAAAGAGAGATTTTGCTAAGGAGGCAGGGTTGGGAGAGGAAGAGAATCTCAGGTCACTGGTGGAAGGATGCTGACATTAACGGTGGGCATAATTTTACTGAGTCTACTTATCAAGCGTTCCCCCACCTCGTCGCCCCACCACTCCCAACACAAGTGCCAAGACCTCTGACCCAGGAGAAACAATGAGTAACCAAAAGACTATACCTGCTGCGGGTGTGTCCTCCCCGCTGCTAACCAGGTTTGTGCCAAACGTCAGGCAGGATTCCCGGACAGTGGAGTGGTGATGCATGTATTCCCCTATCTGCGAAGTTACTCTGATTCAGTAATTCTGTGGTTGCCCAAGGCCCCCCAAATAATACTGTCAGCTAACTGGGCCTTTTGTTTTTCTTCAACTTGCTGGAGTTTGTAGGCCCTCATCTAATTCCACACAGCTTCAAGGAGAGTTCATCGGTCCGTGTATGCCAACAAATCAAAGGCACCATCTTACATTTTTCTGTCCACCAAAGAAGTATTACTTGCATTGAAGAAGCCTCTCTATCTCTCAAGACAAGCTGGAAGGATGGTCCGGATTCCACTTAAGGACAGAACAAACAGAGAGCAGTGTAGCAGAAATCTTTAGTGACCCACATTCCGGCAAACTATAACTACAAGGGCTTTTAATCTATAAGTGTTTAGAAAAGAAAAGCAGTAAGATTCAAGTGGCATTCAATAGTATTCTGTTTGGTACTAACATTTTTACAGTGAATTAGTAACTTAAACAGTCATTGTCCCATGTCCTGGTGAATCACTGTCCAAGAATTCAATACTTACAAAAAATATAATCCTCACTCAGCTTTGAAATTCGAAGTTCAGTTTCTTGACCTTTACCTTCTGTCATTTTAAAAAGTGTCCCTGATAGTGAAAAGGCGAATGAAAGGGCTGTGCAAGGAGTCCCAGGTTCGACTCCAAGAACCACATGGATCCCCCAACCAAAACTCTGGGAGTTCCCCCCCAAATCAATAAATAAATAAATATAAACTACTTCTATCTGAAAAATCCATAAATGTTTCTGTAGCTCAGAGTCACTGGAACCTCTTGTGCTACTTTGAGATTTTAAAGATTTGTAAACTAAGAAAATAACACTGTTAAATTTCACTTGTATCCTCCCCTTGTGCCCCCCACCCCTTTTGTGTGGGTCAGCAACTGAATTCAGGACTTCATCCATATAAAGCATACTGTCTACCACACAGCTACACCCAGGCCCCTTCAGCTCTCTCCTGTCTTCCCTAGAGAAACCACACTGAAATGCAGACTGCCTGATTTCATATCCAATCATGCTACTTATAACTTGAAAGGTGATTTGGGACAAATAAATTGTCTTGCTGTGCTTCAGTTTCCTCATTTAAAAATAGGATTACAACTGTACCTACTTCAAAGCATTGTTGTGAAATTAACAGGTCTGGCACTGCACATGTTAGCTATTTTTTATTTACTCTATTCAGCTCCAAATCCTTCAGTTGTTTCATATATATATAATGCAAATCTGAGTCAAATACTGTCTACTTGAGAATGGGACCAATTTTGAATAATTCTGATGCTTCCATTAGATAAGTACCAAAATACTCTGTTTATTATTATAATGGGTGAGCAAAGAAGTTATCACAAGTTGTACTGCATAAATCACATATTCCCTGCCCTCAAGATGCCTATGTTTTGGTTGGGGAAATCAAAACACAGGAAACTCTTTCATAATGATATAATGCTGTAAAAGATTAAATGCCAAAGTGTGCAATGAACAGGTACCATTTAAAGGGCTACAGATTCTGTGGAGAGGATAAGGTGGATGGAACAGTATTGTCCCTAAAGTTAAGTGGAATTGGTACTAGTGGAAAGAGACAAGAGAATTCCAATGTATTTGAGTTCATTCTACAAATATTTACTGAGTACCTCCCATATGCCAGGCTCTGTTCTAGGCTTGGGAGACATCATGATTAATGAAACAAAAAAGACCCCTGTACCCCAGAAGCTTAAAATGTTCTCCATGGGACAGCCAAGTGTTGAAGTAAGAACAAGCAATGCTTGTCTTCTCAGTGAAACAAACGTCACTTAAATGCCTCAGGAAAGGGAGTCAATTGCTAGCATTATATTATGGTCACTTTGGTTTTCCACAATGACAAACACAATAGAAACGACAAGTCACAAAAAATTCAAGAACTTTTCATTTGCTATATTCTAAAAACATTTCACTGCTTACAAAGCACATGAAAATAATATTCTCTGAATTTCCTGACATACATACATGTTAATACAAGAGATTTACAAATATGCATAGGTCATTTTCTTAGAATGCTTTTCATAATAGACTTGTGGAGACCTACACCCTAAAGTTTACCCATTAAGAATATTAGTACTTTGCTTTATACTCATGTGCGACCCCAACCTCCTTCACTTCATCCACTTCCCCATAAAGATGGCTGCCCTTCAGTAATAAGTAACTCCTAGAAAAGTGCTTGAAGATGGGGCAAGAACCATCACCCATTCTTGAGACTACTCCAAAAGCAAACACATACATCCTTTGCTTCTTATATTCTTCCTTAATGACAATTAACCACTTCTCCCCCAAAAGAAGTATCAAAGAAGCCCTCCATAAACTATTGACTGGCAAATAATTCTGTCTTTTTCTATCCAACGATCACACTAGAATCAGAAAACTAACTAGTCCAGTATGCTCCAACCATAAAGCCAAGAGCCAAGCATCTCCCTCATCATCTTCAGTCTATTCAACTTTCAGAGATGCACAGCGTCACTCATCATGAGTCTAATGAAAGCACTAAAGTTAATCTTCAGAATCAAAATAAACTTACTGATTAAGGAAATCAAAAGCAACTTAAAATTCAACTAAAACCTTCTTAATGTACAAAGTACTAAACTCAAAACATGTTTAAAATATTTAAAAGACTGAAAAAAGTAGGCAGACTACCTCCAAAGTGCATACTCTAATGTTCTCAACACTCTTAAGCCCCTGAATGCTAGACTCAGCAACCAAGGAACAGCCAGTCACTGGTTTTTATTTCCTTGGCTTGGTACTGGAAAGTCAGTTTTTCTTTTTCATGTTTGTTAACCTTTGGTTAAGAATGTCACTTAGAAAGCAAATACGGAAAGAGAAGGCCTTTCAGAAGGACCATTAAGGCTTTCCCGACATTTGCTTTTTTCAGTGTTCTGGTATAGGGTGTTCATTGGGTGACATTATGTAATGCGAGTTTGGATACCAGACCTAAGACTTTGGAAACGATAGAATACTCAACTAATGGCAGTTTTACGCACTTTAAAATCCGTATTACAGCTTGAAAGACATTTACTCTCTAAGTCGTTTTATGAGCCAATATCCGTATTTTACAAAAATAGAAACAAGTATTTAACGTACATAATCCACATGGGCCACACTCAAATCAAATTCATGCAATCAAATGTTCTGAGCAACCAATGCTTACGCAAAAGTTATCCGTGAGGATAATGAAAAAAGCGTGTCAACCAATTAGCACCTCGGAAACAACCATCGCTCAAAATGTCCCTTTATTAACGTTAATTCCCTAACTTTCGAGTCAAACTAAATGGTCCAAGAAATACATTGATGTTGAACATAAATATAAAGCCAGTATGTTACTGTGGCAAGAAACGCTCTTGCTCTAGACCAGAAAAATCCACCAGACAGCGGAGTAAACTTGAGAAGGGGCAGTGCCAAATGCCAGCTCTTATCGATTCCGAACACCTCCTGTCGGACCCAGGAGCTACCTGAACGAGCAGTTAGCGGACGCGGAGGGGCGCCTCCAGCACCAGGACGAGGCTGTTTCCCCGCCGGGCTGCCTCAGCCACTGAAATCTCATTCTTTCGCTCAGGTGTTGAAAACCTACACAATTCATTTCCTGTTTCGTACCACAAATATTTCAAGTCCCCACACAATTAAAAAAAAAATACTAAGAAGTCACTGAAATTGACACTACTTGAGCATCCCGGGCTGGCTAGTCTCTGAAATCGCGCACGACCGCGCGGCGGGGGCGTGAGGCGCGCACGGAGGCCGGCGGGGGCGTGAGGCGCGCACGAGAAGGCCGGCGGCGGCGTGAGACACACGAAGGAGGCCGGCGGCGTGAGGCCGGCGGGGGCGTGAGACACCCGGGGGAGGCCGGCGGGGGCGTGAGGCCGCACTGAAGGCCGGCGACGTGAGGCGCGCACGGGGAGGCCGGCGGCAGCTGCGGGGCGCGGGGCAGCGTCCGCGCGGGGGCAGCACCCGCGCCGCCCGGCCGCCCACGCGCGCGCCCAGGTGCCGAGCCCCCGACTGCGTCTCCCGAGCGCGAGCGAAAGCGCGGGGGGCGGGGAGGGGGGGCGGGAGGCCAGACCTGGCGCCTGGTTCCATCCGGAAGCCGCCGCGCCGGCAGGAAGTGACGAAGCAGGGCCCGTCGGGGCCGTGGGGCCGCTTCCCGCGCGCCCGGCCCTGCGTCCGGGGAAGAGCCCCGAACCGAGCCGCCGCCGCCGAGCCCGCAGCGTGAGTGACCCGCGGCCGCGCCGCCCCGCGCCTCGCGCCCCGCCGGGCCGCGTCACCGGCCCCGCCTCGCGCCCCGCCCCGGCCGCGCGGGGGGAGCGCGGGGGCGACGCGGCGGGGGCCGGGGAGGGGGGTGACAGCCCCGCGGGGCCCCGCGCGCCCGGCCGGCCGCCCCCCGCCCTGAGCGCGTCCCACAACGCAGCTGCGCAGTGCCCGGCCCGGAGGGGCTACGGGAGACCGTCGGGGCTGAGTGACCGGCCCCCGCCGGGGATCCCGTGAGGAATCCCAGAGGGGCGGTTCTGACGAGACAAGTGACATTAAAGCACGACGACAACTGACGGCGACGTCAGGGCCAGCTGCGCGGAGCAGGAGACGCCTTTGAGGGTTTAGGGTGCAGCCCCTTGACTCCAGTGAAATGTCATTTTCAGCCCCAAAGTGTGCCGCGCCAACCGAGCCTCCTTATATCCTGGCGACTCACCTCGGGATTCTGAGTTTACCGAGGACCCAATTTTGTGGGTGCACGCATCTCCCCACTGAAATAGCCCAGCGTTGCTTTGCAGGGGAAAAATGCCTGAGGAAAGAGTTTGGCGCTCCAAAGCGCCAAGCTCAAGGGTAGCCACTTTGGTTATATTCCGAAACATGAGCTTGCCTGCAACGAACCGTTCCAGTACCCCTGAGTAGTTTACTTTTAGGAAAGTGATGCTTGGTGTGCAGTACCCGCCAGTGATGGGGAGGTACTGTCGAGCTTAGGCCTCTGTTCTGTACTTTGATTCGAGACAAGATTGTTCCGTATTTCTGCAGTCATACGAAGGCATCCTACTCGTGGTGGTGGACTGAGTAGAAAAGGCCCAAATTCACTGCTTAGTTTTTCACAATTTCCCAGACTAAACTAAGTGCATGTCCCTGGAATAGTAGAACCGTAGTGTCGTTGCTCACCAAGACTGAATAAGTCACATTTAAATTTCACTCTTCTGGATCAGTAATAGAGAATTACTTTTTACATACTTTCTACATACTTTAGTTGCTATCAACTCAACCTAATGCCAGGCACCACAGGTTCCCCCAAAAGTAGGGTGTGGCCCTGGAGGCTTTCAGAGCTCCATAGGCGTGTTGGGCTGAGCAACATCCTGATAACTCACGTTGAACCACAGGCTGCGAATCATGTGTAGAGACTTCCAGGTTCACTCAGCACCATTTGGAGGTCTCCCAAATTCGTATTTTTAACATTTAGGAATTGGGTATGGTTTACTGTTAAAATGGTATTTAGATCTTGCATTTACAAATGTTTATACTTTCAAAGTTCTGTTTTTAGTCTCCTGGCCAATCGTTTACAATTCCAGTCTTTATGGTCATCAGAAACCAATAGATGTCATAGAAATGACTTGCCCTCAGTATATGACAGCAGTATCAGAAAGCATGCCACATGGTTTAGGAGCAGACCCCAGAGAAAGTGTATTTCCACTTTATGCCATGGGAACTAAAAGAAAAGATTGTCCTCCTTAAACATTTGCAAACTTAATGACCCAAAATCTACACGCAGGAATATTTTGGAGGCTTACAGGTCAGTTTATGGTATATTTTGGATGAAAAATTTCTGCAATCCCTTCAATGCTATGTGACATGTAAAAGAAGTTACAAAACAATTGTCTTAGCTTCCCAGTATTCTTTTTATCTTTATAGAAACTAGTATATCACCTATCATTCATCCACTTTTCTACCTTTTTATAGAATTCTAAAACTTCAGTTGTGTTTCTTTTATATTCTACATCATCTTACTTAGAATTGCCATTTATGACCAAGACAGAGAATTTTTAAGGAAACATTAACTTTTCAAATTCTAAAAAATTAAGAGACCATTACTCTTTTACTTGCTGCTTGATGCATTTGTTCTTACCACTCATTTTTCTTGGGAATGTCCAAAGAATGCATTTCCTTGAATAGAAGTCACAGCTGTGTAAATAGCAAAATGTAACTTATCCCATAACTTCTTTCAACCAAATTTGGCCAGCTGGTCAAAACTAGATAAAGCTCTAAACATTTTTTAGTTGCACTGGGAAGCATGTAGATGACTATTGTCATGACTTTTCATCTTTTCTAGCCCGATGTTTATTCTCTTAACATCAAAGTCATTGTTTGGATCTCTGTTTTTAAGAGATTTTCCATTGCTTTCCATCTGGGTGGTAATTATAGTCTCGAAATCAGGCAATGACAATCTTTTTGGTCATATTTTTTCCATTCCAAGTTTTCACCTTTATGGAAAGGAGTCCTAAATGTTTCAAAGATGACAATAAAGAGAAATACATTGCCTGCCTTAGTTACCTAGACAAGTAGTTGACAAGCTAAAAACATCAGATTGTAAGTAGCTTAGGTTTTTGAGGACAGAAATCTAGAATATTATGTAGGTGGTTACAACCATTTAAAATATATCTATTTTAAAATGTAAGAATATTTTTGGCACAGAGCAGACTGGATTTGGTCAGCCCTTATATGCATAAAAAAGAAACCCCTTCTTTCTCTTTTAGCCCCATGCCTGGAAGTTACAGCGTGATGGCAGACGATGGTTCTATGGATTATAGCGTACATGAGGCCTGGAATGAAGCCACCAATGTTTATTTGGTGGTGATCCTTGTTAGCTTTGCTCTCTTCATGTATGCCAAGAGGTAAAGTTTTTGTTGTTATCTCAGAGTTGATAAGAAACTGGGCATTTAAAAGTCTTGTAAAAATTTTTTGTTATATATTGTTACTGAGTTAAATGCACAAAAATGATTTCATTAGCATTTTTGTTCCTGCTATAAAGCCCGATCTACTAGGGTATCCAGTCCTGGGAATTAAGGTTCTAACTTTGAACACTCCTTTGGTTTTGCTTATTTGTTTTGTTTTGAGGCCATACCCAGAGGTGCTAGGGTTGTTCCTGTCAGTGCTAGGGAACATCCAGAGCTGATTTTTAAGTCAGGGACTTATGAGTAGTAAGCTTGCACTCCAGCCCTTTGAACCATTTCACCAGCCTCCATAATGCCATTGATTTAGAAATGAAGATTTAAGTGCAAATATGGACAACTTGACCAGGTGCTGGAAACTCCCATTCTGTTGTTACTAATAGAGCTCAACTTTATCGTCCGTTCTGGAGTCACTGGTGCCCTTGGATGAGCATCATTTTTGATTTACATCCCTGAAATGTAGAAACAGTATTTTCTATAGATGTTCAGCAGTTCTCTCTTTGCAGAGTTAAAGCGTTTTCTTTTATTTCTGTGCATGGCTGTCAAGAGTATTTCTGAAAGAATAATATTGGTGTTACCTGATTATTTATATGTCATTCCCCATTTATATTTCATCCCTTGAGTACACTGACCTTATCCTTTGTGTCCCTGATGTACTAAGATGTGGGGTCAGTCATCAATAAACCTTATTCTCTATGTAGGGAAATGAGCTGTTCTCCATATTATCTGGATCCTTTACCTTAAATAGAGTTTAATATGGGAGAATAAGGGAGGGGAGATTCAGTACTTCAAAGGGATGGAGTATGTACCTTGTATATATTAGCACCTGAGCACATCCAGGTATAGTGCTGGTGGTCCCTGCTGGACTTCAGCAACATTGTGTTTCTGGACTGAGGCACTTAAGGGCTGAATGTCACCGGGAGTGGCTCCTAGCCCCTTGAGCACCACCTTGGAGTTCCCCTACCCTACCCCAAAAAGAATGAGAAGAGGGAGATGCTTTAAAGAGGAAAAACAGTGTTAGTTGGACATAGTTGTTACTCTGCTTATGTCACATACTTTAAGATATCTTCTACCAGGGAAACAAAAAAGTATTAAATAGTTCAAAATACTTAAAAATCCAAAATAATTGATGTTTAGGCTGGGGAATAGTTTCTGGCCCAGATTTGCCCTCATATGTGAGCTCACCCTTCCCACCACAGAACCCCAGAAGCAAGTGAATGTTAGCTGCCTGGACTCTCGCTGGTAGATGAGGGAACAGCGACCTGCTCGATGTCTGTACACATCCATTTATCAACTCTGGTGCACTCATAGCTTTCCTCTCCCAGTAGCCACCTCCTTCGCACTGCACTGTTTGAAAATTAGTAGTACTCAGTTCTTAATCAGAAGTGTAGGATGACATTACTTTGTCCTCTCCCCGCTTGCCACAAGTAGCTTGTCCCGGTTTTCCCCGGAGTTTAGGCTTACCCCAGTAACACCCATCAAGGTGTTCCCGAATCTCTCCCATCCCTTTGTTTAGCTATAATCACTTCTCCATGCTCTCTTCCCCAAAAGAGTTAATCCGCAGCTTTCCCTTAATCTGACTCTTATGGACTCTGCTAATTTGCATCTCTTATTGTGTCCGAAAGGTTGGTGGTTTGTGCCCACCCAGAGACGCCAGCTGTAAAAAATTAAGGCTCGCCGAGGGGCGCACGCACTTGTGGGCTCTCCGGGCAGCTCTGTCTCACTGCCCGCGTTCAGTGCCCTGGAACCGCTGTGTGTGCTGTCGGTCAAGGGCAAGCAACGGAAGGAAGAAGGCCAAACTGGTTGCTCGATCAGTTTATTTTTTTCTTTCTCTCTGCTTCTCTCCCGGCTCTGGATCTCTCTCTGGATCTCTGGATCTCGCCCCCGTGGATCTGGCCCCCCAACCCACTCTTTCAGCCTAGTTAAATCTCCACAGCACAGGGGGTTGGGGCCTACACATAGGTGTGGTCACAATCAATAGGGTAAGGTTTCTTTCCCTTAGGGGATGCTTCTCCTAGGACTTAATTCTCTTTCAGCAGGAGGATCCACCCAAGGGCGGAGTCCCAAGAATGTGTTTCTCTTCTCCTCAGCCAGCAAACATATAAGAATTCATGATATTAATCATTTTGTATGGACACAATAAGAGATGCATTAAAGCTTATGGAATTGCTCTCCTGGGGCCATCTCAATCTCAGACTACAGTGCTCAGGCCAGATCAGTCTTTCCTATCCCTAGCAGGGTCCTAGTCTCATCATTACTTTTGGATCATGACAGCATTTGTCTATGATCAAGCTCTTAACTTATAGTTAAGAATTAGGCACTTTGGCCAGGCCCATCTCGATGCCAGGGTAGCACATAACTCACCGCTTGCCCTGGATCCTTCCCGTGTCCCTCGTTGGGACCCTGCTTTTGGGGTGCTAGGAACTGAGGGCAACTGAGGCTTAAGTGGAGAAAGCAGATGCCCGGGAGGGAATAATATTTGAGGCCAATTAATTCCCAAGTTATAAAAACATAATATTGTCTTCTTGTGTCTATACAAAAGAGACATAGCTTTAAAGTAAATTATTCAAAAGGCAGAAGAAGAGGAGAAAGGCAATATTAACTTATATAATATAAACTCAGTATCCTAGGAAGGTCTGACCTTACAAATTAGCAGAGTCAGATTAAGGGAAAGCCGAGAATTAACTCTTTTGGGGAAGAGAGCATGGAGAAGTGATTATAGCTAAACAAAGGGATGGGAGAGATTCGGGAACACCTTGATGGGTGTTGCTGGGGTAAGCCTAAACTCCGGGGAAAACCGGGACAAGCTACTTGTGGCAAGCGGGGAGAGGACAAAGTAATGTCACCCTACAAGAAGTACATGGTGTTTTGCAGAGAGAGAGAAAAGCAGTACACAGAAGAAGTACATCACTTTGTTAATATTAAGTGGATGTATCTAGCCACTTTCTTATAGAAGTTGATACTCTTTTTTTTCGTTTTTTTCCATAAGGGCCAAAACCCAGTGGTGCTGGGTAACCTGAAGTCTTTGCTGGAGGTGCTCAGTGGCCCTCTTGAACCACACCCAGGAGTTCTTATGGTGCCTAGAATTAAAACCCAGGGATTTGCATGTGCTCTACCACTTGAGGTATCTCGCCAGCCCCTAATAGCTACATACTAGAGGAAATATTCATGGAAGAATACTTGAGCCAAGGAAGCATCTCACAGAACCTGAATAGAAATTTGATTCATTGTCATTTGAGTGCTTTTTTTGTTTGTTTTTGATTTGGGGCCACACCTAGTGGTGCTTAGGGCTTACTCCTAACTCTGTGCTCAGGTATCACTCCTGACAGGCTTGGGGGACCTGTATGGGATGTTGACAATTGTGCCTGGGTTGGCCTCATGCAAGAAAAAACACCCTACCCACTGGAGTACCCACTCTGGCCCCACTTGTTTTTTTAAACTTTTTTATTTAAATAAAATTGCTCACAGTGATTTATTATATTCAATATCCCAACACCAATCCCACCACCATTACACCTTCCCACCACCATTATTTCCTGTTTTCCCAACCACCACCCAAACCTACCCCAATAGCAGGCCCTAAATTATTTGTTGTGTATTGCTAACATGTTGTTACAGGTTAAGCTTTGACTGTTAATATTTTCTTAATTGAGATTGGTTGCCTTCTACTTTACATCTCATCCATTGTGGTGTGCTACTCCTGTTTTATCAGTGATGCAGAGTAGGAGATCTTGCTCCAGGAATTCTAAAATTTTGATGGGGTGATACACATCTGGGGTTGAATTTTTTGTTGTTGTTTTTTGGGTCACACCCAGCGATGCACAGAGGTCACTCCTGGCTTATGCACTCAGGAATTACTCCTGGCAGTGCTCGGGGGACCCTATGGGATGCTGGGAATTGAACCCAGATTGGACATGTGCAAGGCAAACGCCCAACCTGCTGTGCTATTGCTCCAGCCCCTGGGATTGAAGTTCTAACTGTATGGTGTCTTTGGAGTTTGGAAGAATCTGTGCAGCTTTCTGATCTATTTCAGGATTTATTTGTGAGCCTCTAGATCATGATCGTTAATGAACATATATGGCGCCAGTTCATGGATATGACTGCCAGGCTCCCAGAAGAACATGGGTCGGGGGGAGGTCCCCTATCCCCGACTAGTGGGAGCTGGAGATTTCAGTCACAAAATTTGCATACCTGAGTTTTTCAGCAGATTGACTCATGGATGAGATTTATGCAAGACTGTGGAATCTGGCCTTAGGCCCTATTTTTAATGTAGCTTTTTGTTATCTCAGTCATAAAAGTATAGATAGTAATACAAATTTTTTCTGCATTGGTTTTGTTTTTAGGAATAAAAGGAAAATTATGAGGATATTCAGTGTGCCATCTTCAGCAGAAACCTTGTCAGAGCCTAACTTTTATGACACAATGAGCAAAATTCGCTTAAGACAGCAACTGGAGATGTATTCTATTTGTAAGTATATTCTATGTTTAACTGTGTTCATGGGATGAGTAAAATAAGTAGGTCCTCATGAATTGAGTACAGTTAGCAAACTAGCTTATAATAAAAACTTAGTACCCTTTTCAGATGCTCAAAACAGTCTGAACAAAAACATTCAGTTAACGTATCAAAGCTCATTGTATGTGTTCTTTTTGCAACCTGTAGAATACCAGCAATGGTCAAATAATTGTATTTTGTATGTTTTATACAAAGCAAATATTTTAACAATCTCTGTTATAATATCTCCTGCTTTGAACTTACTTTCCTGTAGAATGGCACCAGAGTAGCCAAGGTACAAGAGACCTAGGGACCCCTAGAATAATTCGGGGTGGAAGAAGTTGAGTTGGAGCTACAATAGGTTTGGTTAATGTTTATGGAGTTTGCAGTCACTTCTAATATAATTAAATTACTGTCATTCAAAGCTGTATGTCAAATTTATGGGCATGTCATACCAGTGTATCAATATTACTATTCCCTGCAGTATTAAGTGCTATATGTAGGTAGTGGAGAACAACCAAAGCTTAAAATGTACAGCACCACTATGCATTATATACAGAAGCTATAGCCTTTTGTACTGCCATTTTGAAGAGTGAAGTATGGTTTCAATGGTGTATTAAGAGAAGCAAGAAAGATAATATATTTACTAAGATTCCACTCTTAAAATCAGTTGACCGAACATCCTCCTCCTCACCTTTTTTGAACTTATAGTTTAAATGTTCTGAGTAATTAGGGATGCATGGAGGAAGGCTTAGAAAGAAAAGTACCAGATTAGTAGCATGAATTATCTTAATACAACAATGTTTTAAGGGAAAAAGACTAGGTATTTCCTTAGATTTAAGAGTGTGTGTTTGTGGGGCTGGAGCAATAGCACAGCGGGTAGGGTGTTTGCCTTGCAGGAGGCCGACCCAGGTTCGAATCCCAGCATCCCATATTGTCCCCCGAGCACCACCAGGAGTAATTCCTGAGTGCATGAGCCAGGAGTAACCCCTGTGCATCAACGGGTGTGACCCCCCCCAAAAAAAGTGTGTGTTTGTGTGTTGTGTAAATATTTATAGAAAGAAACTAGAAAGGGTAATCAGGACTGGAGAGATGTAGAGGGGTGTGATGATGGCACATAATGTTGCATGTAGCCAACCCAGATTTGATCCCTAGCATTGCATGGTCTCCTGAGCATTTCTGAGTGCTTCCAGGGAGTGGCCCCAACACTGCAGGGCTTAAGCAGTGTGATCCTGAAGCCTTCCATTGAACCATTGGCTCAACTGACAGAGAATATACATGCATTTATGTTTTAATCTAAGTAGAGACTGTGAAGCGTTCTGCACCAACAACACTTCCTTTTGGAAAAGGAACTATATAAGTACAGCAGTGATAAAGTAGGAGGAAATTAAGCTTTTCTTGATCTCCTCTTTTGTTCCTTTTGGGGTTTGTGGTGGGCTGGAGTGATAGCACAGCGGGTAGGGCGTTCGCCTTGCACGTGGGCAACCTGGGTTCGATTCCTCCGCCCCTCTCGGAGAGCCCAGCAAGCTACTGAGGGTATCTCACCCCCACGGCAGAGCCTGGCAAGCTACCTGTGGTGTATTTGATATGCCGAAAACAGTAACAAGTCTTACAATGGAGACGTAACTGGTGCCCCTCAAGCAAATTGATGAGCAATGGGATGACAGTGACAGTGATACAGTGTGTTTTGTGGCATTGGCTTTGTGGCATTGACATGGTTTACTAGTAAAGTTAACATCGCAGCCATGTTCACAAAGGGTGGAAACTGCCAAAAGGATACACAGAGTGTGGTCGATGAAGCAGTAGAATGTGCTAGCTTTTAAGAGGAAGGGAACTTGACACATAGTACTTCGTGAATGGACCTTAAAGACACTGTGCCTGGGAATCATTCTTATCAGAAACTGAAATAAGCCAGGCATAAAGAACAAATGTTAGAGCATTTTGCTTCTATGAGACTTAACTCAGAGACAGAAAATAGAATAAGGTTGCCAGGCTAGGGGTGGAGAGAATAAGGAGTCATTAATTAGTGGTAAGAGTTCAGTTTGGGATGAGCAAAAGGATTCTGTGGGTAGACGGTGATGATGGTTGTACAAAATGTGAGTATGCTGATCCCAGTTGAAGACGTTCAACCCTTGTTAAGATAACAAATTTTAAGTATTCTACCACTTAAAAATCCCTTATCCGAATAAAGTATTAAAAAAAAAATGCTCTCAGAAGCTCTACATAGAAAATAAGAAGTCATTTTGCATTGAAGTCTAGTCAAAACTGAGAAGTCATCTCCTCAATAACATAGTATACGTAATTTAAACCCAGTATATAGTTTTCCTTTATGGTAAAATGTATAAAATTTGTTAGAATGCTTGTGTTATAATGTGTGTTTGGTTCTTTTGGATTTTTTGTTTTGTGTTTGGGCCACACCCAGAGATGCTCAGGGTTCAGTCCTGGCTCTGCACTCAGGAATTATTCCTCGAAGTGCTCAGGGACCATATGGGATACTCGGGATTAAACTCGGGTAGGTTGCATTAGAGGAAAGTGCCTTACCTGCTGTGCCATCTCTCCAGCCCCAATGTATATTTGTTTTCTTTTGCTGCTGTAACATTGCCATAAAATTAGTGGTCTGAAACAAAACAAATATAACAGTATAACAATATAGTCAAATTTATTTTCTTTTTCTTGGGAGGAAGTGGTGCACACCTAACTTTTATTCACTGGCAAACTCTGCTCAGGAATCACTCCTAGTGGAGCTTGAGCAACCATATATAAGATGCTGGGGATTGAATCGGGTTCAGCTGCATGTAAGGAAAGCACCTTACCTGCTGTACTATCTTTCTGACCCAGTCAAGTTTCTTGTCATGTGAACAAAAACGTCATTACTAACTGATGGTGAAAATGGGAGTAAGAAAAAAAAGAAATTAGGAAATCTTAATTCTTCCTATATTATATTTTAAAGTGTAGAAAATCCTTTTATCCAACAAAATTAAGGCAATTGGATAAAAATAATTTAAAATTGCATTAAACAATGTTAAATAAGAGGATCGTAATGTGTGTTTTCTCTAAAAGAGAGAAGTCCATTTGGTTTTTTTTCCGTTGTTGTTTTTATTGAATCACCATGTGGAAAGTAAAAAAAAAAAAGAAAAGTCCATTTGAAATGAACTTTTTAATTGAGAATCAAGGCTTAAATATGATTCAGTGACGTTAGCTAGTAATTATTTTGCTGTTTTGTTCATTTTATCTCTTTCTTTATTTTCAATAGCAAGAAAGCATGACTATCAGCAACCACAAAACCAAGCTGACAGTGTACAGCTCTCATTGGAATGAACTCTAAAGAAGCAATATAAGTAACTGTTGTAAAACAATCCAGACCAAGTTCCTAATTCTTCCTGCTAAATCATGAACTATATATTTTGTTAGTGTTTTGCTGGTTTGTTTATGGGCCATACCTGGGATGCTCAGAGGTCACTCCTGGCTCTGCACTCAGGAATTACTCCTAGTGTTGCCCAGGGGACCATAAGGGCTGCCAAGTATCAAACTCCAATTGGCCACGTGCAAGGCAAGTGCTCTACCCATTGTACTATTTCTGCAGCCTCTTCAGACTATATTTTTTAAAAAAACTTGAGCATAGAGTCTGTCCATACTTAAGATACAACACAACCAGAGATTTTTATCTAATGAAATCCTTGATTTCTTCAGGATACAATCAACCAGGAATCTTAAACTATATCTTTAGAAGTGAAAATGTATAGCCAGTGATATGAATATTTTTACTAAATTAGAAAATAAAATCTAGTCATTGAAATGCAATCCTTTTATTTATTGTTTGTTTGTGGGCCATACCCAGCAGTGCTTAGGGCTTTCTCCTGGCTCTGTGCTCAGGGGTCACTCTCATGGTGCTTGAGGGACCCTCTGTACTAGGGATCAAAACCGGTTGCCACGTGCAAAGCAAGCATCTTACCTGCTATATTGTCTCCAGCCCTAACTTCCTTCTAGATTATTTTCTGTCAGAAATGTAGTGTGGATGAGGGACTACTTTATAGTCTTCTTACTGGCATCACCACTGTTTAATTGCACTGAGTATTGTAGCTTCTTCAGAACTGTACAGTTGACTGTCTTCTGCTCATGAAGCCATTAACTAATTATAGAAGCTTTTCCTAACTTAGTTTCTTTTTAATCGTCATCCCATAAATTTGGTTTTTGGTTGTTAACTTTTTAACCCCACAGTTCCTTTCCCTTTAGAAGTGTCTTCTTTTGGCTATACACAAGCCATGCTGCTGAAAAAGTGGCTTTTCTATATTAGTGTTAGCAACTGGCTTTTCAGACCAGCAGTATTTAATATGATTGGTTATTTGCAAGTTTTTTTTTTAATTCTTTTATTGATTCACCATGTGGATATTTGCAAGTTTTTAAGGAAAAAAAAAAGAAACTGTGAGAAGCTTCCCTGCAGACCTGTTATATTTTGTATCATTATGTAGTGTACAATAAAATGTTCTAATCAGATTTTTATATTTATTTCAATAAGAGCTGGTTGGAGATATGGCAGGAAGTTGAACTATTTGTTTAACTCATCACAAGTTTGTTTAATTGTAGTCTTAATTTTAAGAATTAGAGCTATATTTTAAGCATTTTTGCCCTTTATAATTGTGAAGACTATAAAGTGAGAGTGGGTAAGTATGGTATTGGGGATCAAATGCAGGATTCACACATGTGGTACATTGCATATACTTTACTGCTGAGTCACATTCCTGGTCCCAGGAATATAAATTTTAAATGGAGAAGTTCAGACAAAAATAATCATTTTTGGAAATTGCTGTTTCACATTAGTTATAATCATTCAAGAGTGTATATCTTATACAAGGGAGTTTATATTGTATACAAGTACATATTGTACAACAGAGATAATTGTGTTTTTTTAAAGGAATTTGAAAGCACTGCTTGTACAGATAGTACAAAACTGAAGCTTTGTAAAGAGTTATAATTAGGGGCTGCAGGTAGCAGAGTGGTAAGAAAATTATTTTAAGTTAAACTTTGCTCTAAGAAGCATAAAGAAGAGAATGTAGTCAGGAGTAGAAGTGCTTTACTTTCTAACATTGATGTAGAAGAATTTGGATAATCACGAAAACTGGCTGTCTCAGTTTATAAAAATAATGTCCATAAATAAAGATAAACCACAATGAGATTGATTTTTTAAAAATTTGCATTTGCTAGAAATGCTCAGAACTAAAAACTGGTGGATTATTCAGTGAGCATCAAACCTTGTCAAGTGAGAGGATGAATTCCTTCTGCTTTTTTTCCTCTAAAGCTGACTGATGGGGCTCACAGGCCTGACAGGAAAAACATCAATCCAGCTTTGAAGTTTGTTCGCTGCTTTCCCATCAGAGCTGGGAATGAGTGGCAGCGTGCAGCCACACTTCAAAGCAATTGCTCGTGTCCTACTTTTACCCACAAATCCACCAAGGAATCAATGGAACCATTTTCTTTGGGAGAAAAGGGAATAACTAATAAACTGGTACCTAACACTTGTGTTCTCCTTTTCCTCCTTTTGCCCTCTCTTTCTAATTCATAAGATACTAAGCAGTACACTGGTCAGCCTCTATAGTTGCACAGCTTGAGTGTGTTAAATTATTGGATGTTAAGCTGACGCCTGCCAGCTGCACTCGGAAGAAGTTAGAAGACACAGATGTTTGCTATTGACCTCACACTGTTTCAGGTGGATTTATTTATATGAGTCATTGAAAAAAATCAAATGCAGTTTATGGTAAAAGAAACGGGTATTGAGTAGAGCAAATAATGCAATAAAAGTAGTTGCAGATGTGTAAGTATAATTTTTAAGATATAAGAAGAGAATATTGTACAAAGCCAAGTAATTGTTAAACAGTTATTTAACTGCTATAATTACTCTTCTGAAGGATCTGGGGTTCCTATTCAAATAACAGTAGAGAAATAGGTACAGAAAACACAATGGGAAAAGGTTATATGGCTTGCCTGCAGCCAGAGTGCGGCACAGGTGAGGACTAAAGTCTGAGCTCCTTGTAGCCTGTTTCCCACTTGAGCTTCTAATGAAGCTAGCACTGACCTTATTTCAAACACCACTGTAAAACAAGAAAACACACCTTTTGTCCCTCTTCAGCGTTTTGTAAGTCCCCCTGGGCTGGATGAGTCTTGAATGAGTTCAAAGGAAAAGAATTAAGCTGAGTGCTAAGGAGTAAACGCTTTAACTCTTTGTAGCTCACTGGGGAATAGCATCTTCCTGCTGCCCTTGCCTGCTCACCCAGAATACATGAGGAACTTTTACCAGAAAGTCTGTACTGATGTATTTGCTACATTTATGCTATTAATAAGGTAAAAAACCCAAACCATTCCAAGTGGGAAGGTGAAAGAGCAGAGGACAGGAGACTCGCAGACCAGGCTGACTAGTATTTCAGTTCCAAATTTGATGCCTAAGGGTGGATCACTTTTTTATTTTGGGTGATTCTAGCTCCAGACTGTTCTTTCCCAATTGTTTCTCTACTGAAATGAAAGCGTGCCTTTGATCCAGGGATTTGGGGGTGGGGAAGGTGGGGAGAGGGGCCTGGGTACCACACTCTCAGTTTATTTCTTGCTCTGAGCTCAGGAATCACCCCTGGTGGGGATCGGTGGGCCATATGTGGTGCTGGGGATCAAACCTGAGTTGTCCGTATTCAAGGCAAGCACTCTACCTGCTTTACTATCTCCCTGGCCTCCATCCCAGGAATTTTTATAAAAAAGCATTTGACAAATTTCAAACTAAACTGCAAATGCTTTTAGCCCCAGAAATCTGGATGCCGTAAAAAAAAAATATAGCAGAAAGTAGAACAAGTTAAAGTATTTCTATTATATTTATGTTTTACAAATATAGGGTAGGTATCTCAATCCCTACATAGCAAGACAAAATTAGCAAAATTAGATTCATTCAAATTGGGAAATTAATTTCTATAATAAATTTATTTTTCTTGGTTTTTGAGCTATACCAGGCAGTACTCAGGGGCTGCTCTGACTTTGCAGTGCCCAAGGGACCATGTGGTGCCGGGAATCAAATCAAGCCCCCTGCATGTGAATTATGTTTTGTGGTCATTGGCACTATCCCCCCGGGCCCCCTGATAAAATTCTTATACTAATAATAGAATTGATCATTCACTTGTAACAGTTTGCATGTTTTCAGAAAGTTTTTACTTTGTTTTGTGTTTTGGATTTGGGTCATAGCCCCTCTGTGCTCAGGGCTTACTCCTGGCTTTGTGTTCAGGGGTCATATGCTATGCGGGATCCAACCCAGGTCAGCAGAGTGTAAGGCAAGCATTTTAATCCACTATACTATCTCCCTGGTCCCTCTTTCATTTTTTCTCTCTCACCCTCCCTCCTTCCCTCCCTCCCTCCCTTCCTTCCTTCCTTCCTTCCTTCCTTCCTTCCTTCCTTCCTTCCTTCCTTCCTTCCTTCCTTCCTTCCTTCCTTCCTCCCTTCCTCTCTTCCTCTCTTCCTCCCTCCCTCCCTCCCCTCCCTCCCTTCCTTCCTTCCTCCCTTCCTCTCTTCCTCCCTCCCTCCCTCCCTCCCTCCTTCCTTTCTTCTTTTCTTTCTTTTCTTTTTAATTGAATCACTGTCAGATAAGAGATCAAAGCTGTTCATGATTGGATTTCAATCATACAGTATTCCAACACCCATTTCTCCACAGTGTACATTTCCCACTACCAGACCACCAGACCAGTGTCCCCGGTTTCCACCCACTATCCCCCATCCTCCTCCCCCTGCCTACCTCTATAGCAGGCGCTTTGCTTCCTCTCTCTCTCTCTCTCTCTCTCTCTCTCTCTCTCTCTCTCTCTCTCTCTCTCTCTCTCTCTCTCTCTCTCTCTCTCTCTCTCTCTCTCTCTCTCTCTCTCTCTCTCTCTCTCTCTCTCTCTCTCTCTCTCTCTCTCTTTCCTCTCTCTCTCTCTCTCCCTCTCACTCTCTCTCTCCCCCCCCTCCTTTTGGGCATTGTGGTTTGCAACATTGATACTGAAAGGTTATCATATCCCTTTATCTCTTTACCTACCTTAAACACTCTGTTCTTGTCCAGCATGATCATTCCCAGGTATTATTGTCATGGCCGTCTCCTATATCTTACCTACACTCATCCCCACTCACAGTTGTGATTAGATCAACCATTGACCAGTCCTCCTAACCCCTGTTTTCCCTGGTCATGGTCTTCATACACACACACACACACACACACACACACACACACACACACACACACACGCACACACACACACACACACTACAAATGAATGGAGTCATTCTATATCTGTCCTCTGGCTCATTTCACTCAGCATGACTCTCTCCATTTATAAGCAAATTTTATGACTTTTGTTTTTTCTAACAACCGTGTATATTCCATCATGTAGATGTGCTGTAGTTTCTTTATCTATTTGTGTCTTTTTGGGCACTCAGGTTGATTCTGGCTATGGTTAATAGTGTTGCAATGAACATAGGAATGTAGATGGTGTTTCTGCTATGTGTTTTTGGGGCCTCAGAGTATATCCCCAGAAGTGGTATTGCTGTGTCAAATGGAAGCTCAATTTTTAGTATTTTGAGAAATGTCCATATTTTCCAAAAAGGCTGAGGTCCCTGTTTCTTAGATTTTTTTTTTAAGTCTTTAGATTATGTTTCTGGTAATGGAAAAGTAGTTGTCAACCAAACTCACAGGGATTATGAATTCAGAACAAAACATTAAGAGTGACTTTTTTTCTTGCTTTTTCCCTTACACTATTATGCATAGGTTTCCTTTTTAAAAATGTATTAAAAAATACTGTGTTCAAAGTTTTGCTTTGAACATAGCCATAAAGCAGACAATCCAGAAGGAAGGTGATGCTTTTACGAAAGGGTCTCAGGGGCAGACAAATTGCTCTTTACAGATTTATCTTTCTGTATTTTCCCCTCAAAGTCCTCCTCCAGTTGAAAGTGGCTGGAACCAAGCACACTGCTGCAGTGCTCTGGGCTCTCGTGGTGCGCCAGAACTCAGGACTTGGTTAGACTCAAATGTTCCCAAGTCAGGTCAGGTTGGCCCATGTTGTACTGGCTCAGAGAGCTGCGACTTTCAGCCACTTTCCTTTTCTCACTGCAACAGGAAGCAACAGTGACTGGCATTCTTGCACTTTTTACTGGCAATCCACTAGACTTGATGAAAATGGTTAAATTCCTATGCTTTTGTTTTTTATTTTTTTTTGTGGGGGGGTTGTGTGTGGGGTGGGAAGGAGGCACCCCTAGCTGTTGATAGGCCTTACTTTTGGTTCTGTTCTCAGTGCTCACTCCTGAAAGGCTTTGGAATCAGATGGGGTGCCAGGGTAAGCCACCTGCATGGCAAGCCTCTTAGGTAGTGTACTCTCTCTTGGGCCCCAGTTTTTTCTTTTTGAGAGGCCTACAACAACCTACTTTCATGCCCCCCCCTTCGAAGAACCTCCCCTATCTCAACCTAACTGAGGTAAGACCTGAGGTACAATACTTCACATCAGTGGGAGGCCTTTCACAATTCTTTATCTCAGTTGCAGATTCAAAAGCAACAGGGCGTTCAGACTGGCCCCTCCTGAGTTTGAGAGCTCATTTTCCTACAATGTGGGCTCTATCGTATTACTCTTCAGAAGCAACAGAAAATGGAGGATAGATATTTCAAAAAATATTTGAGCTATAGTATAGTAATATATTTTGTATTTTCTCTTTTTTTTGTTTCTTGATTTTTTTTTTTTTTTAGGCCATACATGGCAGTGCTCAGGGGTTACTCCTGGCTCTGCACTCAGGAATTACTCCTGGTGGGGGTTTGGGGAACCATATGGGATGCTGCATATAAGGCAGGCACCCTATCTGCTGTACTATTGCTCCAGCCCCATATTTTATATTTAGTGTAATTCTTACCCCTACCCCCCAATTTAAGCAGTTAGATCGCAATTCATCATACCAATGAAAGTGGATGTGTGAAAAAAAATTAAAACAAATTTTAACATTTGGAAGTTAGAACAGAGGTGAGGTGCTTGTCTTGGACGAGGCTGCTTCTTGTGCAATCCAAGTGTCCTAGTTTCTATCAGGAGTGATCCCAGAGCACAGAGCCAGGAGCAAGTCTGGAGCATTGCTGGGTGTGATCCAAAAAAAGTCCCCGGTGTTTTTGTTATACACAAAAAAAGTTTTCAAAGAGCCTTTTCAGTGTAGTTTTGTTATAAGTGTTATTATTGCTTAGATATCTCTTAAACTTATTATACCTAATAGTAAAAACTAGCAAACTCAAAACTATTTGAATTCCAAAGTGAAGGAAGTTGGCCTAAGAATATGAAGGAGTTAACTCAAGAAATAAGACTGTGAAGCAGCCAATTTACAAATTTGCTTGTCGGTTTTCAGATTCTTCTATTTCAGTTTTTGAACCACATTCAGGGCTTACTCCTGATTCTTGCATAGGGATCACTTCTGGTGGGCTCTGGACATCATATGCAGTGCTGGATATTGAACTGGAGTCAGCCAAATGCAAGACAGCCATCTTAAAATGTGGACTATCTCCCTAACCCTGGTTTTCAGATATTCTTGAGTGGACTAAGTCATTTTTTAAAAATAGTAAATGTAGAACGATATGCCATAGAGATGCCTCCAGACCCTTCTCCAGGCTGTCTAATCCAGGGTAACCTAGAAGGGGCTGGGTGAGTTCCCCTTTCCGCCCCAACAGAGCCCAGTGGTTGGAAACCTCTAGAACTCAATCACCTCCATGCTCACAGCCGATCTCCACAGGCTCAGATGAGCTTCACCTATGAGTGAATCTACTGAAAAACCCAGGTATGAAAAACCCAGATTGTGACAAATCTCCAGGCTCAATAGTTAGGAATAGGTGTCCCCCCCCCACTCTCCGTCCTTCTAAGGTAGCCTGGCAGTCATGCCCAGGAACTGCCTCTGGGGCCATCTAAGCTCATTAACGGCCATGATCCAGTGACTTACAAATAAAGCTCTTGGAAGAAAGCAACACGGAACCATAGATATGCCTCCGGACCCCTAAGTCACCCTCCAGTTTTTAAAAAATGTAAATTAACCTCAGCTGTATAACAGAATTTAAAATTTCAGAATTCCTGGAGTGTGTGGTCACATTCACAACTATGTGACATCTCATTCTTTTACAAAGACTTAGTGGTTCCAGGGTGAAATACAATCTTCACATACTTTCCTCTAAAAAAAATTATTTTGGATCATTTTTAATGTGTTATTTATAACAAGACTACAAAAGAAATTATTATTTAGGTCCTGCTTAGGGGCAGGACTTGGGGGTCAGGGTGGAAACATTCAAAATATGGTGGTGGGTAGGTGTAATGGTGGGATTGCTGTTGGAATATTAAATGTAACAATTTACTGTGAAGAACTTTATAAAAATAAAAAATTGAAAAATAAAAATAGCAAATGTGGTGTACCTGTTTTTAAAATTATTTTCTTTGTTGTTCAGCCTTAGCATGACTTTCACAGTGTAACACTTTATTTAATTGCATCACCAGCTCTACTATGCATAGTTCTTAAGAAAAATCTAACGTCATTGCTATTATATCACCAAAAATCTGTCACTAAGATATTGTTCATTGGAAATAACTGAAGAAGTTTTTAATAGTAAGGGTATGGGATGAGGGGCACTGGCCTGCTATTTGCCAACAAATTTTATGCAACTTTTTGAGTTGTCAAGGCTTTTATCAGTAATTCATTTTGGCAAAAAAGTTGCTCCTTTTCTTCCTTGAGCCTTTTGATCATCAAAGTTAACTTTCTCTTTTCATCTAGACCAGTGATTTTTTCCTGCAGAGGATTGAAGATTGAGTTTCAGAACTTCCAGTTTCAAGGATAGATTTTAATTTATCGACAAATTGTAAATGAATAAAAGTGTATGGAAATTTAATTACTCAAAATATGCTAATTTATTTTCATTCTAACTTTACTTAAGGTTCTTGATGTTCTGGACTACTTTTTTAGGTGCCTTCCTTAATGGCCTCTATCCTGTTGCCATGGTGAAATAGCATTAATCACACTTCTTAAGCTAACAATATTTGTAAGCTATACCCTTTTTTTTTGCTTATTTAAGAAAAAGAAAAAGATTCTGGAAAATATAGCCAATTTCAAAGGATTAAATTTCTTTTTAGGAATATTAGTCATTTAAATTGAATATATTTAATTGAATTTTTTAATTGAATATATAAAAAACATGACAATTGTAGATCCTTACAATTCTGTTAGCAGACAGCTTTGACTAAAGCTGATGTTTGCGTTTTCAAGCTGTGTGAAACTACTTGAAACAATTTTGAATGGAGGGAGGTCACCTCATGGTACAAATCATCGTTTTTCTTTTGAACTCTCTTATAACTTGTAATTACTGATCAAACAAAAAGCTTTAGTTCATCTTTCTCCCTTAAAAACTTGACATAAAACTTGAACTTGATTTACTTTGTGTGAAGTCACATTTAATTTACTCAAAAGAGTACTCTAAAGTTCTATACTTTGGGGGACAGCTTTGAAAGCATCAACAAAGAAAATCAATAAGAGTTAGTTAATAGAACATAGAATTAAAAACATTAATTTCAGCATGTTTTTATTACTATTTGTTTGAAATTAGCATACTATTTGCTAGGTCTTATTTGTTCATCTGTTAAATGAGAATAACTTTCTTTTTTCAACCCAGGGATGTTCAAATTTTTAAAAATATAGCCTTCTAGAACCCTTTGGAAGTCAGTGTAATAATCTTCGATGATGCTGTTGTTCAACCTTCTTTCTTCTGTGTAACCAATCTATATACTGAATATTTGGAAAGAGAAAGATTGTTTGAATATTAATGGAGTCCCTAATTCTTGTGAGCATCTAGAGTGGTTCACAGACCAATGGCAGGCTATAGAAATTTCCTGGTTAGCCACCAAAAACTTCCCCCAATCATGTAAAGTTTCCATGATCAAATCAACTGCTTTGTATAGAGGTGAGGTGACACTGCACTTGACCTGTTGTGGTCTGATTATATTAGATGAAGTGCTCAGTCACCCGATGCCTCAAATTGCATCAGATCTCCTATCTACTACACATTGCAAAAATTCTTATTTTATTGCATTTGTTCATATGTTCTAATAAAGTGTTGCAGTATATCAAAAAACAAGTTAATTCTTTTGTAAAAGTTTTTGTAAGAAAAATTCTTACAAAACCGAGACAAAAAAATGTATAAAGCAAAACCTTTTCATCTTTAACAGAGCAAGGGCAGTATTCAGGAAAAAAATAGTGATAGTACCAAAACTCTGCCATCCATGTACTAGCACTTTAAATTCAGAAGAAACAAAGAAAAGAAATATATTAATACTTTAGAATGAGCAATACAAGTCATAAAGAGAAAAGGAAACATAACACATTGCAATAAGGAGTATTTAAAGCTTGGAGTACATAGGCTCTTGATGAGTATTTTTGCTGTAGCTCCTAGCAATTAATTATTATCATGGTCTTTATGTATAGTATGTTCCAAGATTCTGTCAAGAGCCGCTCTGAAACCTTCCAAACTTGTCATTTGCATTCGAGGCATAGAGGTTTTACTAATAAACCGCTGGGCTTTTTTCAAAGATCATATGACCAGATGAAATATCTTAAAAATCAAGAGAAAATGATGACTGGTGACAAATTGTTCCTTTGAGCATACTACATAGCTAAAATGAAAAAAAAATCTGCTAATGGCTAGGAGTTATTAAAGCCTTGCATCTTAGGAGAAATTTTGGGTTCTGAGTCACTAAAACATCAAAATCTGTTTAAATATAGGAAAAAAGAAAGAACACTGGAAGCTATATTACTTTCACACTACCCTTCAGAGAATTATTGATATTTACTAATACTTTAATAATTATTTCCTTGAAAATTAGGGTACTTGTGAAGATAATTCCTTTGTTAAAAGCTTCTTCTTGGAAAATGTGAAATTATGCTCACTTGTTCCTCACGAAAAAGAAGAGCTATTTTTGGTGTTCAAACATAAAATGCAATCATTGTCTTAACTGGATATTCCTTGAAAAAGAATACCTTCTCTGAGTATGTAGCTATTAAATTGCTTATAATTTTTTTTACTCCACAGTTCTGTAAAGACCTTTTCAGCTACATCAGTAATAATAAACAGAAAAAGAATGGATGTTATTAAAGTGCTTCATCTCTCAGAAATAAAACTGCAGCCACATATATCAAATTTTCTAAACTCTAGACAGCAGCATATGTCATACTAGCTAAGAAACGGTAATTTTATAACATTGGATTTAATAAATAAAATACTATCTCCATTGTTTTTTGTTTCTGTCTTAGCTGTCAACTAGTCTGCGAAATATTTCTCATATTTTCTTCTGGATTGCAGGTGTAAAAGGTTGAAGAATGCTGGTCTAGAATATGTAATTTTTAGTTTGCAGTCCCAGAGGAAACATAACTAGCTAATGAGCACTGTAGCATTGTCATCCCATTGCTCATCGATTTGCTTGAGCGGGCACCAGTAATGTCTCCATTGTGAGACTTGTTACTGTTTTTGGCATATCTGACACACCACGGGTAGCTTGCCAGGCTCTCCAAGAGGGACAGACTTAGAAAATACACTAATCAAGTCACCCCAGTCACCCTCTGTGGATACACAGCCAGATGATTACATTCTCTTTGTGTGTGTGTGTGTGTGTGTGTGTGTGTGTGGTGGTGGTGTGGGGGGGTTGTTAGGGGTTACAGTGAGGTGAGCTCTCTAGAATGCTGGATACAGTGGGCTACTCGCTCCTAGGATTTCCGAGGCCTGACAGTTTGGAGTTGAGTGTCTAGTGGGGAACCTTGTGGAGCTGGGACTCAGTGCAGAGCCTCCGAGTGCCGAGCACGCTGCTCCAGCGCTGAGCTATTTCTCCTTCTCTGACTACATTTAAAGATCTTCTGTCCCACTCCTGACTAACTCATAATACTCTCCAGATCCATCTATGTAGCAGCGAATTGCATGATTCCATCTTTATATATAAATATAATTATATATATGTGAATGGAAAGCTAAGCTGCTTGACCATAAAAAAATATACAGTATTATAAATCACAGTGCCCAAAATTAAAATTGAATTTTAAAACTTGGCATTGTCATAATTACTTGAAGGATGATAAAGAAGACTGTGGGTTGTTTTTTTTTAATCATTCAAGTAATGATGATAATACAAAGGAAATATGGGAGAGGCTTAAAGTAAAAAAATCAGATATTATATTGCATATTATATATTACATATATGCAATATATAATCAATATATTGCAGTATATTACTTTACAATCCTCTCCTTGTTTCTAAGATTCGTATTCTCTATATAATATATTCTCTTGAAATCCTCTCCTGGTTTCTAAAATTCTTATTGTAGGCACAATGATTTTCTAAAGTACTGTTCTAACCAATTGTGCAACTGGAACACTTAACAGAATGGTTTTGAGTATTTCTCCCCATTAGAAAATAGTGTAGATGTTATTGCTAGGGGGAAGATTTAGCATGCCAAGCTTATCAGTCTTACTTGAGTTCTTTTGAGATAAAAGTCAAGCAAATAGTAGCAAGTAAATTTTCTTTATAATATCTTAAAAGTATCACTCCCAAGTACTCAACTGTAGAGGATCTTAATTTTTCTCTTGTAGTTATTTGATGTACTGGAGCAATAGCACAGTGGGTAGGGCATTTTGCTTGTAAATGGCCGACCTGGGTTCAATTCCTTCGTCCTACTCGGAGAGCCTGGCAAGCTACTGACAGTATCCCGCTCGCACGGCAGAGCCTGGCAAGCTACCTGTGGCATATTCAATATGCCAAAAACAGAAACAGTAAGTCTCAACACCCAAGAATAGCAGAAATAAGTACCATATTTGCTCCATGGCTTGGGAGCTGGCCTCACATGCTAGGGGAAAGGACAGCTCAGATAGAGAAGGGAACACCAAGTAAAAATGTGCTGGGAGGACCCGCTCGGGATGGGAAAGGCATGCTTAAAGCAGACTATAGATTGAACATGATAGCCACCCAGTACCTCCATTTCTAACCACCATACCTAAAAGGAGAGAAAGAACAAAAGGGAATGCCCTGCCACAGAGGCGGGGTGGGGGGGATGGGGCAGGAGGGGTGGGAGGGATGATGGGATCATCAGGAGAATGGGCACTGGTGGAGGGATGGGTACTCAAGCTGTGTATGACTAAAATACAAGAAGGAGAATATGTAAATCTGTATCTGTACCCCCACGGTGATTCATTAATTTAAAAAAAAATAAAAAGAAAACAGTAACAGTAAGTCTCACAGTGGAGATGTTACTGGTGCCCTCTCGAGCAAATGGATGAACAATGGGACGACAGTGCAACAGTGCAACAGTGCTACAGTTATTTGATTGCCTAATAGTTTATTAACCACAATGTTTCATGCACTTCATATCAGACAAGTCTGTGCATGCTAAAACTGTGAGTTGTTCACAAAAGCTACTTAACATTTTTGGTTGTCATTTTTAAGTTATGACTTTAAATACAAAAGACAGGTCCTTTTACAGGCAAGTTTATATAAATTGTCACACTAAATTAAGAGTTATCTGCTAAAGGAAATTCTTTCATTGACAACCTGTCATAACAGTCTGATAATTAAAAATATATCTCCTTCATAAGTATGGCAGTATAAATTTTTAGTACCTCTTCTTCCATATATCCATCTTGAAAATTATGGAAACTGCTGCTAGCAGGGCTTTCTCCTGATGGCAGGATGAAGTCCAGCTTTCTCTCCAAAGCACTGATCCGGACAACACTGTAAAGCAGAGACAGAAAACCAAGAGACAGCACTTAAAGGAATCTGAATTAGTTCATTTGCTTCATTGATAGTTCTTATTATTGATTTGGTTAAGTAACTCAAAATATCCAACTTAAAAAGAAAGACTCCTTAAGTTAAACAGTTCAAGTACCATTAGTGGTTTCCAGGCCGGGAGATCTGGCAGGTCTATTTGTGACAGCATCAGCTCACAGCTGTCAGTGAGCTGGAGCAGGCACTGGCCTCCACTGTGAGTGCTAAGATAGAGACAATAAACTCCACACAGAGAATTATTTTTAGGATGAAATGAAACTGCCAATGTTATTATTCAGTGTTTGACTAAACAAGCATTCTATAAGAGATGTTACAGTTGTATACTTATTTCGAACCAGTTGCATAATTTATGCTTAAAATAAAGTGAAGCATTATGGGGATGAATCAGAAATGAAAGACATTGTCTGAAGTTGTAGGATAACATTGGTTTGTCCCTCCTCCCTTGCCACAAGGAGTTTAGGTTTAAGTGCTCTGGAGACACTCCCATTCCGTTGTTTATCTGTAAACTCTTCTCTGCATCCTCTGTCCCAACCACTTAATCACCTTTTCCTAATCAGATTCTGTAAGATTAGATTCTTCTAAGGATCCTGAACTTGTAAGTTAGTGCCTTTTGCATAGTTTACCTTAAAGCAATGGCCTTTCTGTATGGACACAACAAGAAGACAATATTATGCTTTGTAACTTGGGATTTAATTGGCTTCTAATATTATTCATTCCCGGGCATCTGCTTTCTTAACTCAGTTGCCCTCAGTTCCTAGCACCCTAAAAGCAGGGTCCCGATGAGGGACAGGACGGATCCAGGGCAAGCGGTGAGTTATATGCTACCTTGGAATTGAGATGAACCTGGCCAAAGTGCCTAATTCTTAACTATAAGTTAAGAACTTGATCATAGACAATGCTGTCATGATCCAAAAGACTAGGACCCTGCTGGGGTTAGGAAGATTAACCTGGCCTGAGGACTGTATAGTGAGATGTCCTCAGGAAGAACCAAACTTTATATCTCTTACTGTGCTCATACAGAATGACATTGCTAGAAATATTAGAAATATTGAAGTAGATTTACTGTAACTGTTTAAGCAGATTACTAGCTCACACCCTGACACACCCTTGTTTGGAATCGCTCCCTTGAGTGGATCTCCTTAGATGAGATTTCCTCAGATGAGATTTTTGTTAATCTCAAGAAATGGTCTTACCCTTCTTTGTTGATTTGTTGATGTTAAACCCACCTTTGTGCCACCGCCCTGTGTAATTTGCTATATAAACTAAGACTGTGGGGCAAAGGGGGCCAGACTCAGGAGAAGCAGAGAGAACGAAATAAACTGATCGAGCAACCAGTTTGGCCTTCTTCCTTCCGCCGCCTGCCCTTGACCGACAGCACACACAGCGGTTCCGGAGCACCGAATGTGGGAGGTGAGACAGAGCCGCTCAGAGAGCCCTGAGTGCACGCGCCCCTCGGCGCGCTTTAGTTTTTTACATGAAGTGAAATATCTGAATCATACAATTAAAAAATTAAGTATCTTGTTAAAAATTGAGGCATAGAGACTGTTCCTCAACCCTGCTCTGCTTGACTCTGCATGGCCTTGGAGAGTGGCTCTCTGTTCCAGCAGGCAGCAGGGCTGAGGAAACACCCGGATTCATTCCTTCATTCCTCAGCCAGAAGCTCCTTCCACACATTATCCCCTTGAGCTCCACCCATCCGGGCACTGTGCGGCCTGGCTCGGAGTCTCAGCAGGTGATGGGACTGAGAAAACACCTGAACCCCTACTGCAGGGGCACAAGAACTGTGAAAACAAAAGATCCAAGCACACCCACTGAGGGAGCCAAGATAGTGGGATCTTCTAGATACCGACACACACCCATCTTCAAAGGGATAAGCTCTGGACACAAGCAGCATCATTGAATCATTAACACCAAATTCATCTAGTCCTCATGAAGCTTAAACATAACAGCCAAAACTATGGGGAAACAACGTAAGAATCCTAAGAAATCAGCAGAAGAGACCAAAACTCAGGTGGATCACTGGGGTCATCAGAGCATTGCAATGTACTTGAAGAAGACTTCAGGACAACAATCATTAGTAAACCATATTTACTAATCTGAAAACAATGTTCTAGCTTGAATCAACAAACTTGAAGAAAGTTTGTTTGAAAAAATAAACTATTTCATCTGAATAGAAGGAATGGAACTTAAAAGTGCAATAGGGTGGAGAAATAGTACAGTGGGTAGGGTGCTTACCCTGCATGTCATCAAACAGGGTTTGATCCTCAGCATCCCATACCAGGAATGATCCCAGGGTGAGAGTCAGGAGTAACCACTGAGCATCACAAGATGTGGCCCTAAAACCAAAAGAAGAAAATAAGTAGGAAGCCTTAGAAGCAATATGGATGAAGCCAAAAATTGAATAGGTGCACTTGAAAATACCATAAATAGGCCTGCCATAGCCACGTCACCAGACCAGGCTGTTTCACTCGGGGTGCCCCAGAGGGGGCGGGTGACAGCCCTCCCTATTCCAAGGGACCCAGCCCCGGCAGCCAAAAACCTCCAGAACCCAACCACCACCATGCTCAAGGCCTCTACCCACACACTCAGGTCACACTTCACACACAAGTGAACCTATTCCTGGACTGCTCCGCTGCATTCGCAGCTGCTCGATGTTAGGACCCACTTAGCCAGAGAACCACCATGACATGCTTTGTGGTCTTCTGAGTGACCTAGGCCTCTTCCAGGGACAAGAAAAGCAGAAAAAACAGATGCTTTTGTCAAAGATTACATATCCCCGGTATAAGATTAGATCTCCAGAATATAACTGTCAGGGAGGTAGGCTGGATGTTTCAGGCCAAAAGAAGAACAACAAAATAGATGTATACTCTGTAGGTAATAGAGATTGCCAAGTAATGCTTACTTGCCAAAATGAAAGTAGAAGAACTTGCTGAACCTAGGGCTGGGGTCCGTGTTGAAGCCCGCTGAGTTAGGTGGACACTTGGACCCCAGCTAGCTGGAACAATAAAATCAGTTGCATTATCGGCTCTGTTCTCTGTCCTTGAGGGGTGGTTGACTCTGCACTCTAACATCGACACATCATAAGACATTCTCTACTCTGTTGCGTGAATATTCGTTCAGTTGGAGGTGCTGAGACAAGGAATGCGAAAGAAATTTATGTCATGGAGGGCTTAGGTTCTCTCAGCCCTGTGACAAAGGTAGAGAGCTCTGAAATCTTTTATTGATCATGGTACCTCTAAAGGGTGCAATACAATGATGTCATCAAAAGAAGTTACAGAAAGAACACTGAGGCAACAAACCATGCATTGTTTCCTTGCATCAGCAGGCCAGTAATTTTGGCCTCCAGAAAGAAGATACAAAACCAGAACTGAAACCTTCCTTCGGCTACAAGCACTTGGATTTACATCCCAAAGACAAGGCTGGGCCTGCACCTGAAATCTACATCCAAAGACAACTGGGCCCTGCACCTGAAATCTACATCCCAAACACTAGGCTGGGCCAGAGCCCAGAATCTACAATGTCAAAGATCAGGTCTGGCTAGCACCTGAAATCTGCATGTCAAAGATCAGCCAGGCTTCTGTGAGAAAAGGAAAACTGCCCCTATCAATATACTGAAATTATTTCTGAAGGCAGTTTGAAGGGGGAAAGTGCTCAGCTTCATCCAAACCAGTCAGAACATGAGAAATCTCGTCCATTTTCATAGGCCCCTATGTTCCTGCCTGTTAGGGCACGGTTCTGGATCTCTGACCACCGACAAGGACCACGCAGGAATGCAATCAGCAAGTGGGTAGTTTATTGAGCTGGCTAGCCAGAGTTGTGCACACGCACACAGCGACACGCAGGACCCAAGTGTGAGGCAAGGCCCCGACCCAGGGTGCAGGGGTTACTTACATAGGCCCATATCAGCCGTTATGGCGAAAGCGCAAAAGCCCGCGCATTCCCTAGCTAATAAGTTCATAATTTGACACGCCTCTCCCTCCAATCCCATTAGGCCCATCTGCTTGTCCAGCCTATAGATTTGTAGGTTACAATTGCATAAGCGCCTGCACGGGTCCAAGGGCTGAGCCCGGGCCCGGGAAGCTATCTGTTTAGATTATACCCTTATATGGTCATAGCTCAGGAGCCCGCACATTACTCTTGTAGCAAGCAGATAGCAGAGGCCTGAGTGGAAAATATGCGGTTTTCATTGTCTTTGGCCCCGCCCAGGGCAGTCCTGCCCTAACACTGCCCGTTGTACAGTATAGTCTACATGGGCTCACCCTGATAGCTCAGTCCAGCCCCAACACTACTCATTCTCCAAGAGTACCACACCGCAGGGGCCTCTCTGCAGCTGCACGAGTGTGAATCCAGACCCAGCTAAACCACTTTCGACATGGGCAGCTCCTTGCAGAATGTCTCCAGCCTGAGAAATAAGCCGTGACCCCATGCCCGCCCAGGAGGGGAAAGGTATTTCTCTCTCTCTCTCTCTCTCTCTCTCTCTCTCTCTCTCTCTCTCTCTCTCTCTCTCTCTCTCTCTCTCTCTCTCTCTCTCTCTCTCTCGCCTCTTCCTTGCCGGGGGGGGGGGTGACCACAGATGGGGTTTACAAGCTTGCAATGATCCAATATCTGGAAGAAATCTCCCTGGACTTAGTTGTTAAAGTACAGAAATCCAAAACCTCATATCTCTTCACAACAGGTCTGACTAGTGGCATACTCCTAACAATTAAGAGTGAGGTTTGTGTTGAAATATTGAATGTAACCATAGTAAATAGAAAGTAAAGTGAAATTTATCAGTTTCATGGCAAGGGGAGTGCGGGGGGGGGGGGAGCGGGATGGGAGGTGTGCTGTTTTTATTTATTTATTTTTTTTGGTGGTGGGATATGGGCACTGGTGAAGGGATGGTTGTTTCAGCATTGTATGACTGAGACTTAAGCCTGAAAGCATTGTAATTTTCCACATGGTGATTCAATAAAATAAAATTCTTAAAAAAAATAAATAGTAGGCAACCATAGAGGGAAATATACACATATACATAAATATATATGCACATATATATATATTTATAGATATATATACAAAAGTTCACAATACTCAACTTTTAACAACATGTTAGTGATATCTGAAAGAAGGTCTTAATGGCCCCTGCCAAAAATAGAACAATCTTCATACTGATTCCTCTATGGATACCTTTTTTTGTAGCATTTTCAGTGTTTTTTTATAACAAACAATCTAGTC
Source organism: Sorex araneus (assembly GCF_027595985.1). Taxonomy (NCBI): domain Eukaryota; kingdom Metazoa; phylum Chordata; class Mammalia; order Eulipotyphla; family Soricidae; genus Sorex; species Sorex araneus. The sequence continues at coordinate 334,145,225 of NC_073302.1, read as the reverse complement.
ACTTGTCACTTGTTATCCCATTGCTCATCAATTTGCTCGAGTGGGCACCAGTAATGTCTCCATTGTGAGACTCGTTGTTACTGTTTTTGGCATATCGAATACACCACGGGTAGCTTGCCAGGCTCTGCCATGCAGGAGAGATACTCTCGGTAGCTTGCCGGGCTCTCTGAGAGGGGTGGAAGAATCGAACCTGGGTCGGCCACATGGAAGGCAAATGCCCTACCCGCTGTGCTATCGCTTAAGAGGAAATAGAAAAAGAGATGGGAACAAAAAAGGGAACATATGGCAAATTCTTGATAATATCAAAAACAATTTCAAAATGATGGGAATCCCAGAAAGAGAAGAAAGAGTAAAAGAGAAGAAAGACTACTGGAAGAGATGATGGAGGGAATTGACTCAACCTGAGAGTGAGAAGGTGGCACAGATATGAGAGGCTCAGAGTATCTGTCAGAGTAAGCCAAATAAAATTATCCCAAGACATTTTGTAATCAAAATGGCAAGAATTAAAGACAGAGACAGACTCTCTAAAGAAACAAAAGACAAAAACAACTTCACATACAAGGATAGCACAGTAGATTAACATCAGATTTCTTTAGCAAAATTCTACAGGCAAGAAAAGAATGGAACAACATATGCAAAGACTTGAATGAAAAGAACTTCCAACAAAGAAACCTCTACAGCAAGATTGGTGCTCAGAATAGAAGGAAGGAGAAAAACATTTTCAAATAAACAGCAGTTGAGGACCTATTTGGAATCAATCCAGCCTTGTCTAGGACAATGAAGGTCACATATAAAATGATAATATTGAATAGAGCAAACAAACATATAAACATGACAGAAAACACTTTGATATAAAAAATTTTCCTAAATGTCAATGAACTGAACTCCTCTTAAAATGATAGAGTAGCAGGATAGATCAGGAAACAAAACTCAAACTTTTGTTGCTTCTAGAAGACACATTTAAACATCCATGATAAACACAGGCTCAGACTCAGTGGTTGGAAGACAATTATACAGGCTAATGGCAGACAAATAAAGCAGAGACAACTGTACTGCTTTATGGGAGAAACCAAACAATGTTAAAACTAAAGAAGAAAAAAGATAAGGAAGGACATTATATAGTGATAAAGGGATCAATAGATCATGAGGACTTAACTGTCATCAATACCTATGCGCCAAATGAAGGGGCAGCAAAATTTATAAAGCAGCTACTAAAAGACCTAAGAAAATACATGAATGGCAGCCCAATAGAGGTGGGCACATTGATCAGGGAAATTTTAATAAAGAAGGAAGATACCTAAATGAGGAACTAGAAGAACTGGGTCTAATAAACATGTTCAGGACTGTTCATCCCCTAAAACATGAATGTGTATTCTTCTCTATGGCATGAGAAGATTTCCTAGGATAGATTGTATGCTGGGACACAGCCCTAATATTCATAAAAATATAAATAATACCAAGCCACACAAAAGTAGAAATCAATGATAAAAAGGATGTGGCAAAAGGACTAAATATCTGGAAATGAAACAACATAGTGCTTGCAATTGAATCAAAGTGGAAATTAATAAAGAAATCAATCAGAAAACATTCTACAAGGACTTAGAATAGTCTGTAATAAAGTTAGCATGGACTCTCAAGAGACACCAAATAAACAAAACCATATTGAAAAACAAGAAACTGGGGGATATCTCATTACCTAACTTGAAACTATAAGACAAAGTGATCAAAACAACATGGTATTGGAATAAGGATAGATTTTGTGACTAATAGGTCAGAATAGAATAACCAAGGACAAATATGGTCAGCTAATATTTGATAAAGGTGATGAGAATATGAAATGGAGTAAAGACAACCTCTTCAACAAATGGTGCTGGCAAAACTGGATAACAACTTGTGAAAAATTAAAACTGAATCCATAACTCACACCTAACCAAAAGTCAATTCAAAGTGAATTAAAGACCTTGAGATCAGACCAGAATCTACAAAATACATTTGAGTAAAACATATACAGATTGGTCCGAGATCTGGACCTCAAAGATGTTTTCAAATAGTGCCACTGACAAAGGTAACAAAATAAAAAATAAACAAAACTACATCAAATTAAAGAAATTTTGCGTGGCAAAAAAACATGGCCTAAAATGAAAAGACAACTAACTGAATGGGAGAAAATATTTGCAGTTAACATATTAGATAAAAGGTTGTTATACAGTACTCAAAAAGTACTCTCAAAAACTCCATCAAAAAAGTGGGACAAAAGTAAACTCAAAGTGGATTAAAGATTTTGAGATTAAAAATCTTAAAAATCCATAAATACATTGAAGAAAACATCCCAGAACTATCCAGGAAATTGACCACAGAGTAATCTTTAAAGAAATGACCACAGTGGCAAAGACAACATAAACAAACAATTGGGATTTTATCAAATTAAAAAAACTCTGCACATTAAAAAAAACCTCAAGGTCCAATAAAAAGTTACCCTACTGAATGAGAGAAAATATTTGCACACTACATCAAACAAAGGGTTGATATTCTATATCTATAAAGCATTCACAAAACTCAGCCACAAAAAATATCCATTAACCCATAAATGGGGCAAAGAGATGAAGCGACACTTCCCCAAAGAAGACATAGGGATGGCCAACATATATATGCAAAGTTCTCATCATAACTCATAACTAGGGAAATGAAAATCAAAACAACAATGAGGAACCGAGAGCCGCGGCACGAGAAGCAGAGCCTCCGCGCCTATTGACTGTGATCCTGAGGTCTCCTAGCCCATTTTGGCACCAGAGCGGATGCTTGAGCCATGCATTTTGACTGTGAACTGAGCTGCAACCTCGTGCAGCCCGGGGAGGGATTTTTTTCCCTCTCCACCCCATTTTTCTGAGCGAAAATGGCGGCAGTGGCAGCAGCCACGCGGTGAGAGCCACCCTGTAAGACCCCTCCACCAGGAGGTAGGACTTTCTTTAGTGACGTAGCCTGTAGGTGGTCCTGGGAGGGGGGGTGTTCCCGGCGCGCCTTCCGCCCAGAGATGAACCGAGAGCCGCGGCACGAGAAGCAGAGCCTCCACGCCTATTGACTGTGATCCTGAGGTCTCCTAGCCCATTTTGGCACCGGAGTGGATTCTTGCAGCCATCCATTTTGACTGTGAACTGAGCTAAAATGTTAGAAACCCAAAACTGCGCGGCCGCTATTGCGGCCGCGCGGACTCAAAGTCTTCACTTTTACCAATGAAGAGAAATTATTAGATGATGCCTATTCAGCAGGCCTGATTGTTGGGGAAAATTTCCAATCAATAATAGTGAGTTCTGTATGGAAATATGAAATGTACTCAATATAAATATAGAATAATGGGAATATCATTAGCTACTTAGATGGGGGGTGGGGTGGGAGGGTGGTGTATTGGGGTTCTTGGTGGTGGAACGGGTGCACTGGTGAAGGGATGGTGGTTTAATCAGTATTTGACTGTGACTTAAACCTGAAAGCTTTGTATTTTTTTTCTTGTTTTCACGGTGGTTCAATAAAATATTTCTTTAAAAAAAAAACAATGAGATATCATCTCATGCCAGTGTGAATGGCACATATCAAAAAGTCTAGAAACAGCCAGTCTTGGCCCGGCTGTGAGAAGAAAGAAATCCTCATCCAATGTTGGTGGGACTATTGTGTTGTTCAGCCAATATGGAAAGCAATATGGAGATTTACCTAAAAAATATGAATAGAACTACCACGCAATCCAGCAATACCACTTCTTGGTTTCTATCCCCAAACTAAAAATCATTAATTCAAAAGGATATATGCATACCCATGTTCATCACCATGCAAAACAACACAAATGCCCAACTACAGATGTATGGGTCAAGAAGTGGGACTTAAAGATACACAGCAAGGTAGCAACAAAGGTCTAAAAGTAGCATGATGAGGAAAACTGATCACACTGAGCTGGGGGTCTTGGGAGGGAAAGGCCTGGGGGTTCTAGAAGTAGGATACACTGATGATGGGAGACTGGTGAGGAGTACACCAGTGATTGGAATCAGATGCATGAGAAACCATCATTAACAGAATTGTAAACCACAGTGTCTCAGTTAAAAAATTTTTTTAATATAATAAAAATTGAGGCATAAGCCAAAACAGTGGCTCGATATAGAGAGCTCGCCATGGTGCAGGACATCCTGGGTTTAATCCTGGCAGAGCAAAACAAAAACCACCGAAGATAAAAAGATATTAGACTTTTTTAGAATTAGAATTAGAATTTTAGTAATTCACACATATAATTATTTTCAGGTGTATAATTATGATTATACATTTTTAATCATATACACAATGATTAAATATTTGTAGAAATTAGAAAACCCTGATGAAGAAGAAACTGTCAAAGACATCATTGCTATGATGTTCCCAGAGCTGAAGAAAATATGTGACCAGATTCAGGAGGCCCGAAGAGTACCAGCTAGAAGAAATCCAAATAAAAATACCCCATCCTGATCAAAATGACCAAAACCTTAGATAGAAACAAAATACTGAAAGCAGCAAGATCAAAGAAATTGCCTACAAAGGAGCATCCTTAAGATTCACAGCCAACTTGTCTGATGAAACCCTCACAGCCCCCAAACTGGTGGGATATAGTGAAAAAACTCAATGAAATAAATGCCTCACCAAAACCACTTTACCCAGCTAGTCTCTCATTCATAACAGAAGGAATAGCACATAGTTTCACAGATAAACTCAGAAACTTCATAAACTCAAAACCATGGTTACAAGAACAACTAAATGAACTACTTTAAGACAAGACAAGTCCCTCAAATACATCAAATTTCAGCAGAAAAATGGGACAAAACCCCATAACAATAATCTTTCTCAACGTCAATGGGTTAAACGCACCAATGAAAAGACACAGAGTGGCAGAATGGATTAAAAAATTGAACCCAACATTCTGTTGCCTAAAAGAAACACATCTCAACAGTCATAGCAAACACAGGCTCAAAGTCAAAGGCTGGAAAACAATCCTACAGGCGAACAATTCCCATGAAAAAGCTGGAGTAGCCATCCTAGTATAAGACCACATTGATTTCAGACTGAAGAAGGTCACAAGAGACAGTGAAGATAATTTCTTATTGATAAAGGGATCTGTACAACAGGAAGAACTAACAATACTAAATATATATGCACTAAATGAGGGACCAGCAAAGTACTTAAAACAACTACTCATAGACTTGAAGAAAGAGATCAATAGCAACACAATACTAGTGGGAAACTTCAACACCGCTTTATTACCTCTTGATAGGTCAACCAGACTCAAGCTTAGCAAGGACATGCTGCATCTGAGGGAAGAAATGAAAAAAGGGATTTAGTAGATATACACAGGATACTTCATCCTCAAAAGGCTGAATATACATTCTTCTGAAGTGTGCATGGAACATTCTCCAAGATAGATCACATGTTGAGCCACAAAACATACCTCCACAAAATTAAGAAGATAGAGATTGTATCAACAATCTTCTCAGGCAACGATGCGCTGAAATTAGAAATAAATCACACACAAACAGAAAACAAAATCTAACACCTGGAAATTAAACAATTCATTATTGGACAATGAGTGGCTTAGAAAGGAAATCAAAGATGAAATCAAAAGATTCCTGGAAGCAAACGACAATAAGGACATGAGTTACCAAAACCTATGGGATACAGCAAAAGCATGTGTTAAAAAGTTCATAGCTCTACAAGCATTCCTTAGGAAGGAGGAGCGAGCCCACATAAGTAACCTAACCTCACAGCTTAAGAGCTTGGAGAATGACCAACAAAAGGAGCCAAATCTGAACAGGAGGAAGGAAATAATAAAACTCAGAGCAGAAATTAACGAGATGGAAACCAAAATAACAATCTGGAAGATCAATGAAACTAAGAGCTGGTTCTTTGAGAAAATAAACAAGATCGATAAACCTCTAGCAAGACTCACAAAAAAAGGGAGAGAGAAAACCCTAATAAACCGAATCAGAAATGAAAAGGGGGACATTACAACAGAAATTACAGAAATACAAAGGATCCTCAGAGATTACTTTGAGAATCTTTATGCCACGAAACACGAAAACCTTGAGGAAATGGATAAATTTCTAGACTCCTAGAGCCTCCCAAGGCTGAACCGAGACGACCTGAATACCTGAACAGACCTATCACCATCAAGGAAATTGAAACAGTAATAAAAAGTCTCCCCAAGCACAAAAGCCCTGGCCCAGATGGATTCACTAGTGAATTCTTCCAAACCTTTAAAGAGGACTTACTCCCAATCCTCTTTAAGCTTTTCCAGGAAATTGAAGTATCAAAAACACTTCCAAACAGTTTCTATGAAGCAAATATCACCCTGATACCAAAAGCAGACAAAAATGCCACAAAGAAAGAAAATTACAGACCGATATCCCTGATGAACACAGATGCAAAGATCCTCAACAAAATATTAGCAAATAGAATCCAACGACTCATCAAAAAGATCACACACAGAGTGCCACACATGTGCGGCCTCTCCGCAGCTGCATGAGAATGATCTCAGAGGCCAACGAAACTACTTTTGGTACCGGCAGCTTCTTGCAGAAATGTCTCCAGACTATGAACTAAGCCTCAGCCCCATGTCTGCCCAGGAAGGGAAAGGTTTTTCCTCTCTCACCTTTTCCTTGCTGGGGGCGGAAGGGCGTGGCGACCGCCAGCTTATAAACCACTAATGAGAGGTACAAGCTTGCAATGATCCAATTTCTGCCACAAATTTCCCTGGACTTAGTAAAATACAAAAATCCAAAACCTGTGGCTGTGATAGCCTCATATCTTTTCAGGTCTGATTCTAGAGGAAAAACTCCAAACAATAATAGTGAGTTTTTTGTTGAAATATTGAATGTAACCAAAGTAAAGAGAAAGTAAAGTGAAATTTATCAGTTACACAGGTGGGGTGGGGGGGCTGGGGGGCTCAGGGGGGGTGGGAGGTATACTGGGGTTTTTTTGGTGGTGGAATATGTGCACTGTGAAGGGATGGCTGTTTGAGCATTGTAAAACTGAGACTTATGCCTGAAAGCTTTGTAATTTTCCACATAGTGACTCAATATAAGTTAAAAAAAAAAAGATCATACACCATGACCAAGTAAGATTCATCCCAGGGATGCAAGGATGGTTTAACATTTGCAAGTCAATCAACATAATTCATCATATCAATAAAAGAAATAATAAAAACCATATGATAATATCAATAGATGCAGATAAAGCATTTGATAAGATTCAGCACCCATTTATGATTAAAACTCTCAGCAGAATGGGCATCGAAGGAACTTTCCTCAATATAGTTAACGCCATCTACCAAAAGCCCAAGGGAAGTATCATTCTCAATGGGGAAAAACTAAAAGCCTTCCCTCTAAGATCTGGCACAAGGCAAGGTTGCCGCTTTCACCACTCCTATTCAATACAGTACTGGAAGTCCTGGCCATAGCAGTTAGACAAGAAAAGATATCCAGGGCATACATATAGGAAAGGAATAGGTCAAGTTATCACTATTTGAAGATGATATAATATTATACTTGGAAAACCCTAAAGACTCTCAGAAAAGCTCCTAGAAACAATAGGTCGATATAATAAAGTGACAGGCTAAAAAAATCAACACCCAAAAGTCCACGGCTTTTTTATATACAAATAATGAAAGAGAAGAAAGAGATATTAAAAAACAATCCCATTCACAATAGTACTTCAGAATATCAAGTACCTTGGAATCAGCTTAACCAAAGAGCTGAAGGACCTATACAGGGAAAGTTACCACTACTTCAAGAAGTAAAAGAGGACACTAGGAAATGGAGACATATCCCCTGCTCATGGATAAGGAGAATTAACATTATCAAAATGGCAATACTGCCCAAAGCACTATACAAATTTAATGCAGTCCCTATCAGGATACCCATGACATTTTTCAAAGAAATAGACAAAGCACTCATGAAATTTATATGGAACAATAACCCCCCACGAAAAGCTAAAGCAATCCTTGGAAAAAAGAAGATGTGTGGCAGCACCTTCCCCAATTTCAAACACTACTACAAAGCAGTAGTAATTAAAACAGTATGGTATTGGGATAAAAACAGACCTGCAGACCAATGGAACAGAGTTGAATATCCTGTCACAGACCCCCAAATAAATGGCCACTTAATCTTTGACAAAGGAGCAAGAAATGCAAAGTGGAACAAGGAAAGCCTCTTCAATAAGTGGTGCTGGGAAAATTGGATAGCTACCTGCAAAAAATGAACTCTGACCTCTGTCTAATGCCAGGTACAAAAGTCAAATCAAAGTGATTTAAGACTTCAACATCAGACATGAATCTATAAGGTTCATAGAAGAAAATGTAGGCAGAACTCTCCATGACATTGAAGCTAAAAGCATCTTTAAGGATGAAACAGCACTGACCATGCAAGTGGAAACAAACATAAACAAATGGACTACATTAAACTAAGAAGCTTCTGCATTTCAAAAGAAACAGTGACCAAAATACAGAAAGAGCCCACAGAATTGGAAAGAATATTTACCCAATACTCATCTGATAAGGATTAATATCCAGGATATACAAGACACTAGTAGAATTGTATAAGAAAAAAACCTCCAAACCTATCAAAAATGGGGAGAAGAAATGAACAGAAGTTTCCTCAAAAAAGAAATACAAATGGCCAAAAGGCACATGAAAAAATGCTCCACATAGCTAGTCATCAGGGAGATTCAAATCAAAACAACAATGAGGTATCATTTCACACCATAGATAGAGACTAGCACACATTTGAAAGAACAAGAGCAACCAGTGCTGGATGTGGGGAAAAAGGGATGTGGAGAAAAAGGAATGCTCCTTCAGTGTTGGTGGGAATGCTGACTGGTCCAGCCTTTCTGGAAAACAATATGGACAGTCCTTCAAAAACTAAAAATTGAGCTTCCATATGACCCTGCAATATCACTTCTGGGAATATATCCCGAGGATGCAAAAAAGCACAGTAGAAATGACATCTGTACCTCTATGTTCATTGCAGCACTGTTCACAATAGCCAAAATATGGAAACAACCTAAGTGCCCTAAAACAGATGACTGGTTAAAGAACCTTTGATACATCTACACAATGGAATACTATGCAGCTGTTAGGAGAGATAAAGTCATGAAATTTGCTTATAAATGGATAGACATGGAGAGTATCGTGCTAAGTAAAATGAGTCAGAAAGAGAGGGACAGACATAGAAGGACTGCACTCATTTGTGGAGTATAGAAGAATATCACATGAGGCTGCCACACATGGACAGTAGATACAAGGTCCAGGGGGATTTCCCCATAGCTGGAAGACTGCTTCATGAGCGGAGGGGAGAAGGCAGATGGAATAGAGACGGGATCACTAAGAAAATGACTGGAGGAACCAGTTAGGTTGGGAGATGCATGCCGAAAATAGTTAATGGACCAAACATGATGACCTCTCAATGTCTATGTTGCAAGCCATGATGCCCAAAAGTAGAGAGAGAGTATGGGGAATATTGTCTGCCATAGAGACAGGGGGAGGATGGGAAAAGGTGGTATACCGGGGATATTGGTGGTGGGGAATGTGCACTGGCGAAGGGATGGGTGTTTGATCATTGTGAGATTGTAACCCAAACATGAAAGCTTGTAACTAACTCATAGTGATTAAAAAAATTATAAAAAATATTTGTAGAAATTGAGAAATGGTAAAAATCTAGAAGATATCCAGCAACATACACAGTTACATACTTTTCATAAGAGAACTTTTTACGATCTCTCTTAGCAACTTTCAAATGGCAACGCAATACTCTCAACTGCAGACACTCCATTGTACACAATACCCCCAAATATTTATTTATTTTGTAGGGGGAAATTTGTAAATTAAAGCTTACTTTTAATAATATACAGTACCACAACTTCTTGCATAGACTATAAGCAAGAACACTAACTGTTGAATGTATTATCATGGGCTAGAGAGATTGTCCAGATGTTCACCTTAGCTCGACCACCTATGCTCCCTTTAACATGGCCAGGAGTTACCCCTGAGAACAGAGCCAGAAGTAAGTTCTGAGCTCATCAGGTGTAGCCCCAAAATCGAATAGAAAAATTATTAATAATAAAAAATTATTGCTATTAGCTGCATAACAGTAACCCTAAGGCCTCACACATGAAAAATACGTGCATTGAGCCACAGATAGTCCTGATTAACTTGATTTTTTTGTTTGCTTGCTTTGGGGCCTCCCAGGTGGTGTTCAAAAGGTCCAGTGACCAATTCTGGAGATTCTCAGTAACAGGGTCAACTCCAGTGCTGCTTAGAGAACCATGTGGTGCCAGGGATCAAACTGGATGGGTCTTCTGTGAATCATGCACATTGACCCCTGTACTATCTCTCCAGCCCTATGAGCACATAAAGAATGGATTAGTTCATTAATGAACAAATAAGAACTATGTAGATTATCATAGCAGGAAATACTAAGAATGGTTATTAGAACTGTTTGATTTCAATTCTATCTTCATTCTTTGAATAGATATCTATGCTTTTTATCATTGACCACTCATCTGTTTGATTAACTGAGGAATAGTAATAATAATGTAACTATATAGACATGTCTTTCTAAATTTTTTTTAAATTTTAGGCTTCATGGCTTACTGCTGTCTTGAAGATTTAATCATTTAACATTGAGACAGACTGCAATTAGTCATCACCTGAAATTGCGGCCCTGAGTACAGAGAAATTTTTTTTAATAGGGACTTTCTGATAATAAAAAGTTGTGGGAAAAAGAGGACAAGGGCAAATGAAGTTTCTCAATTGGTTGCATAGGAACAATGCACTGAGGAGAGGCACTGCTCAGGGCTTAGAAGGGGGCCCTTGTTGTTGAAAAACTTTGTGGTGGATACATTTTATTTTAGGTCCTGTAGATTTTTATTAATTTACTGTTTTAGTGTTTGCACCCTCTCCCTGCCAAGCTAACAGGTGAGTTTGGGTCCTTCTGCTCTGTTCTGTTCTGTTCTGTTCTGTATCATAACTTATGATTTATGACTTATTTGTCTCTGCCTGGTTCCAAGAATGGGATCTTCAGAACTCCTGCCTCTGGCTGCTTCCCTGTGCTTAGTTATCTGTTTGTGTTTCTAACTTTCCCATCACCCTAACAATACATCAAGATAAGGCATTTCTTAATTCAAAGGGCACTGGGAGAGCAAAGTGAAACTGAAATTTAACCCTGGCATACCACATTACAAACTGTTATTAGTAGGATTTCATATATGAATATTCCAGCATCATACCCTTGCCATGTTAGAGATGATTTTGATCTGGGAAAATATATTAAAACCATACATGTATTCTATTTATGTCTATCATATACCTGCAGAGAGCATGCAATAAACTATATGGTGGTGATCATTCTGGTATTATAATACACTTTTACATCATCCATGCACAGAGAGCATACAGTAAACTAATGGTGATTATTATATATTGTAATATTTCTTTGCTGCTAGTAGGATTATAAATAATTTAAAATGCATTGCTTACCAAGTTCTTTTGCCATTAACAGAACCAAAATTAGCCACAAGGAGAACTGTGACTGTGCTGGAGAAAAAGGAATGACTTATGGGATGGGTAGCAAAGCTTAATTTCTTCACCTGGCTAGTAATTCACATGAGTCTGTCCACCTTATTAAGCTATGTATTTGTTTTGTGTAGCTTTGATGTCTGTTTCTAAATTCATTTTTCAATAAAATTGTTTCAGGTTAAAAAAATTCAACCCAGTTACAGTAAGAAGTTTTACAAAGGTTAAATCATAGAGGATTGATTTAGTAAGGTGGTATTTCTGGGGGGTAGGGGTAGGGGAGTGTAGGATAACATTGGGTTTGTCCTTTCAGCCTTGCCGAAGAAAACTTAGTTTACCTTAAAGCAATGTCCTTTCTGTATGGACACAGGAAGACAGTTAATGATATGCTTTGTAACTTGGGAGTTGATTGACTCCTAATAATATTTACTCCTAGGCATCTGCTTTCTCAACTCAGTTGCCCTTAGTTCCTAGCACCCAAAAAGCAGGGTCCCGATGATGGACGGAATGGACCCAGGGCAAACTGTGAGCTACCCTGGCATCGAAATGGGCCAGGCCAAAGTGCCACAATACTCAACTATAAGTTGAGAGCATGGTCATAGACAAATGCTGTCATGATCCAAAAGTAATGACGAGACTAGGACCCTACTGGGCTTAGGAAGACTAACCTGACCTGAGGACTGTGGTCTGGAGTATATAGTGAATGTCCTCAGGAAGAACCAAACTTTAAGTCTGATATATATCTCTCACTGTGCTCATACAGAATGACATTGCTAGAAATATTAGAAGTAAATTTACTATAACTATTTTAGTGGATAGTTATACTAGCTGAGGAAAGAAGAAAGTGACACACCCTGGATGGGATCCCACCCTTGAGCGGATCTCCTAGTAACCTGGAGTAATCGTAATCTTCTTAGATGAGATTTTGTTAATCTCCTGGAGGAGTGGTCTTACCTCTCTTTGTTGATTTGTTAATGTTCAACCCACCTTTGTGTCACCACCCTATGTGATTGCTATATAAACTAAGACTGTAAGAGAAATAGAAGAGAAGACACAGAAGCAGGGAGAAGACACAGAAGTGGGAGAGAAGACACAGAAGCAGAGCACAGAGCGAAAGAGAATAATTGAAGCCAGAAGCAGGGAAAGAGCACAAAGCGAGTGAGAAGTGAGAGCAAGTGGGGCTCCAGAAACTGAAGCAGAAGGGCTCCGGAGAGAGAGATGGGAATAAGAGAGATCAGAAGAGACCAGAGGAGACAAGACAGACAAAGAGAGGTCGGAAGAGACCAGAGAGAAACTACAGAGACAGAGATACAGAGACAGACAGAAGAATGCACAGTGGCACACACAGAAGCAGAGCACAAAGAGGAGTCATCCTGATCCAGTCCATACATAGTGGCTTGAGAGCACCAAATGAGAGCAGAGAGAGAGAGCACTGCCCCGAGAGCCCGCGAACAGCACAACACACATCATCACCCCTTCCACGCCCGCGTTTGTAATTTTTACAGGTTTTGTGCTTGGGGGGTTACTCATAGCTCTATGCTCAGGGTTCCCTCTAATAGTGCCCAGGGGACTGTGCAGTGTTGGGGGTGGAACTTGGGTCTTCACCATGCAAAGCATGTACTCAGCCAATTGAGCCATTGAGTTATCTCTCTGAACCATTAGTGAAGTCTTTTGTTTGGTTGTTTTGGTCCACACCTGGCTTGCACCTGGCTGTGCTCAGGGCTTGCACCTGGCTCTAAGCTCAAGGATCACTTTTAGTGGGATTCACGGGACCATATGTGATGGTTGAGATTGAACCCAGGTGGGCCATGTGCAAGGCAAACCCTTATCCACTGTACTATTGCTCTGGCCCCTTTAGTGAAGTTCTATTATGTTTACAGACACATAGAGTATAACTATTATAGAAATAAATGAGTGATCTCCTTGCCTGACTTTTCATTGGGTCCTTCCTCCAATGCACAAACTATTGTTTGAGTTCTCCATTTTTGTTTGGGAAATTCTGGAAACCAACAGCTATAAACATAAAATAGGATTAGTGCCATATTAGTAACAGAGTTTAGTTTGGAATGTACACAATACTATTAATTCAAAAAGTGAATCAAATCCTAGTGAGAAATTTATAATTTCAGTTGAGGGAGGTATGGTAGTGTCCACTCCAAGAATAAACCTATAGTTAAAAAGAAGTAAGTGGATGAATGGATGTCCAGCTTTGTGTGGCTATTAAAGGGGCAAAAAATGTCTTCTGTATAACAAATAGTTATGAACAAATTATTATCATTAGTAAAAAATGTAAAAATTACATTTACTCTGTTATTGTTTAGAAAGCAAGAGTATCTGTCTTTGGATACTTTTGATTACAAGAAAGAGGAAACTATTCAAGCTAGGTGAAAAAATCTAGGATATCTTAAGAGACTGAAGGCTTCAAGACCAGTTAGAAACAGAAAGTCTGTCAGAAAACAAAGAAAACATGGTTTCTCAGGGGCTAAGTAGATATATACAGGACACTTCATTCTCAAAAAGCTGAATACACGTTCTTCTCAAGTGTGCATGTGACATTCTCCAAGATAGACTACATGCTGAGCCACAAAACATACATTCATAAAATTAAGAAGATAGAGATTGTATCAACAATCTTCTCAGCTCATGATGCACTGAAAATAGAAGTAAATCACACACACAAGGAAAATCAAATAAAACATCTGAAAATTAAATAGCTCACTACTGAACAATGAGTGGCTTAGAAAGGAAATCAAATAGGAAATAAAAAAATTCCTGGAAATGAACGAAAATGAGGGGATGAGTTACCAGAATGTATGGGATATGGCAAAAGCTGTGTTTAGAGGAAAGTTTATAGCTCTACAAGCATTCCTCAGGAAGGAGGAAGAGCAAGCCCACGTAAGTAACCTAACCTCACAGCTTAAGAGCTTGGAGAATGACCAGCAAAAGGAGCCCAACCCAGGAAGGAGGAAGGAAGAAGGAAATAATAAAACTTAGAGCAGATGGGGGCTGGAGCAATAGCACAGCGGGTAGGGCGTTTGCCTTGGACGCGGCCGACCCGGGTTCGATTGCCAGCACCCCATATGGTCCCCTGAGCACAGCCAGGGGTAATTCCTGAGTGCAGAGCCAGGAGTGACCCCTGTGCATTGCCAGGTGTGACCCAAAAAGCAAAAAAAAAAAAAAAAAAAAAAAACTTAGAGCAGAAATTAATGAGATGGAAGCCCCAAAACAATCTGAAAGATCAATGAAACCAAGAACTGGTTCTTTTAGGAAATAAACAAGATCAGTAGACCTCTAGCAAGACTCACAAAGAAAGGGAGAAAGAAAACCCTAATAAACAGAATCAGAAACAAAAAGGGGGACATCACAACAGAAATTTAAAGGATCCTCAGAGATAACTTTGAAAAGCTTTATGCCATTAGACAAGAAAATCTCAAGTAAATGGATAAATTCCTGGATACCTATAGCCTCCTGAGGCTGAACCAAGAAGACCTGGAATACCTGACCAGACCTATCACCATCGGGGAAATTGAAATGGTAATAAAAAGTCTCCCCAAACACAAAAGTCCTGGCCCAGATGGGTTCACTAGTAAATTCTTCCAAATTTTTAAAGAGGACTGACTTTCAATCCTTTTTAAACTTCTTCAGGAAATTGAAGTCAGAAACACTGACAAACAGCTTATATGAAGCAAATATCACGCTGACACCAAAAGCAGACAGAGATACAGAAAGAAAGAGAATTACAGGCCAATATGCCTGATGAACACAGATGCAAAGATCCATAACAAAATCTTAGCAAACAGAATTCAACAACTCATCAAAAAGATCATGCAACCATGACCAAATAGGATTCATCCCGGGGATGCAAGGATGTTTAACATTTGCAAGTCAATCAACATAATCTGTCATATCAATAAAAGAAAAGTTAAAAATCACATGATCATATCAATAGATGCAGAGAAATCATTTGACAAAATCCAGCACCCATTTATGGTGAAAAGTCTCAGCAAAATGGGTATTGAAGGAACTTTCCTAAATATAGTCAAAGCAATCTACTACAAGCCCCCGGCAAGCATCATTCTCAGTGGGAAGAAACTAAAATCCTCCCTCTAAGATGAGGGACAAGACAAAGTTGCCCATTCTCACCACTGCAATTCAATATAGAATTGAAAGTTCTTGCTGTAGCAGGTAGGCAAGAAAAAAAGATCTCAAGGACATACAGATAGGAAAGGAAGAGATCAAGCTATCACTAGTTGCAGGCGATATGATACTATACTTAGAAAATTCTAAAGACTCTAAAAAAAGCTCCTAGAAACAATAGGTTTGTATAGTAAAGCGGCAGGCTACAAAATCAACACCCAAAAGTCCATGGCTTTCCTATATACAAATAATGAAAGAGAAGAAAGATATATTAAAAATACAATTCTGCTCATGACAGTACCTCAGAAAATCAAGTACCTCGGAATCAGCTAAACTAAAGAGGTGTAGGACCTATACAAAGAAAATTACAAAACACTTACTTCAAGAAATGAAAGAGGACCCTAGGAAATGGAGACACATCTCCTGCTCATGGATAGGGAGGATTAACATTATCAAAATGGCAATACTTCCCAAAGTACTATACAGATTTAATGTGGTCCCTATCAGAATACCCATAACATTCTTCAAAGAAATAGAAAAGACACTGCTGAAATTCATATAGAACAATAACCCCCCACGAATAGCTAAAGCAATCCTTGGGAAAAAGAAGATGGGTGGCAGCACCTTCCCCAACTTCAAAATGTACTTCAAATCAGCAGTAATTAAAACAGCATGATATTGGGCTAGAAACAGACCAGTAAACCAATGGAAGAGAGTTGAATATTCTGTCACAGACTCATAAATATATGATCATTTAATCTTTGATAAAGGAGCAAGAAATGTGACGTGGAAGAAGGAAACCCTCTTTAACAAGTGGTGTGGGAAAACTGAACAGCTACCTGCACAAATGAACTATGACCTCTGTCTAACGCCAGGCATAGAAGTCAGATCAAAATGGATTAAAGACCTCAATATCAGAAATGAATCCACAAGGTACATAGAGGAAATTGTAGCAGAACCCTCCATGACATTGAAGCTAAAAGCATCTTTAAGGATGAAACACCACTGACCAAACAAGTGGAAACAAACATAAACAATGGGACTATATTAAACTAAGAAGCTTCTGCATCTTCAAATAAAGTGACCAAAATACAGAGAGAGCCCACGGAATGGGAAAGGATATTTAACCAATACACATCTGATAAAGGGTTAATATCCAGGATATACAAGACACTAGTAGAATTGTACAAGAAAAGAAAACCTCCAACCCCTTCAAAAAATGGGGAGAAGAAATAAAGAGAAGCTTCCTCAAAAAAGAAATACAAATGGCCAAAAGGCACATGAAAAAATGCTCTCCATAGCTAAAAAAGAAAAAAGAAAAGGGACTGGAGCAATAGTACAGAGGGTAGGGCGTTTGCCTTGCACTCGGCTGGCCCGGGTTTCATTCTCAGCATTCCATACGGTCCCCTGAGCACCACCAGAAGTAATTCCTGAGTGCAAAGCCAGGAGTAACCCCTGTGCATTGCCGGGTATGACCCAAAAAGCCAAAAAAATGCTCTCCATCGCTAATCATCAGGGAGATGCAAATCAAAACAACAGTGAGATATCATCTCACACCACAGAGACTGGCACACATCAAAAAGAACAAGAACAGGGGCTGGAGAGATAGCACAGCGGGTAGGGTGTTTGCCTTGCACGCGGCCGACCCGGGTTCAAATCCCAGCATCCCATATGGTCCCCTGAGCACCGCCAGGGGTAATTCCTGAGTGAAGAGCCAGGAGTAACCCCTGTGCATCGCCAGATGTGACCCAAAAAAAGCAAAAAAAAAAAAAGAACAAGAACAAGCAGTGCTTTCACAGAAGCGGGGAGAAAAGGACCCTCTTTTTCTTGTTGGTGGGAATGCCTTTTTGTAAAACAATATGGCCATTCCTCAAAAAACTAGAAATTGAGCTTCCTGTGATACTACTTCTGGGAATATATTCCAAATTTGCAAAAAAGCAGAGTAGAAATGACATCTGCACCTTTATGTTCATTGTAACACTGTTCACAATAGCCAGAATCTGGAAACAACCCAAGTGCCCGAGAACAGACGACTGCTTAAAGAAACTTTGCTATACATACAACAATGGAATATTATGCTGTAAGGAAAGATGAAGTTCTGAAATTTGCTTATAAGTGGATGGTCATGGAGAGTATCATGCTGAGTTAAATGAGTCAGAAATAGAGGGACAGAAATAGAATGACTGCACTCATTTTTTTTTGGTTTTGGGGTTACACCTGGCAATGCATAGGGGTTACTCCTGGCTCATGCACTCAGGAATTACTCCTGGCTGTGCACAGGGGACCATATGGGATGCTGGGAATTGAACCCGGGTCGGCCGCACGCAAGGCAAATGCCCTACCCACTGTTCTATCACTCTAGCCCCTGACTGCACTCATTTGTGGAATATAAAATAACATAAGACTGACACCCAAGGACTGTAGACAAAAAGGCCAGGAATATTGCTCCATAGTTGGAAGCCTGTCTCATGAGCTGTGGGAGAAGGTAGCTAGAATAGAGAGGGATCACTAGGTCGATGATGGTTGGAGGAATCGTTCTGGATGGGAGATGTGTGCTGAAAGTAGATAGAGGACCAAACGTGATATTCTCTCAGTATCTGTATTTCAAACTGTAATGCCCAAAAGTAGAGAGAGTATGGGGGTAAACTGTCTGCCATAGAGGCAGGGGGAGGATTGGAAAGGGAGAGATGTAATACTGGGGACATTGATGGTGGAGAATGTGCACTGGTGGAGGGATGGGTGTTCGGTAATTGTATGATTGAAACTCAAACGTGAAAGTTTTGTAACTGTATCTCATGGTGATTCAATTTTTTAAAAAAAACCATGGTTTCTCTCCTTAGTGTATTTTGTCACCAGGAGTTCTTACTTTTTTCTCTAAAGGCTATCTTTAGTCCTTGATTATTGGCCTACATAAATGCATCTGAATGGTTGTTTGTACTTCAGATTCTCTTGGTGCCTGCATCTGGTGAAGAAGAACTCAGTATAGCTGAGCTCCAGTTCCAAATAACTGTGGGAAAGAGAATCATAGAAATTGAAGTCTTTCTGCTTAGGCACTGAAGGGTTGAGAGAAAATTACTTACTAAGTAGAATTCAGAAGAACACTGACATTCCCACTAAAATAGGTCAGACCACCACCTATCCACCACCACTGAGCCATCACCATGAGTCAGACTGTTCTGGAGATTCAAGGATAAATAAATCCAATCGCTGCCCTTGATAAGGTCAGATTTCAGAAAACAAGACAGACCATCTAAAAGGAATTATTTAAGGACAATTTAAAAATTATCTTCAAAAATTGTTTTCTTAAATCAGAATGATTTACAGTTATTCATAATTGAGTTTCCAAGGCTTCCAAAGTCCCCCCACTCCCACCTACCTCCATCCCAGTCTTCCACCTGACAAGTAGATTTTTAAGTATGGTTGCTGAAGTTTGGATCTCTTTTTTTTCAGTGTTATTGTCTCTGGTTTGATGTACTCGGATTCCCTTGATTCCTGCTCCTCATTGCTTCCTTTCTGTTCACCTGCACCCAATTTCTTTATTTATTATACTTCTGCTCCCTATTCTCTGAGGCCAAAGATAATACAGGCATAACCCCTTTGAAACATTGCATTGTGCGAATTGCATGACTTCATTATTCCCTTTTGACTCTGGTTTGGATATTTTGGGATTTTGTTTCTTTGTTTGTTTGGAGGCCACACCCAGCTGTGCACAGGGGTTACTACTAGCTCTGGACTCAGGAATTGCTCCTGGTGGTGCCAGGGGACCATATGGGATGTCTGGATGAAACCCATGTTGACTGCATGCAAGGCAAACACGATACACATTGTACTATTGCTCCAGGCCCTTTCGTTGATTGGGGGGGGGGGGCGAGTTTTGGGCCACACCTGTCAGTGTTTAGGGTTTCCTCCTGGCTCTGTGCCCAGGCTTCACTCCTGACAGTGCTCAAGGAACCATACAGGATTCTGGGGATCAAACCCTGGTCCACCACGTGCAAGGCAAGCTCCCTATCCACGGTAGAGATCTGCTCTTCGGCTGGATTATTTTTATTACTTTATATGGCCTAGGTATCAAAACTTTATCTGATCTATTGAGTGCAAATATTTTCTCCCATTAAGTTAGCTGTCTTTAGTTTTAGCCCGTGTTTTTTTTTGCCATGTAGAAACTCTTAAATTTGATATAGACCCATTTGTTTATGTTTGACTCTGTTGTCTGCTAGTACAGATACAAAAACATGTATCATTGAAGACACCATTGAAGTCCAGATCTTGGAACATTCTGCCTATATTTTCCTCAATGTACTTTATGGATTCTGGTCTGATATCAAAGTTTTGATATACTTTGAATTTATTTTTGTGTAATGTGTGAGATATGGATACAGCTTTAGTTTGTTACACGTGGTTATCTAGTTTTGCTAGCACTATTTGTTGAAGAGGCTGTCCTTACTCCATTTTATGCTCTCAGCTCCTTTGTCAAAAATTAACTGACATATTATGTGGTGTCCTTGAATACTATATTCTGACCCGCTAGTCAGAAAGTCTATCCTTATTTCAATACCACACTGTTTTGATCACTATGACTCTATAATGTAGTTTCAAGTTAGGTAATGAGGTATCTTCTAGTTTCTTATTTTTCAATATGTTTTTGGCTACTTAAGGTCTTTTATGACTTTATACAAACTTTATGTTTGGTTGTTTTGAAAAAAGTCGCCTTGAAAAAAGTCGCCTGAATTTCAGTTGGGATTGCATTCACTTTATATAGTAGTTTAGGTAAGATAGTTATTTTGACAATATTGATTCTTCTAAGAGCATTGAATATTTTTCCAATTAGTAAGGTCTTCTTCTATTTTTTTAAAAGTATTTTGAAGTAATCATGGCATAGTTCTCCCATCTGTTTTTTAAATTTGATTCCTAAGTGTTTGATGTTTGGGGAAGCTATTTGAATAGAGATGTTTTGATCTCTTTCTCCTCTCATTCATTATTTGTCTATAGGCGTGCAATTGACTTTTGTGTATTGGCTTTGTAATCAGTTACTTTGATACATTGGCTTATTGTTCCTAGAATTTTTTTTGTGAATTCTCTAGAGCTTTTAATTATGTATATTATGTCATTTGCAAACAGGTAATTTTACTTTCTCTTTTCCAGCTGGACCCCTTTGATTTCCATTTCTTGCCTAATTTCTGTTGCTAGGACTTCTAATACAATGTTGAATAAGAGAGGAGACAGTGGGCAAACCTGCCGTGAACCTGATGTGGACTTATAGCTACTATCTTGAGGAAGTTTCCTTCCACCCCTTAGTTTGTTGGAGGTTTTTTTTTTATCATGAATAAATCTTGGATCTGATCAAAATTGTCTTTGCATAGATTGATATAGTCAAGCTTTGCTTTTACTATGTGTTGTATTATGTCAATTGATTTGCATATATTGAACCATTCTTGTATTTCTGGGATGAATCCCACTTGATCATGAAGTATGTTTTCATTTTTATGTACTGATGGATTTGGTTTGCTAAGATTTTGTTGAGAATTTTTCCGTCAATGTTCATCAAGAAGATACATTTGAAGTTTTCTTTTTTCTTTTTTTTTGCTTTTTGGGTCACACCCGGAGATGCACAGGCGTTACTCCTGGCTCTGAACTCAGGAATTACTCCTGGCGGTGTTCGGGGGACCATATGGGATGCTGGGAATCGAACCTGGGTCCACCGTGTGCAAGGCAAAGGCCCTACCCGCTGTGCTATTGCTCCAGCCCCAAAGTTTTCTTTTTTAGAAGAATCTCTTTCTTCTTTGAGTATAAATGCAATGTTAGCTTCGTAGTAGGTTTTAGGAAGTATTCCTAACATTAATTTGATATTTTGGAAGAGCTTAACGAGTAAAGGCATTAAGTCTTGTCTGAAGGTTTGATAAAACTCACCAGTGAACCCATGTAGAACAGGACTTCTGTTCTTGGGGAGCTTGTCAATCACTGTTTCAATTTCCTTGCTTATGATTGGCCTATTCAAGTGTTCTACTTCCTCCTATTTCAGTTTGGAAAGATAGATATGTCTAAGAATCTGTTCTTTTCTTCTAAATGCTCCAGCTTTACATAGCAGGATTGTCCATAGTAAACACTTGTGATGTCTTGGGTTTCTAAGGGTTTTGTTGTAGTTTCTTCCTTTTCATTTCTAACTTGATTTTTTGAGCACTTTCTCTTTTGTTCATTGTGAGTCTAGCCAAAGCTTTGTCTATTTTATTTATTCTTTCAAAGAACAAACTTTTGCTTTCATTGATTCTTTGTAATAGTTTCTTTAACAATTTTTTACTGAATAACAGTGAGATACCCAAGTTGTTCATAATAGGGTTTCAGTCATATAATGTTCCAACACCAGTCCTTCACCAGTGTTCATTTCCCACCAATGTCCCCAGTTTCCTTTCCATCCATGACCCCCCCATGGTGGCAGACACTTTCCTTCTTTCTCTCTCTCTCTCTCTCTATCTATCTATCTCTCTCTCTCTCTTCTTTTGGCATTAAGGTTTGCAATACATATACTGAGAGGTTATAATGTATATCCCTTTATCTACATCCAACACTGAGTTCTTTTTCAGAGTCATCATTTCTAACTATTATTGTCATACTGGTCCCTTCTCTATCCTAACTGCCCTTGGTGCCACCTCCCCCCCACACACATACATGTGGAAAGTTTCCAACCTTTGACTAGTCCTTCTGTCCCCTGTTTTTCCTGATCTTGGATATTAGTCTCATACTATTTTTATTTTATTGGCTGGAGCGATAGCACAGTTGTAGGGTGTTTGCCTTTCACACGGCCAACCCGTGTTCGATTCCTCTGCCCCTCTCGGAGAAACTGGCAAGCTACCGAGAGTATCACGCTCACACGGTAGAGCCTGGCAAGCTACCCGTGGCATATTAGATATGCCAAAAACAGTAACAATAAGTCTCACAATGAAAGACGTTACTGGTGCCCACTTGAATAAGTCGATGAGCAACAGGATGACAGTGACAGTGACAGTGACTATTTTTCTTTTATATCCCACAATGAGTACAGTCATTCCATATCTGTCCTTCTCCTTCTGACTCATTTCAGTCAGCATACTTTCATGTCCACCCATTTATATGCAAATTTTAGGACTTTATTTTTCCTAACAGCTGCATCATATTTCCTTGTGTAGATGTACCATAGTTTCTTTATCCATTCATCTGTTCTCCAGCACTCTGCCTATTGTGAATAGTGCTGCAATGAACATAAGAAGTGTAGATGACATTTCTGCTGTGTGGCATTTTGGGCCTCCAGGGTATATTCCTAGAAGTAGTACTGCTGGGTCAAATGGGAGCTTATTTCTAGTTTTTTGAGGAATGTCCATCTTGTTTTCAAAAAGACTGGACCAGTCAGCAATCCCACCAACAACAAAGGAGAGTTTCTTTTTCCCTGCATCTGCACCAGAACTAGTTATTCTTTTGGGTGTGTTCCAGTCTCTGTGGTGTGAGATGATATCTCATTGGTTTGATTTGCATTTCCCTGATGACTAGTGATGTAGAGCATTTTTTCATGTATCTTAGGACCATTTAAATTTCTTCTTTGAGGAGTTTCTGTTTATTTGTTCTCCCCATTTTTGATAGGGTTAGATCTTTTTATCTTGTAAAGTTCTACCAGTAACTTATATAACTCTTATGTTAAGCCCTTATCCATTGAGTATTCAGTAAATAATTTTTTCCCATTCCATGGGCTCTCTTTGAATCTTGGTCACCATTTCTTTTTAGGTATAGAAACTTCTTAGTTTACTGCAGTCCCGTTTGTTAATTGTTGCTTCCACTTGCTGGTCAGTGGTATTTCATCTTTGAAGATGCCTTTAGCTTCAGTGTCATGGAGGGTTTTTCCCACGTTTTTCTCCATGTACCTATGGATTCAGGTCTGATGTTGAGATATTCAGTCAATTTTGATCTGACATCTGTGCATGGCATTAGATAGAGGTCTGCGTTCATTTTTAAATATGTACTTCCCAGTTTTCCCAGCACCACTTGTTGAAGAGGCTTTCCTTGCTCCACTTTATCTTTATTGCTCTTTATCAAAGATTAATCATATATCTAAGGGTCTGTGTCAGAATATTCAACTCTCTTCCACTGATCTGCAGGTCTGTCTTTATTCCAATACCATGCTATTTTAATTACTACTACTTTGTAGTACAGTTTGAAGTTGGAGATGGTAATGCCTACGACCTTCTTTTTTCATAAGGATTGCTTTAGCTATTCATGGGGACTTATTGTTCCATATGAATTTCAGGAGTGCTTTATCTATTTCTTTGAAAAATGTCATGGGTATCCTTTACAGGGACTGCATTGAATTGTATAATGCTTTGGGGAGTGTTGCCATTTGACAATATTAATCTTCCCAACCCATGAACAGGGGATGTGGTTTCCATTTCCTCATGTCCTCTTTTTTTTCTTTTTTTTTTTTTTTTTTTTTTTTTTTTTTTTTTTTTGCTTTTTGGGTCACACCCAGCGATGCCCAGGGGTTACTCCTGGCTTTGCACTCAAGAATTACTCCTGGCAGTGCTTGGGGGACCATATGGGATGCCGGGGATCGAACCCGGGTCGGCCGCGTGCAAGGCAAACGCCCTCCCCGCTGTGCTATCGCTCCGGCCCCTCCTCTTTTTTTTCTTGAAGTACTGTTTTGTAGTTTTCTTTGTATGGGTCCTTAACCCTTTAGTTAAGATGATTCTGAGATACTTAAATTTTCCTAGGCATAATTGTGAATGGGGTTGTTTTCTTAATATCTCTTTCATTATTTTCATATAGGAAAGCCATGGACTTTGGGGCATTCATTTTGTAACCTGTCACTTTAGTATACAAATCTATTGTTTCTAGGAGCTTTTTTGCAGAAAAAAAGAAAATCTTCAGGATTTTCTCAGTATAGTATCATGTTATTTGCAAATAATGAAGACTCGACTTCTTCCTTTCCTATCTGGAAGCCCTTGATATCTTTTTCTTGCATAATTGTGATGGCAAGGAATATTGAATATGAGTGGGGAGAATGGGCACCCTTGTCTTGTGCCTGATCTTAAGGGAAATCTTTTAGTTCTTTCCCCATTGAAGATAGTGCTTACTGTGGGCTTATGGTAGATGTCTTTGACTATATTGAAAGTCTCAACTTCAACTCCCATTTTGTTGAGACTTTTTATCACGAATAGTTGCTGGGTCTTGTCAAATGTTTTTCTGTATTTAATTATAAGATCATATTGGTTTTAAGTTTTTCTTTTATTGATATGGCAATTGACTTGGGAATATTAATTATTGTATCCCTGGGATGAATCCTACTTGGTCATGTTCTATGATCTTTTTGATGAATTGTACGATTCTATTTGCTAAAATTTTGTTTAGGATCTTTGCATCTGTATTCATCAGAGATATCAGTCTGTAGTACTTTTTTTTAGTGGTATCTCTGTCTATTTTGGGTGTCAGGGTGATACAATGTCTCATACAAATTGCTTGAAGCTTGAAAAAAAGCTTGGCAGTTGGTCCTCTTAAAAGGTTTGAAAGAATTCACTAGTGGATGGTGGTTTCTTCTTTCCCCATATAGGATATGGTGGGGGAAATTAACTGATGGCCACATGGGCTGCTACCTACTCCAAAAAATATGCCCAGATGAAAGCTTGTAACTATTCAATAAAATAAAAAAAAAACAAAAACAAAAAGCAAAACATGCCCACCTGTGGGAGTAGCCAGACATCAGGGCCATGCAGCCTCCATCCATTGCATTAGAGTCTGTGTCTAAACCACCCCCAGCTTGCTTGCCACCAGAAATATCTTCCCACCACCACACCACTGGGCCAATTTCTTGAGTTCTATACTGTTGATTTCTGCCTTTGTTTTTATTATTTTCTTCCTTCTGGTAGTTTTTGGGTTCATTTGTCATTTGTTTTACAGATAATTAGGATGTACATTTAAGTTGTTGACTTTCTCTTTCTCTTCTCTCCTAATGTAGGCCTGTATTACTATGAGTTTCCTACTGAGTTTTTGTTATGTCCCATAAATTTTGATAACTTGTTTCTTCATTACCATTAGTCTCAAGGAATTTATGTAAGTTTTACTTATGCCCTAATGTTCCGTGTGCACCAGGGAAGAATGTAACACATACCTTTATTTAATTCTAGCTACCCTAAAAATAGGTTTTATTATCTTCATATTTGATCAGATGGAGACTTGGTGAGGTTAAGTATTATATTAGTTTTTTGTTTGTTTTTTCCTCCACCCAAAACAAAATTGCCAGGATTGCTCAGGGTTTAATCTTGGATCTATGCTCAGGGCTCAGTTCTGGTGGACTCGGGGAACCATATTGAGTGCCAGGGATTGAGGCTTGATGTGCTGAATGCAAGGCAAATATCTTATTGGCTGTACTATTTCTCTGGCCTCAAATACTATATTCTTATAAGAGGTAGAGCTAGAATTTTAGTCAAGACAATTTCTCTTCTTTCTACTTTCTATGTAGTGAAGGAAGTCAGACTGATGTTTAAAGAGTCATCTCTAACCTCCTGTTCTCAAGTCTAAGTTATTATGCTAGAGTAGAAAATGTCTCAAATTAGAAGGGGAAGATCTTGCACTTTTTTTCTGTGAGGCTAAAGGGCAAACTTTTAAGCTGTATGGCCGTTAGTTTCATATCGAGAAATTTAAAACCTGAAGATAGTGATTAGCTTCTGCAAATTGAGCCTTGGGCTAAGCCTGGTGTAACCCCAGGAACAGGGAAGCCAAGTCTGTTCTGACTCATGGCCCCTTAGAATAAGGGGAGAATTGCCTGGCTTCACCCATGCCTCCTTTCCTTGTTTAGGTTTCAATATGCTCACTGGTGTCCTTTATACAAAGTGGAATAATCCTTATTAAATTCTTTATTATTTCTTCTTTTTTTCTTCTGGAGATAAGGGGGTGAGCACACATCACTTTTGGCAGGAATCACTCCTGACAGACAGTACTTCCAGAACGGTAAGTGGTGCAGGGAATCAAATCACAGTTGGCTGCATTCAAGCCAAGAGATTAACTCCTGTACTATCTTCTTGACCCATAAAACAAATTCAGATTTTAGTTTTGTCTGTTTAACCTTTGTGGATGCTGCCTTGAATCAATCAGCAGATTTTTTTCTGAGCGTAAGTTTCTTTTCTCTATAGAAAACTATGATAAAACTGGTTGTAGCTCACCCATAGGCTGCAGGAGAAGCATATAGCAAGCACACATATATTAAAGTGTCTGATGATTATGACTACAGCTCACACCTGCTTAGTACTCTCTAATTTGCAAAGAGCATAACGTGATGAAATAATTCCTGTTTTACAGATGAAAACTGCGGCTGAGAGTGTTTTTGTATAACAGCTTAGACCAACAGACTCAGAACCGAAATACAGGACTCATAATTCCAAATTTTATTATTTTTTCATTTTATAATACTGCTACCTTATTTACAATGGGATTCTTTAGTTATAAAGTAATGTTACAATAGAATTTCTTCACAAAACTCATTGTTACAAAATTCTTTTTATGCATAATTTTATTACTACTCTTCAAAAACTCACCTATTAAGTAGAGTACTGAAGTTATGTTAATCATATATTGTTTATTACTTTCATATAGGGAAATATATAATTCCCCAAAACTATAAACAATTATTTAAAAGTACTGTAGAGCAGTAAGAAAATTAGGTCAAACAGAATGCTACACATATCATGACCTCCAGTACTAATGAATACCATTTCTGAGAGCTAGATGGCATTTTTCAATAAAATAAAGATCTAGCTAGCATCCTTACATTCTAGTAAGGTGTTGACATGGTTGACTTTAGAACACATCCCTATTGAATAAGTGCAAATCCTCCAACTCATCTCTACGGAGTCCTGTTAGAGACCATATAAACAACCTACCTTTGAAATTCATTTGTTTAATTGTGCCTGGGACTCAGTGAAGCCTTCTCATAGATTAATGAGAAAACAAGCCACTAAGCCTAGAACATGGAGCACAAAGAGAAAGACAACAGACTGGAAGCACAAGAGAGAGAGAGAGAGAGAGAGAGAGAGAGAGAGAGAGAGAGAGAGAGAGAGAGAGAGAGAGAGAGAGAGAGAGAACCAGGGAGAATGGCAGAGAAAGCAGAGTTATAAAACCAGAAGCAAATAAGAAAAAGGACTTTGTGTATTTTCAGCACTGGTGTTGCCCTGGGCTGAGTAGATGTACAGGAAAGAGAAAAGGATATTAATTAACATTCAGGGTACAGAGCCAAAATGAACAGTTTGCAAGAGCAGAGGTAATTAATTCACTGCCCACAGGAATGAGAAACTAAGAAGTACATACTGACAGACTGCTTTGTAGGTCAGAACTTCATGACTTTAAAGCCCCACGTTCTTGTGGGCTTCCTCACTGCCTTGAACTGCATATGACCTACCCTCACTTTCCCATAGTTAGGGTGGTGGCTTTTTTGTCCACTGACTGACAAGTTCTACCAACAAGCCAACCCATTAATTTCACAAGAGAAACTAGGTTTACAATTCCATTGCCCTGCTCTGCCTCAATCTCTTAATTTCATTTAAATAAAAATCAGAATTTAGTTTGCAAAATGGAAAATTTGGAAGCACAACCACATTGTAGAAAACATAAAAATTATAAAACATAGATTAAAATTAAGATTGTCTGAAAATTTACTTCATGAACTCAGAATACTTGCAGTCTTTAAAGAATAATTTGCAAATAACTAGATTCTAAATTTGTATAATAGTCATGCGAAAAGTAATATTTGAAATTGCTAAAATCCACCTACAAGACTGGATCAAGGATTATGACTATTTTAAAATTTCTGTGCACTTTTTTATTATCCCCATTTATTTTATTTTTTTATTATTTAAAAAATTTTTATTAGTGAATCACCATGAGGTACAGTTACAAACTTACAAACTTTCATGCTTGCATTTCAGTCATACAATGCTCAGTACCCATCCCTCCACCAGTGCCCATTCTCCACCACCAATGATCCCAGTGTGCCAGCTACTACAGTTTTTTAAAAAAATTTTATTGACTCACTGTGGGATAGTTACAAACTTTCATATTTGGGTTACAATCACACAATGATCAAACACCCATCCCTCCACCAGTGCACATTCCCCACCACCAATATCCCCAGTATACCCCTCTTTCCCACCCTCCCCCTGCCTCCATGGCAGACAATATTCCCCATACTCTCTACTTTTGGGCATTATGGTTGCATCACAGACACTGATAGGCCATCATGTTTGGTCCATTATCTACTTTCAGCACATTTATGTGCATTTTAAAACAAAAAGTAGCATTTATAATATTTTGACCCCAGATGTCTTTTTTTCTATTTTTGCAAAGCAAGATAGATTTTTTAAAAAGTTTTTTAATGAATCACCATGAGGTACAGTTACAGACTTACAAACTGTTTTGATTATGTTCTCAGAGTGCTTCAGGAGCACTGTGAATGGTGTAACCCAATAAACCTAAGCTCCCTGCAGCAAGGGAGAAAGGACAAACCAATGTTATCCTACACATTATTTTATATCAGAAAAAAAAATCATTAAAAACTGCTTCACAGAAAAGAGAAGCCTATGTGAGTTAAATATGATATATAAATTTCTAGGTTAATCTGTTTTCTGTTTGTTTTATAGGGGAAATGTTGAGGATCATGTCGCACTGGGGATCCACTCAGGATTGCACAAATGCAAGGCATGTATTCTACTACTTGAGTGGTCTCTTGAGCTCCAGATGAAATTTAATCTTTATTAAATATACTCTACTGTTCTTGAACTGGAGCAATAGCACAGCAGGTAGGGCATTTGCCTTGCATGTGGCTGACCCGGGTTTGATTCCTCTGTCCCTCTCGGAGAGCCCAGCAAGCTACCAAGGGTATCACGCCCACATGGCAGAGCCCGGCAAGCTACCTGTTGCATATTCAATATGCCAAAAACAGTAACAAGTCTCACAATGGAGACGTTACTGGTACCTGCTACAGGAAATCGATGAACAACGGGACAACAGTGTTACAGTGCAGTGCTACTCTACTGTTCTTACATAGCCATAGCTCATATCTGCGGACAAATTTAGCACTCTGCTTTATCCAGTGCCTGCCATTATGTATGTATAAACATACCTGTGCTTTGCCTGCAGCTCAGGGAGCTGCTGCTTCCTCAGAGACTCCAGCTCCCCATTTGCCAGGGCCAGGGGGTTCAAGCACTCCTGCTGCAGCTACAATCTGATCTAGGCCCCAGGCTCTCTCCTGGCCCCTCAGCGTGATTCAGGCTCCGGATGGGCTTCAGGAACTGCACGGATTTCTGACTGTCTGACACAGCAACTGAGTTCCTTTGTTTCCTCCTTGTTCTTTGAATGTTATGAGAGCTAATAATGAAGACTTAGATCCCAGTTACTTAAGAACTGGTCTGTTCTGCTGTATATACTAGAGGGCTCCTGGTAATATTCTGTTGTCCAAATTCTTTTCCTTATCAGGTAAGTTATATTTGAGAACAACAAGACGATCTTCAACTAGTTACCCTGTTCAGTTAACTGAAATTTATGAATGTATACTGTCCATGAATTTGGACGTTTGTATCCCATGTGTTCAATATGAGGACTGCGTGGTCTTGGGTAGTAAAGATTAGAATGGACTCAGGTGAATGACTCCCTGGTCTAGGGGCAGAGAAAGCACGTGTGAGAACTCCAGGGTCCTGGGCATGAAACAAGCAGACTATGGGGTCTGGCCAATTTTAATTTACTAATTAAATTATTTATTTATAACTTTTAATTTTATAAGGTAGTTCACAATATTTGATTACATTTAATATTCAAACACCAATCCCACTTCCATACACCTTCCCACCACCATATTTTTGGTGTTTCCATCCTATACCCCAATCCCTGCCCCAAAGCAGAAGTGAAATAATATAATGCTTCCCTCTAAGATTGGTTACCTCCTATTTGAATCCCATCAAAAGTGGTTCATCATTGCATGGCTGCAAATGTGGCCATGTGGTCCAGAAAAAGGTTCACTCAGAGGTGAGCCTCAGCCCAAGCATGTGGACAGCGTCTGTGAGCATCGTGGCAGATGAGTTCTGGAGATTTTTGGCTGCCATGATGGGTCCTTTGGAGAAGAGAGGGGTCTCACCTGACACCCTCCTGGGTATCATGAGTGAAACAGCCTGGCGTGGGGTCTGGCGGCATGGTTATGGCAAGTGTCTTGTTTTTGCTCCCTTCCAGGAGAGAAGTACATGTGATCTGGATGGTGGCTGATGACAAGATTGTCTGGCGCCAGCCGATGGTGGCTTATGGGCATGAGGGCTGAATCACTGAAGATGGGGGGGATACAGGCAGAGAATCTCCATTCCTAGTCTAGTTGAATCCAGAGTTCTCAGTCACAAAGTCCCACATACCTGGGTTTTCTGAGGGTTCACTCATGGGTGAGGCTCGGCCTGAGTGAGTGGAGAATTGCTGTGAGCATGGCAGTGGTTGAGTTCTGGAGGTTTTTGGCTGCTGGGGCTGGGTACCTTAGGGCAGGGAGGGGTCTCACCGCCCCAGGTCTGGCCAATTTTAAAAAGGACTTATGAATAAAATTCCTCAGGATGCCAGAATAAGTTATGTTATGACAAATTTCAAAAATGGATTACAATAGAACAATATTGAAGAAAGAGTATTAAAACTAAAGCACACTCAGGTAAAAATTGTGTTCCATTGCATCAAAATTAGGCAAGTGGCCTTGGTTATTATGAAAAGAAGAAACAGACAGAAAAGAATATCTATGATGTTTAAGTGCATACAGTTCTCAGAGAGGGCCATGTCTATTGAAAACTGATTCTTACCAGTTCATAAACAGTTTCTTAGAAGGTAAAAGTTCAATAAAATGGAGTTTGGGGTTTATCTTAAACATTTTGACTAATACTGTGATAAACATTTTTCTTGAATTTATGTTACTCATTCATTTCTAAGAAGAGACATATGTATTGCCTCACCTCTCGAAAAGCCTGGCAAGCTATAGGGAGTATGCCGCCTGCACAAGCAGAGACTGGCAAGCTACCAGTGGCATATTCAAGATGCCAAAGACAGTAACGATATGTTTCATTCTCCTGACCCCGAAAGAGCCTCCAATCATTGGGAAAGATGAGTAAGAAGAGGCTGCTAAAATCTCAGGGCTGGAAAGAATAGAGATGTTACTGGTGCCCGCTTGAGTAAGTCAATGAACAATGGGATGACAGTGATACAGTGATACAAGGCACTGGTTGAACTCTACAAGAAGAAAATATTCAATACCATCAGAAAATGGGGTGATGAAATGAACAGAAACTTTCTCAAAGAAGAAATCTGAATGGCAAAAGGTACATGAAAAAAATGCTCTTCACAAGTCATTAGGGAGATGCAGATCAAAAACAACAGTGAGATGTCATCTCACACCAAAAGACTGTTAGACTGGCACACATCCAAAAGAACAAAAGCACGTGGTGCTGGCGTGGATCTGGGGAGAAAAGGACTCTCCTTCACTGCTGTTGGGAATGTTGACTGGTTCAGCCCTTTTTGAAAACAATATGGACGTTTCTCAAAAAATTAGAAATTGAGCTCCCATTTGACCCAGCAGTACCACTTCTGGGAATGTATCCCAGAGATGCAAAAATGTACAGTAGAAATGACACCTGCACTTGTATGTTTATTGCAGCACTATTTACAATAGCCAAAATCTGGAAAAAACCCGAGTGCCTGAGAACAGATGACTGGTTAAAGAAACTCTCGTACATCTACACATGAAATACTATGCAGCTGTTAGAAAAGATGAAGTAATGAAATTTGCATATAATTTGATCGACATGAAGAGTATCATGCTAAGTGAAATGAGTCAGAAAGAGAGAGACAGACATAGAAGGACTGCACACATTTGTGGAATATAAAGTAACATAATGGGAGATTAGCACCCAAGGGTAGTAGAGATAAGGTCCAGGAGGATTCCTCCATGGCTTGGAAGCTGGCCTCACATGTTGGGGGAAAAGGCAGCTGAAATAGAGAAGGGACCACCAAGCAAAGGATGCTTAGAGGGCTTGCTTGGGATGGGAGATGTAAAGTAGAGTATAGACTGAGCATGATGGCCATTTAATACCTGTACTGCAAACCATACCACCCAAAAGGAGAGAGAGAGTAAAAGGGAATGTACCTGCCACAGAGGCGGTGGGGGGGAGGGAGGGGGGAGGAGTGGGGGTGAGAAATGGAGGAGTGGCGGGAGGGATACTGGGAACACTGGTGGTGGAGAAAGGGCACTGGTGGAGGGATGGGTACTCGATCATTGTATGGCTGAAATGTAATCACGAAAATTTATAAGTTTGTGACTGTACCTCATGGTGATTCAATTAAAAAAACTTAAGGCATAAATCAATGAACTACACACACAATTTAATAGAAAAAAAGTTCAATAAAACCAAGAACAGGTTTTTCTTAAAGAATAAATAAGATCAACAAAACCACTAGTTAGGTTCACAAAGAAAGAGAAAACTAATAATAAACTGTATCTGAAATAAAAGGGAAGATAGAAAGTAACAATAGAAACTACAGATATTCAGAAAGAGGATCCAAGATTCCCTGAGACTGAGTCAGAAGGAAGCAGAACACCTGAACAGACCAATTACTAATATACAAAAGCAACAACCAAAAGTCTACTCTCAATCAAAAGCCCAGACCCAGATTGGTTTATTAATAAATTCTTTAAAACCTTTAACGACTTACTTCCCATCTTTCTCAGGCTCCTCCAGAAATTGAAGAAAGAGGAATCCTTTCAAACAGTTTCTATGAGGTCAATATTATCTTCTTACTGAAAGAAAACAGACACATCACTAAGAAGTATAATGAGAGGAGTCTCCATCTTTACCTCTGCCAGCCAGCAGGACAGCAAGCCTGGGGCACTGTGCCTTGGCCAGCCAAACCCCTAAGTATTCAACTAGAGCATCAATGCACTGTCTGGCACCCCTCCTCCAGCAGTTACCATCTTTAAATCTGTATCTTTGACAGGGAATGAAAAAAACAATAACCAAGGTTCAAACATTGAATTGGAAAGTTCCCCCCCACCACCACTGCCTGCAACCAGTGCAATGAAAAAGCAGGACAGAACTTGACCATGTTTATTAAGCAAAGAAAATATCTCTTCAGACTCAAACAGTACTAACTGCATATACAATCTTTCAGATAAGGACTCTGGAGAGGAAATATTGAGGATATCTAAGGAACTCAAAGAAACAATAGAATGGACATCCAATTAAACACAGAAGAATATGGGAGCAAAAATTTAGAAACTACAAGCAGAAACAACAGAAATAAAATATTTAGTACGTGAAACGAAAAACTCACTGGAAGGCCTCAAGAGCAGAGTAAAAGCAGCTAAGGACAGAATCAGTGAGATCCAAGATAGGATACAGAAAAGCCTCCAGACAACAATGGACAATGGGAAAAAAAGCCACAGAATAAGTTAACAGTAGACAAGAGAACTCTGAAATGAATTCAAGAGAAATAACATAAGAATCACCAAAGTCCCACAGGCCCAGGAAAACAGTTTTGATGAAGAATTAGTCAAAGAAATCATCATTGAAAAGATTCCAGAGTTGAGAGTATATGCACCCATATTCAAGAGGCCTGAAGGGTACTAGCTAAAAGAGACCCAAATAAAAATGACTCTAAGTCACATCCTAATAAGAATGACGAAAGCCAATGATAGGGAGAAAATACTGAAAGCAGCATGATCAATGAAGGAAATTACATACAACAGAGTGTCTTTGAGATTTGTAGTCAATTAATCAAATGAGACTCTGCAGGCTTGAAGACTATGGTGGGATATAGTAAACCACATGATGAAATGAGCATCTTATCAAGAACACTTTACCCAGCCAGACTTTAATTCAGATTTTTTAGAATTTATTTTATTTTTATAAAGTTGTTCACAATAATTTGTTACATTTAATATTCTAACATCAATCCCAACACCAGTACACTTACCCACCACCATATTTCGGATATTTCCACCCCCATCCCTGCCCCCAAGGCACGACCTAAATAATTTATTTTGTATTACTTGTTATAAATAATCCACTAAAAATGATACAAAAAATTTCCTTAGATGAAAGTATGTGAAGATTGTTGTATTTTGCCCTGGAAATACCCTTGTATTAAACCTTTGTTCAATTAAACTCTTGTATAAGAATGAGATGTTGTGCAGCCAATTTGAAGAAATGATGCAGAACTCACAGATAAACAACAGCACTGGAAATTCATAGACTCAAAACCAACTTTACAAGAACTGTAGGATCACTTAAAGACAAGACAAATCTCACAAATGTGCCAAACTTCTACAGAAAGATGACACAAAACTCCAGGATAATAATCTCAATGTCAACAGGCTAAGTACACCAATTAAGAAACAGAATGGCAAGATGGATTGCTAAATTGAATCCAACCTTTTAGCTTCTACAAGAAACACATTTGAACAGTACAGGAAAACATAAATTCAAAGTCAAAGGTTGGAGACATTACTAGTGCCTGCCCAAGCAAATCGATGAACAACAGGATTACAGTGCTACAGTGCATTATTCAGGGCATGACATATTACATAAGATAACATAATTATATTAAGAAATATTATATTATATATGAGATGTCATATATATGATACATTATATTTAATATGTTGTATTATATAATATGTATACAATGCATGTGACATTATCTATCATATGACATACATAACATATGAGATTTACAGTCAGTTAATCAAATGAGACCCTGCAGGCCTGAAGACAATTGTGGAAAGTAGTAAAATACACAATGAAATGAGTGTCTTATTAAGAATACTTTACCCAGTCAGACTTTAATTCAGATTTTTAAATTTTATTTTATTTTATTTTTATAAAATTGTTCACAGTAATTTGTTACATTTGGGCTGGAGCGATAGCACAGTGGTTGGGCGTTTGCCTGTCATGCGGCCAACCTGTGTTCGATTCCTCCACCCCTCTCGGAGAGCCCGGCAAGCTACCGAGAGTATGAAGCCCACACGGCAGAGCCTGACAAGCTACCCGTGCATATTGGATATGCCAAAAACAGTAACAATAAGTCTCTCAATGAGAGACGTTACTGGTGCCCGCTCGAACAATTTGTTACATTTAATATCCCACCACCATTACAAGTACCTACCACTATCTTACATATCATATAACATATATATATAGCATTTCATGCCCCCAAAGCCAAATACACAATTCTTATCCAATGCAAATGCGACATTCTCCAAGATATGCTGGTACACAAAACATATCCATAAGGTCAAGAGGATAGAAATTATACCAACTCTCTTCTCAGACTATGATCTACTGAAAATAGAAGTTAATAACAAACATAATAATAACAAACATAAATGGATAAATAACTCAAATACCTTTACTCACTACTGAACAACCAGTGGTTCAAATAGGAAATCATAGGGGAAATCAAAAGACTCCTGGAAACAAATGAGAATGAGGATAAAAGTTACCTGGTCTTGTGGGACACAGCAAAGTGGCACTAAGAGTAAAGTTCATAGCAATACAAGTGCATGTTAGGGAAGAAGAAAAGGCCCACATACAAAACCTAACCATAAAGCTTACAAAGCTAGGAAGGAACTAACATAAGGGCTCAAAGCAATAGGAGGAACAAAATATTAAAACTTAGGAAGAAATTAATTAATTTGAATCCAAAAAAGCAATCTAAAAGATTAATGAAGTTAAGAGCTCATTCTTGGGGAAAAAATAAAGATCAACAGATCACTAGCAAGACTCACAAATAAAGAGAGAGGGGAGAGAGACAACCCTAGTAAACAAAATTAGAAATGAAAAGGGAGATCTCATAACAGATACCACATAAATTCACAGGATCATTAGAGATTACTATGAAAATCTCTATACCACAAAATGAGAGAACTTAGAAGAAATGAATAATTTCTAGATTCATAACCTCTCAAGTTTTATTTTGTGGGGACAGGAGTTGTTTTGCTTTGTAGCTACATTCAGAGATACTCAGGGTTACTTCTGACTCTGCACTCAGAAATTACTACTGATGGTGCTCAGGGAACCATATGGGATGCCAAGGATTGAACCCGGGTTGGACATGTGCAAGGAAAATGCCCTAACTGCTGTACTATCTATAACTCTGGCTCTAACCTCTTAATTTTTACCCAAGAAGATAATAGAGCACCTGAATAGACCAATTATGATTGAGGAAATTGAAATGGTGATCAAAAGTCTCCCATAATACAAAAGTCCAGGCCCAGGTGGTTTCACCAGTGAACTCTTCCAAAACTTTAAAGAACTGCTAATCCTTTTTCAGGTTCTTTCAGCAAATCAATGAAATAGTAATGTTACCAAACAGTTACTATGAGGCAAACATCATCTTGATACCAAAAGCAGACAGAAACAACACAGGAAAGGATCCTTGATGAACATACAAGAATCCTCAACAAAATGCTATCAAATAGAATCCAACGGCTCATCAAAAAGATGACACCATGATAAAGAGGGCTTTATCCTGGGATGCGAGGATGGTTTAACATACATAGGTTAATCAACATAATACACCATTTAATACCAGTAAAAAATAACATGACCATATCAATAGATGCAGAAAAACCTTTAACAAGATCCAGTACCCATTCATGATGAAATAAATCACATGATCTTATCAATAGATGTAGTGAAAACCTTTGATAATATCCAGCGCTCATTCAAGGCTCTCAATAAAATGTTAATTGAAGGAATTTTTCTCAAAAGAGTTAAAGCTATTTACCACATCAAAAATTATACTAAATGGTGAAAAATGGAAAGCCTTTCCTCTGAGATAAGATTCAAGAAAAGGATGCCTACTCTTGCCACTACTATTAAATATAGTTTTGAAAGTCCTTGCTTTAGCAATTAGATAAGAAAGAGATATTAAGGGTATACAGAAAGGAAAAGAAGTGTCTTTACAGGTGACATGCTACTATACTTAGATAACCCTAAAGAGGAGAGGGGGCTGGAGCCCATCAGCATGGTGTCAGGGCCTACTTTTGGATACATAGAAGATATTCTGCTTAAATGGGTACCCCCTGAATCTGGCTGCAAAGAACACAGCTCCATGGCCACACATTTCTTCACCACTACATAACTCATCTAAATATACAAAGACAGGCCATTTTGCCACACCAGTCAGCAGCAAGAACCCAGGCCAGTGGCACCGCAAGCCGGAGAGTGCTCCAGACCTCAGACCGGGCCAACAACACCAGGGCGCTGGACGGAGAAGGTGCAGAGTCCTCGCCTTCTCCAGATGGAGTCTCGGCAACACTGAGCTTTACTAACACAGCTCCAGTTTGTGGGACTGGGATATCTCTCCAAACCGCGAGGCCGCATAAGCCTTTCCTGATATCCAAAGAAAACACACAGAAATGACTCCGCCACCCCTGAGCGGCCATTATACCAGAGGCACAGAAACCCAGAGGTTGCTGGCAGCTCCACTCGTGGACTTTGAACTAAACTACGGTCCCATTCAGCCCTGAGAGGGAAAGGGGTTTTGTCCCCATCCTTTTCCCCTCTCGGCAGCATGGCGACCACCACCTTTTAGTGTCAATTGGACAGAGAGGTAGGAGCTTGCAACCATGGGACGCATGGGGAATCTTGCAATGGGGTGTGGCGGGGCAGAACCAGGCCTGCTTCCTGCCCTAATGAGACCCCAGTGGCCTCCCACGAACAGCTCCCCTACTCCTGAACAGCCATGATCCCAGAGGCACACAAACCAATCTCGGAATGCAGTGGCTGCTGGCAAAAATACCTCTGGTCTTAATACCAGAATCCCAAAACTGGGCGGCCAATTTCACAACCATGCAACATCATATGCTCATTGTTATCAAGAATAGGAAACATATGATCTAATGATGCCATTCTGACAGGTCTGTTGGGGGGAAACTCCAAATAATGATAGTGAGTTTTTGGTCAAAAATTGAATGTTATCATAGCAATGAGAGAGTTAATTGAAAACCATCTGCCACATAGGCAGATAGGGAGAGGGACGGAGGGTGTCTGGGGTTATTGGTGGTGGATCATGTGCACTTGTGAAGGGATGGGTGTTTGATCATTGTATGACTGAAACTTGATTCTGAAAGCCCTGTAACTGTTCTCATGGTGTCTCAATTAAAAAGCATAAAATAAAAAATAAATAAATTAAAAAATATATACAAAGACATCCTAACTTAGGCACAAAATATTATTGCAGACTTGAGGCAGTTGCTATAAGAATACATGACATTTTAAAAGAAATAGAACAAACACATTTCAGCATTATTCACAATAGCCAGAATCTGGAAACAACCTGAGTGATCAAGAATAGACAAATGGATAAAGAAACTATGGCACATCTACACAATGGAATACTACACAGCTGTTAGGAAAGATGAAGTCACAAAATTTGCCTTATAAATGAATAGACCTTGAGAGTATCATGCTGAGTGAAATGAGTCAGAAGGAGAGGGTCAGCTATAGAATGACTGCATTTATTTGTGCGATATAATTTAAAAAGTCAGTATGAAACTAATATCCAAGGCCACGGACAATTGGTCAGGAGGACTGGTCAGTAGTTGAAAAGCACCACAAGGGTGTGGGGATGGAGAGTATTTAAGACAGAGGAGGATCCATTATGACAACATTAGTTGGAAATGATCACTCTGGACAGGAAATGAGTATTGAAAGTAGGTAAAGGGATATTCATAACCTCTCTGCATCTGTATTGCAAACCATAATGGCTAAAATGAGAGAAAAAGAGAGAGATAAGAGAGGTAACTGCCTTAGAGGCACGCAGGGGTGAGAGTGGGGGCTTGGAGGAGTAGGAGGGAAACTGGGGGCACTGATGCTGGGAAATTACAATGGTGGAGGGATGGGTGTTGTAAAAATTGTATGACTGAAACCCAATCATAAACAGGTTTGTAAAATAAATAAACAAATGAAAAGAAATAGAACAAACACTTCAGAAATTCATATGGGTTAATAAATCCCCCAGAATAGTCAAAGCAATTCTAAAGAGAAAGAATATCGAGGCATTACCCTCGCCAATTTCAAACTTACTATAATGTCATAGTAATTAAAACAATATGGTACTGGAATAAGAACAGACTTTCATATAAATGGAATAGAATTTAAAAGCCAGAGATAGATCTTCAGGTATATGGGCAGTTAAACTTTGATAAATGGGGAAGTATAACTTCCCTCATGCAGGATATAAAGAAACAGGTGGGTAAGAACAAATGACCGAAGACAATAGAAACAAAGAACCTGAGACCCAGTCTTCAGTAGGAAGTTTGCCACATTGTGTGTGGGTGACAGGATAGGACAGGGAAGAATCTTGTGTGTCGGGGAGGGGATAGGACAGTGAAGAGACCACTATGACAATGGTGGAAGGAGGGGTCATATTAGAGGAGAAGTGCTGAAAGGTGGTAAAGTGTTAAGCATGAAACTCTATCAGTAAAGCAATATAAATGACAGTGCCTGAAACTTATAATTAAAGTGCTTGTCTGTCATAAAGGTAAGCTTTAGCATGGGAGGAGCATTGGGGACATTGGTGAAAGACAGTGGACACTGTGAAGGGATTAGTGCTGGAACATTGCATGCCTGAAACCCAAACACGAAGAACTTCATAATTCATGGTGACTGAAAAATATATATATGCACACATTTAATATGCACACATTAAAAAAGTGACATGCAACATTAGTACAAAAACCAGAATATGAAAAATTCAAATGTCCAACAACAGATGAATGGATAAAGAAGTTGTGGTATATATACATAATGGGATATTGTGCAGTCAAGAAAAGATGGATCTTGTAGGTTTCTGCAACTTGGATGGGATTGGAAGGTATTGTGTTTAAGCAAAATATCTCAGAGGGAAAGGGATAAATACAGAATGATCTCATAGATATAATATTAATATACTTAGTAAGGGAATTAACAGTGGCCAACAGTGGCAAACTCTGACGGTAGACCGATACTGAGTTTGCCAAGAGAATGGGATGGGAGGCCGCAAGGGATCTTGGGACACAGATGGGGGGAGATGTGAAATATGTTGATGGGAGTAGGAATATTGCATGTTTGAACTTTATTATTAACAATATTGTAAATCATGGTGCCTTAATAAAGAATTGAAATAAAAGAGTCCTAAATAGGTACTGGGGTGTAGCTCACCTTAATTCACGTTTTGCATGCAGGAGAACTAGTTTTATTCCCTGACACCATGAGGATGAAAACACCAAGCCCGCCCTCACCCTTTAAAGGGGTCAGGGAAATAGTAAAGGGATTAAAGTTCACGCCCTTGTGTGTGATAGGTTCTGACCCCAGCGCTAAATAGGCCTCTTAGAATCTCTAGGTGTCACCAAGTATGATTGGGTGTGGGCCTGATGGTCCCCAGCACAAGAACTGAACAGCACATCCTTGGGCCCTCAAACTGGACTGCTACCCCAGGTACTCTTCTGCCTCACATGAGGCACATGGACCACATGGACCCAGTACAAGTAGTGTAAAAAATAGAAACACGTGCACGGAAGGGTGATGTGTTGTTCCCGGTGTCTCCAGGCAGCTGTCTCTCGCCGCCCGCATTTGGTGTTCTCGAGCTGCTGTGTATGGACCAGATTGGGATGGCTGTTGGCGATAGGCAGGTGAAAGAAGAACAAGGACCAAGCTGGTTGCTGATTAGTTGTCGTTTATTCAATCTCTCATCTCTCCCATCTCACACACTCTTCCTTCCTAGCCCTTCATTCCTAGATCCCAGATCCTTGGATTCTGAATCTGACTCTCTTTGACTTTCTTGATTGACTCTGGATTCTGACTCTCCTTCTTTCTGTTCTCTGCTTCTTTTCCCGTTCTCTGCTTCTTCTTCCCTGGATCCCGATTCTGACCCTCTGGATTCTAACTCTTACTGCTTCTCATTCTGACTGACTCCCTGACTCTCTTTTTCTGTCTTCTCTGGCTGGCTCTCCTCTCCCTGCTTCCTCCTTTGTGCTCTGCTTCTGTGTGTGCCACTGTGCTCTCTTCTGTGTGTCTCTCTATCTCTGTCTCTATCTATAATCTCTCCTCTGGTCTTTTCCAACCTCTCTCTGTCTCTGTCATCTCTCTTCTCGTCTCTTCCGATCTCTCTACCCATCCCTCTTCCAATCTCTCTTCTTATCTCTCTACTCCCAGATCTCACTCACCCTATATAGCAATCACGTAGGGTGGTGATACAAAGGTGGTGTTGAACATTAACAAATCAACAAAGAGAGATTAATCCTCCACAAGATTAACTCAAAGATAAAATCTTATCTAAAGAGATTACTCCAGATTACTAGGAGATCCGCTTAAGGGCGGGATCCCATCCTGCTTTCTTCTTTCCTCAGCTAGTATTCACTTAAATGGTTATAATAAATTTACTTCTAATATTTATAGCCATGGCATTCTGTATGAGCACAGTAAGAGATATATCAAACTTAAAGTTTGGTTCTTCCTGAGGACTATAGCACTGTCATCTGGTTGTTCATCGATTTGCTCGAGCTGGCACCAGTAACGTCTCCATTGTGAGACTTGTTGTTACTGTTTTTAGCATATGGTATATGCCACGGGGAGCTTGCCAGGCTCTGCCATGTGGGCGTGATACTCTTGATAGCTTGCTGGGCTCTCTGAGAGGGACGAAGAAATCAAACCCAGGTCGGCTGCATACAAAGCAAACGCCCTACCTGCTGTGCCATACTAATACTTATAAAATAGAAAAATAGAAACTGAAATAGAAAACTGAAGATATACAGCCAATTGTGAATATAAAAGGAACCAGAAAGGTACTATTTGCCCTCCAAAGGGAGAAGTGTGGAAGCTGTCTTAGTCAACAATTTTGGCGGGTCCCTGAGAGAGCGCATCCCTCTGGCAATTAGAGTTTCCATGGCCCAGAAGCGAGTGCCCGTGCGCGGCACATACCTGGCCTGGCTCTGCCCCTGCCCTGGTCCTCCAGGAGCCTAGGGACAGCCAGCTGGTAGATGACGGTCTGCACGCGCTCCAGATTGGCCAGGCCCAGCGCGCTTGAGCGGGGAGTGCATGATGGCATGGTGCACTTTGTGCCACATAAGCAGCTGCGGTGCGGCCTGCAGCTCCATGTCCTCGGGCACCCCCAGAGAGCCGATGTAGTCGGCATTGTGGCCACTCTCTCACTATATATTCCAGACCACAATCCTCAGGCCAGGTTAGTCTTCCTAACCCCAGCAGGTCCTAATCTTGTCATTACTTTTGGATCATGACAGCATTTGTCTATGACCATGCTCTCAACTTATAATTGAGTATTGTGGTGCTTTGGCCTGGCCCATTTCGATGCCAGGGAGGTGCACAGCTTGCCCTGGGTCCATTCAGTCCCTCATCGGGACCCTACTTTTGGGGTGCTAGGAACTAAGGGCAACTGAGTCGAGACAGCAGATGCCCAGGAGTAAGTATTATTCAGAGTCAATCAACTCCCAAGTTACAAGAGCATAATATGTCCATATAGAAAGGACATTGCTTTAAGGTAAACTATGCAAAAGACATAACTTACAACACAAGTTCGGTGTCCTTAGAAGAATCTGATCTTACAAGCTAACAGAATTTGATTAGGGAAAAAGTGATTAACTGGTTGGGGAGGAGGGTGCAGAGAAGAGTTACAGATAAACAAAGGAATGGGAGTGACTCAGGAGCACTGTGATGGGTGTAACCTGATAAACCTAAGTTCCCTGTAGCAAGGCTGAAAGAACAAGCCCCAATGTTATCCTACATCTACCCCTTTTCTTTTTACAAAAACACAAAAATTTGAATTAGAGGCACAATTCCAAATCTTAATACAGTCTAATTAGTTGTACTAAGACTTCAGTCCAACCATAGACCCAGAGCAGTGCTTGTAATAAAGTGTACATTGTCCTGTACTGTGCAGGGGTGATGAGAGTCACTCTTCCACATTTTGACAACACCATGCGTCTCCATAAGGTTTGAAGAGCTGTTTGGCAACAGCAATGGTAGTGGTCATAGCATTGAGTCTCTGGAGAACTTTAATCAGAAGTCCAGCAAATTGTCAGACAGTCTTGTAAAGAAGCTAGAAAACCTTTTTTGCAGTTTCTCTTATTCCTGGATGAGATCACACTGACATCAGCTGGGTTTTCAATGGCAACAATGGCACGAGCTGCCAGCAGAAGCTTCTCCCAGGTTCTCTTCAAATTTATGATGTAGATGCCATCACTTTTCCTTTTGTAGATGTACTGTTCCATCTGGAAATCCAGGTTGGTGCCACCTAAGTGGGTGCCTGCTGCAAGGAATTTGAGGACATCCTCCTCCTTCATCTGCAGGACATCGAGCTCTGATGCTGACTCCTCCGATTTCCTTGTGACTTCCAGCTGAAATTGATTTGGCTGACTGGAGTTTAGAGCGTTAAGTAGTTTCTGATGGTTTGAGTGTTGAATTCAGTGAATCAATTCGACTTCTGA
This sequence comes from Sorex araneus, assembly GCF_027595985.1. Classification (NCBI taxonomy): domain Eukaryota; kingdom Metazoa; phylum Chordata; class Mammalia; order Eulipotyphla; family Soricidae; genus Sorex; species Sorex araneus. The sequence goes on along the minus strand of NC_073302.1, from coordinate 334,101,015 downwards.
TGAGACATAGTAGAACCCACATTTTCTCAATGGGGTTATTATCTGTTGAAACAAAAGCATAGCCTTTTCCCCGAATGAGGAAAGCTACCCATTCTTTGTCAACTTTAATCCAAATAGAAGAATTAATAATTTCCTGAGTCTGTGCACTTTCCTGAAAATGCCTCTCAGTTGCTGTATAGGGCTCTCCTTGAAGTAAATTTAAAAAATTTAAAGTAAACAATGCCAAGGACAAGGAATCAAGTGGAGGCATACCTCCTTTTTTGTTGTTTAATAACTGTGATTTGAGGATGGAAACAAGCAAAAATGCTTCCTGCATTCAAATCCAGATGACTTCCCCTCCTGTCTCTGCATGGGGCAAGGTTAGGAAAGGAGATACCAGTCTAATCAGAGCATTGAAGATAGGTAGTTTTGAGGGTTTAAAATTCCCTCTACTCTTACATTTTTATTTTTTAAATACAACAGAGATTTTGATAAAGAGCTGGGTGGAAGTCAAGGGCTGCAGTTGGTGATAACTTTGTGAATTACTTTGTGAATTGCTGACTTAAGCACTTGCTCTTCACCTGCCTCTTGTGCTAAGCAGTAAAAAAAGAAGCATCCCTAGATAGAGATATAATAGCAGTGCTGTTGTTTTCTTTTCCAGCAATGCTCTGAGTAAATGAGGCAGGGACCATTTCTCTCATTATTATCCTGATGCTTTTCTCCAATTCAACTGATGCAAAATATCTAGCTAAAACATGAAGACAAACCCCCAAGTTTCAGGTAAATGTAAAAACAAAGAGGTTAAATTAGGGAGCTCTCTAATTCATAGAATTAAATCAACTATATGATTGTGTCAGTCTTTTGCCCCCACACCTGGCTGTCTTCACCGGGGCCCCTCAGAGGGCGTGGGTTGAGTTTCCCTCCCTGCCCTTAGCAGATCCCTGGCAGCCAAAGATCTCTGGTACCCAGCCACAGCCATGCTCAAGACCCCTCTCCACACATTCAGATGAGCCTCACACATGAAGGAACTGGCAGAGGAACCTAGGTGTGTGGGATCTGGGGCTGAGATCTCCAAGCCTGCTCGGATCGAGACTGGGCCTCTTCCGCCCAGATCCCCCATTTTCCAGTAACTAGGTGGTCACACCCAGAAGTTGCCCCAAGCACCGTGCAATCCCATCAACAGCCAACATCCAGAGACTATAAAACCAAGCTCCTGGAAGCGTGTGGCCCCAAAGCGGCCATCTTATACCCTAGTTCTCCCTCTTGGAGAGCCTGGCAACTACCAAGAGTTTCCTGCCCACATGGGAGAGCCTAGCAAGTTCCCCGTGGTGTATTCATATGCCAAAACCAGTAACAATGATGGCTCTCATTCCCCTGACCCTGAAAGAGCCTTCAATGCGGCACCATTGGGAAGGACGAGTAAAGAGAGGCTTCTAAAATCTCAGGGCTAGGACGAATAGAGATGTTACTGAGACCGCTTGAGAAAATTGATGATCAATGGGATGATGATGATGATGGTGATGATGATGATGATGATGATGATGATGTGTTTTGAGAGTTCTGTGGGCACGCTCAACTGTGGGTTATAAGGAATTCCAGTAATGTGTTTAATTTGCCATTCATCGCAGAAATCTCAAAAAGCTTTATTAGTATAGGCTGGGCCATACTAGTGTCTTAAAATCACCTGGGTGTCTTAAAATCACCCGCATCTAAATGTTGAGCTTCAACTTATGAATAACTTCAGCACAATTACTTTTCCCCAATCAACTGTTCTTGATGAGCCACATAATATAATGCCTTATCCAATTCAATAAATTTTCTTTTTTTATTGTTGTTTGGGCCAGACTTGGCAATGCTCAGGTCTCTTTCTGCACTGAGGAATCACTTCTGAGGAGCTCAGGGGACCATATGGAACTACAGGAATTAAACACATGTCAACCTTGTGCAAAGCAAATGCCCTGTCAGCTCTGCTATTACTCTAGCACCCAAAACATTTTTTTATTTGCAAAAAAAAATCTTTTATAAACAGAAAACAGAGCAATATCTAACAGAATTACTTAAAACTCAGATGTACTTCTGTCTTGATTTTTGGTTTTCTGCCAGAATTCTGCACTTGACAGCTTCTTCCTCTTATTCCAGCAGACAGCTTATTTGATGAAGCAGTGCGTGGTGCCCATTTTGGAGGCTGACTGATAGTGCATCTCTGATTTGAATAACCTATTTTTTCAAATCATGTTCAGGATCTATATTATCCAGGTCTTAAGACCTGATGTTGGCAATGTCTTTTATTAAATCTATCTGAGCTAGGGTTTGAGTTCTGAGGACTTGGACTCTAAGAGAAACATATAAAAACATTTTCCCCAATAGATCTATAAGTCATTTGACAATTACTTTTCTGTGACACTCTTCTGAATTCTTCCGTACTTCAGTTTTTCTCATTATCCCCATCCTATTGACTGACAGCTTATTAAGTAACTAGTCTTCCTTTTTTGTCTGTACTCAAAGTTCTTCAACCTTAAACCTCCACTCCCCAAAAGACAGACCTAGCCTGAATCATGTGAGTTAACATGAGACATCATATGGCAGGAAAAAATTAAAAGTATGTTTCATTGGGAAAACTTACATAGGTCAAGATTAAGTAAGAGAAGAGCAGGCTTAGCCTTCCAGACCTACTTATAGAGTGGAATGAAAGACCTCAGTTCCAGGTGGGGGACTTTCCTCCACAGACCATATTTTTGAGGACAAGCAAGGGAAAACTGCCTTGTTTGAAGGATCTGGGTGACTGATTTTCATAAATCTCTGACAAGCCCAGGTTCCTATCTGGGCAGACTAGGTGCTTCATAAAGAATTGTAATCTCCCTTGCATATGTCCTTGGAGATCCGTCATTTGGGAATCCTATGCATACCCTCCCGTATGCATACCCTTTCCTATGCATACCCTCCCTTCACTCCATCCCACTATTTTGTTGTCCTGACAACTTAGAAAGTGTTCTCGTCACCAGTTTCCAACACTTTTGATCCCTTCACAAGAAACCCCCCTTTTGAGTATCCTAGCTGGAAGCATGAAGTGTTTTTCAACACCTAAAAAGTTAAGCAAAGTGGATGCTCTTCTGCCCTTCACTCTTCATCAGTTTGAGAGTCTTTGATACCATTGACTATTTCCATCCTAAAACTTGAGCTTCTCCTGACGGTTTCAAGATTATTCTCCCTTTTATTCTTCTTCTACTGATCCAGCATTCTCTATCATTCTCACTAAATGTGAGACTTGTAAATACTTAATGGGTCTGTTTAAAATATTAAAGAAGGTCAGAGACCTAATATGGATTTTAAGTCACTTGCCTTGCACTTAGTTTGCCCAGGTTTCATCCCTGGGTTTAAAAATGATTTACCATAAGAATGAGGTCACCCTCATCTACACACACCTTCAAGAGTCAGTGAGCACAGTGTCTGAACACTACTAGATGTACCTCCCAAGAAAAGGGGGGAAAAATCCCACAAAATGCTAATATTTTGTATAGTATTTAGAAATATGAAGAAATTTAGATAAAGTAATAAAAGTTTAATATTAGCCCCTCTAGGATGTTCATCAATTATTTATTTTTTAAAAAAGAATTCATATCTGCTATTTGGTTTTTAAATTAAATACAACTACTTATTTGATAAAAATTAAATATACTTAAATGTCAGTGGATAGGCTAGAAGAGAAATCTCTGTATATGTATTGATATATAGTAATATTTTAGATTTGTTAAAGATAAAAACCACAAAGGGAAAAAATCACAAAGGAAAATAGTATATATGTGCATTTATAATACTCATAAAGGTACAGAATGTCTCTGGAAACAAATAATTTCAAATAAATAATTTCAAATAATATTTCAAAACATTTCAAAGAAACTAACTTCACAGAAGTGATGCATTCTGAGAAGGGAAACTGGACAGTCAGAGGACATAGGTGCAGTTCCACTGCTGCTCAATCGAACCTCCAGTGGAGACAAGGTGAGGTGTCCAGAAGGGGTTTTATTTTTTTTTATTATTTTATTTTATTTATTTTATTTTTTAATAAGTGAGTCACCATGAGGATACAGTTACAAATTTACCCATATTTTGTCATTGTGTTTCCCTCATACAGTGTTCGAGAACCCATCCCTCCACCAGTGTCCATTCTCCACCACCAATGAACCCAGTATCCCTCCCACTCTCCACTCCCGTCCCACATCCCATCCCACCCTGCCTCTGTGGCAGGGCATTCCATTTTGTTCTCTCTCCTTTTGGGTGCTGTGGTTTGCGAAAGGGGTATTGAGCTGCCATCATTTTCAGTCTCTAGTCTACTTTCAGTATACTTCTCTCTTCTCGCACGGGGTCCCCAACCACATTTTACTTGGTGTTCCCTACTCCATCCGGACTGCCTTTTTCCTCAGCATGTGAGGCCAGCTTCCAAGCCATGGAGCCAACATCCTGGTATTATATACTGCTATTCTTGGGTGTTAGTCTCCTATTCTGTTATTTTATATTCCACAGATGAGTGCAATCTTTCTATGTCTGTCCCTCTCTTTCTGACTCATTTCACTTAGCATGATACTTTCCATGTTAATCCACTTATATGCAAAGTTCATGACTTCATCTTTTCTTACAGCTGCATAGAATTCCATTGTATAGATGTACTAAAGTTTCTTTAACCAGTCATCTGTTCTCAGGCACTCAGGTTTTTTCCAGATTCTGGCTATTGTAAACAGTGCCACGATGAACATATAAGTGCAGATGTCATTTCGACTATACCTTTTTGTTTCTCCGGGATATATTCCCAGAAGTGGTATTGCTGGATCAGATGGAAGCTCAACTTCTAATTTTTTGAGAAGCGTCCATATTGTTTTCCAAAAGGGTTGAACCAGTCGGCATTCCCACCAGCACTGTAGAAGGGTCCCTTTCTCCCCACATCCTCTCCAACAGCGGTTGTTTTTGTTCTTTTGGATGTGTGCAATTCTCTGCAGTGTGAGGTGGTATCTCATAGCTGTTTTGATCTGCATCTCCCTGATGATTAGTGATGCAGAGCATTTTTTCATGTGCCTTTTGGCCATTTGTATTTCTTCCTTAGAAAAGTTTCTGTTCATTTCTTTGCCCCATTTTCAGATGGGGTTGGATGTTTTCTTCTTGTAGAGTTCAGCCAGTGCTTTATATACCCTTAATATCAAGCCCTTATCAGATGGGTATTGGGTGAATATCCTTTCCCATTCTGTAGAGTGTCTTTGTATTTTGGTCACTGTATCTTTTGCGGTGCAGAAGCTTCTTAGTTTCATATTGTCCCATTTGTTTATCTGTGTTTCCGCTTGGCTGGTCAGTTGCATGTCATCGTTGAAGATACCTGTAACTTCAATATCATGGAGGGTTTTGCTGACCTTGTCTTCGATGTACCTTATGGATTGTGGTCTGATGTTGAGATCTTTAATCCATTTTGATCTGATTTTTGTGCCTGGTGTCAGGTCGAGGTCTAAGCCCATTTTTTTTGCATGTGGTTGTCCAGTTGTGCCAGCACCATTTGTTAAAGAGTCTTTCCTTGTTCCACTTCACATATTTTGCTCCCTTATCAAAGATTAGATGATCATACATTTGAGGTTGTGTGTAGGGATATTCCACCCTGTTCCACTGGTCTGTGGGTCTGCCTTTTTTCCAATACCATGCTTTTTTAAAAAAAATTTTTTTAATTAGTGAGTCACAGTGAGGGTACAGTTACAGATTCAAACATTTCATGCTTGTTTTTCCCTTATGCAGTGTTCGGGATCCCATCCCTCCACCATTGTCCATTCTCCACCACCAATGAACCCAGTATCCCTCCCACCCCCCAATCCCATACTCTCCACCCCAACCCGCCTCTGTGGCAGGGCATTCCAATTTGTTCTCGCTCTTTCTCCTTTTGGGTGTTGTGGTCTGCAATAGGGGTATTGAGTGGCCATCATGTTTGGTCACTAGTCCACTTTCAGTGCGCATTTCCCTTACCATGCGGGATCTCCAATCACATTTTACTTGGTGTTCCCCAGAAGGGGCTTTATTAACAAGCAGCAGGGGGACAGCAGTGGACTCACTTGCCAGGGCCATTTTGCCTGTGTTGCCACAAGAAACAATTTATATAGGAAAGTAACACAGAAGAGTATTTTTAGGTAGCATATGTTAAAGACTGACGGGTGCCAGGCTGGTCAATGAATTTCCTGTGATCTGTTTCTCTGATGTATTTTTGAAGTGTCTGTTGTATAATTTAAAGAGAGATTTGTGATTAAGGAATGTGCTATTTCCATATATGGGATTTTCAGAGAAGGACAAGATAAAAGAAAACAGAACATTTCACAACACCTCAATCCCAGAGGTGTTTGCTGATTTTAATTTTGAGTCCAGATCTTAATTCCTTTTGGACTATTTCAGACTGGGAGGTTGAGACTTTTAATATAATACCTTATTTATCTTTTGAATTTTGTATCATGTGAAAAGTTTTTTTACTTATTCAAAATAAAATTCTGCCTATCCAAATTTAGATTAAAATAGAGTTTACTTTTGTATGCAGTTTCTTCCAAGATTTTAGCAAAAAATATCTGAAAAAAAAAGAAAAGGTTCACATCAAGTCCAAAACTAAGACTAGTAGGCAATAATAAGATTCTGGAAAGACTTCCTTCCTTCCTTCCTTCCTTCCTTCCTTCCTTCCTTCCTTCCTTCCTTCCTTCCTTCCTTCCTTCCTTCCCTCCCTCCCTCCCTCCCTCCCTCCCTCCCTCCCTCCCTCCCTCCCTTCCTTCCTTCCTTCCTTCCTTCCTTCCTTCCTTCCTTCCTTCCTTCCTTCCTTCCTTCCTTCTTCCTTCCTTCCTTCCTCTCCTCCCTCCCTCCCTCCCTCCCTTCCTCCCTCCCTTCCTTCCTTCCTTCCTCCCTTCCTCCCTCCCTCCCTCCCTCCCTCCCTCCCTCCCTCCCTCCCTCCCTCCCTCCCTTCCTTCCTTCCTTCCTTCCTTCCTTCCTTCCTTCCTTCCTTCCTTCCTTCCTTCCTTCCTTCCTTCCTTCCTTCCTTCCTTCCGTTTCTTCCTTTCCACACAAGTTCAAAAGCCATACCCATTTTCTGGGCTTGAAAGAGCTCTGTGGACCGAGTGCATGCTTTGCATTCAGAAGTCCCAAGTTTGATCCCCAGCAGGTATTGATGATTCTGGCCCCAACCACCACCACCCCGCCCACACATACACTTTCATTTCATAGAATGCACTTTCAGTTTACAGACTAGCTTTAAAATGGTTTGAAATGCTTTAAAAATTACACACACTTGTAACTTTAAGTTACAAATAAGGATATGGTTCATTTACACCTTTGTTCTCAGGTCAAGTTAAGGAGAAGGTACTTGAGTAATGGTGTTGAGGCTAAAACTGTCTGTGGCAATAAAATACCACGTAGTCACCAGAAAAAATGAAATAATGGAATTTGTCTATAAGTGAGTGAACATGGAGAGTGAGTATCATGCTGATGATGAGTCAGAAGGAGAGGAACAGACATAGAAGGTTGCGCTCATTTGTGGTTATAAAAAAATAGTATGAGATTATTACCCAAGGACAGTAGAAACAAGGGCCAGGAGGATTGGCCCATGTTTGGAAGTTTGCCACAGTGTGGGGGAGAGGGCAGTTAGGACAGAGAAGGAACAACTGTGATAATGATAGTTGGAAATGGTCACTCTGTACAAGAATTGAGTGGTTAAAGTAGGTAAAGTTATATACATGATAATCTTCAGTACTGTACTGCAAACCATAATGCCCCAAAAGGGGGGGGAGGAGAGAGAGAGAAAGAGAGAGAGAGAGAGAGAGAGAGAGAGAGAGAGAGAGAGAGAGAGAGAGCCTGCCTGCCATAGAGTCAGACTGGGGTCGAGGAAGGAGGGAAACTGGGGACATGGGGACATTGGTGGTGGGAAATGTACACTGGTGGAGGAATGGGTATGGAACATTATATGACTGAAACTCAATCATAAATAACTTTGTAATTGTGTATCTCACAGTGATTTTAACAAAAATAAATAAATAAAGAAGCTCTGTGTGAGTTACAGAGAAGACATGAGTAAAAACTGGGAAAGCCACCACAATCATCACAATCACACCAAGATTGGTTTTGTGGTCTTACTATTATTACTTTTTAAAGATCTACCAGCACAGCGCCACACAGTTATTATCACCACCTTCTTTGTGTTCAGGAAAACCCCTGGCAGTGCTTGAGAAATCATATTCCTTGTTAGGGATCAAATCAGGGTTTGCAACATTCGGAGCAAGTGAAGTACCCACTGTGCTATCTCTCTGGCTCCCCTAGTGATTTTTAAATTTTAATTTATTTTTAATTTTAAATTTTAAGTTTATTTTTTGTTTTTGTTTTTGTGTCACACCTGGCTGTGTTCAGGGCTTACTCCTGACTCTGTGCTCAGGACTCAGTCCTGGTGAGATCAGGAAACCATATGGGGTGCTGGAGATTTAACCCAGGTTGGCCATGTACAAAACAAGCACCTTACCCACTGTACTCTCTGGCCCCTAACTAAAACTTTTTTGATTGATTTTTTTTAGGTATCATGATTTACATACTGCTAATGGTGGTTTTATTCATGCATCACTTCGATGTCACACCCTTAGTCAGAATGCTCCCTTTCCTCCACCCCTATCCCGAGGACCCCTCCCATCTGTCTCAGCCTCTACCACCCCAAACAAGCAAACTGAGTTCTCTGGACCAACTCTATGGTTTTGCTCCCTTTGGACATTTGTTGCTGCTTTGATTATATCAGGATTTATATTTTTTAGAGATCATATTATATAAAGGTCTCTCTTTTTTAGATCTGTTATTTCTACTTGTATTTTCATTTGCATTTACCTTCTTCCTGCTCTCATATCCTTCTTTGTTTTATCAGCAGTGCATTCCATTGCTTCTTTGAGCTCCTTATGCATCCTTAACAGCTCCATTCTAAATTCCTTACCCGAGAGGTTATATAGCTCATTATTGCTGTTTGATTCATCTGGGCTAGCAACTTCACTCACTAAGCTTTCTGTGTTGTTTTACCAGACCTTTGTTGTGACCTTCGCGTTTTTTAGTTTTGTTCCTGTGTATTGTTGTATGTTTTGGCCCCTGCAGTTGGGCTGCCTTTGTGTGTTATGGAGAGGTAAAGAAATGTGAGGCCTCAGTTAACTAGTAGCTCTAATGCAGGACATAGATGAAGTAACTTCTTCATGCAGACTCGGGAGCATCCACATGGTTTTGGGGTTAGGGATTTTAAAGGTATGCCATGAGGAATGGATCCTGGGGCGAAGCTTCCCTTTGTGTGGGGGAAGATTTCAGGCTGGGGGATGGGAGTAAGCTCACCTCCGAGGTCCACACACCTCTCTCACTCCTGTCTCTCTCTCTCTCTCTCTCTCTCTCTCTCTCTCTCTCTTTATTTTATTTATTTTTTATTTTTTTATTAACTTTTTATTAAATCACCATGTGGAAAGTTACAAAGTTCTCAGGTTTATGTCTCAGTTATACAATATTCAAACACCCATCCCTTCACCAGTGCCCATAGTCCACCACCAAAAAACCCCAGTATACCCCCCGCCCCCACCCCCTACCCCCTATTGTATGACTAATGAATTTCACTTCATTTGCTCTTTACCTTGAATACATTCCATATTTCAACACAAAACTCACTATAGTTGTTGGAGTTTCCACCCAAGAGAGACAGACCTACTACCAAGGAAGCATTTGATAATTAGTTTTCCATTGCTGGGAATGAAGAGATATGGAGCCCCACTGCTACAAGTACATAACTATTCTTCTTCTTTTTTTTTTTTCCTTTTTCCTTTTCCCTTTTTTTTTTCACCCTCATCCCCCATCCCGCACCTCATAGTATGGTGTACGCCACGCGGCAACGGCCGGCGTGGGGCTTTTGCTTAGTTCAGTCCAGAGAGGTGGCTGCTACATTAATTACCTTCAATATTTCAACAAAAACTTACTGTTATTATTTGGAGTTTCGCCCCCCCCACCCAAGTCAGACCTGTTCAAAAGGAACCGTTTCACATAGCTGACAATTATAGATGTTAAGTCTTTTGGATTTCTGTATAAAGTCCAGGGAAAATTCTACCAGAAATTACATATCCCAGTTTGCAGTCCCAGTGCATTGTTATTAGAAGCTGCGCTGGATGCCCGAAAGTGTTAGGTCTCTGGAATCGAAGTCTTTAGGCGCAGAGGGTCCGTTTCCCTCTCAGCAGCTCCGAATTTATCTGGGCCGAGGGCGTGCCAGTTACACCCCCTTCCCATGAGTCCCTGGGAGCCCCAAGTGTAAAAATCGAATACCTCTGGGTTAGGATTCTCAAAGATGGCGCCTGCCATGCAGTTGCTGCCTCTGCTGTTTTGCCGCCGCCATTTTCTGTGCAGGTGGGGAGGAAAAAACTCCACCCCCGGGCAGCACAGGGCTGAAGCCTACTTTGCAGTCCCAGTGCATTGTTATTAGAAGCTGCGCTGGATGCCCGAAAGTGTTAGGTCTCTGGAATCAAAGTCTTTAGGCGCAGAGGGTCCCTCTCTGTCTCTTTTTAAAATTAAAAAAAAATTGTGTTTCTTTATTGTTAAATTTTAAGATATTTTGCTTTTCTTCATCCCTTTCTGTGATTAATTTCCACTTTCAAAGAATTATGGTCTGAGAGGATAATTCAATATCTGTCTTCTTGATTTTATAGTGATATGTCTTGTGACTTAGCATGTGGTCTATCTTGGAGAATGAATTTTGTGTACTGCAGAGGAATATATACTTAAATTTTGGAGCATGAAAAGCCTATAAATGTCTGCTAGGTCCAACTCTTCCGCTTTCTTCTCTCAAGGCCAGTGTTTCCCTGTTGATATTTTTTGTCTAGTTAATCTATCCAGTCATAATACAGGAGTGTTATTTTTGTACTATTGTGTTGTGTCAATATCTTCCTTCATGATCATTCCTTGTTGCTGAGTAAGTTAATTGGGATGAAGGAATTTATTCCCATTATCTTGTGGAAGTTATGCATGTTTGTGCAGTTGGTCTCACCTTTTAAGAAGCTTCTTTAATGCTTCTTGCAAAACTGGTTTCAAGGCTATCAACTTCCTAAGCGCGTGCTTTTTGATCAAACATGGTATTATTCCTTTAAATCTGAAGCTGGGTAAAATTTTCATGGTGATGTGTTTGTTTAATTGAATATTTGTTTTGTTTTGTTTGTATTTACTGTGTCTCATCATTCTCTTCTGGCCCATAGGGTTTTTTGTTCTTCATGTCAAGTTCCAATATCCATTTGAACTTTCTCCATTGGAATATTCATGTGAATATTCACTAGTGTATATTCCCAGTTTTCCTCCCACCCACCTCCTCTGTCTGGCTCTATGGAGACACTTTTCTTCTCTTTCTCTCTCTCTCTCTCTCTCTCTCTCTTGTTCTATTTCTTTGTATCTCTGTCTGTCACTATTTCTGTCTCTGTCTCTCTTCTCTGGCACACAGAGTCTCTTAATTGATAGGATCTTCTGTAAACTTTATGAATCTCCCTTCACAGTAATTTCCTTCTTTGGTCTTCATGCTTTCAATACTCTCTTTATTTGACTTGTCATTCAGATTCAAATGTGTCCAGATTCAGGGGGCCCAAAGTTTCCCACCCAAAATAGACCCAAATAGAAATACTTGGAATTGTTCTTAATATCTGGAAAGTTCTTATCTATGATATATTAGATTAGTGGTTATTCACTAAATATTTGTTCCAAATTATCAGTAACTCAGATGATTTTTATATTGTTCCTTTTGAACTCATCTCATAGTTCTCTGGTGTGCTGTTCATTATTTTCAGACTTTTTTTCACCTTTTGTTCCTAAAATTTTCTTACATCTCATTTTGGAGCTCACTACATTTTTCCCTCAGCTGTTACTACTCTACTGCTTAGGCCTTTCATTTAGTTTTTATTTTACCATACGCTTCAGTCCTGTCATTTCTGACTATAGTTTTCTCATTTCCACTTTAATATTTGCTGTGCTATATTAAACATTCTTACCATGTTGTCTTTTTGGTCATTATCTAAGAAGTTATAGAGCTAGTTGATGCTAGTAGAGACTTCCATGATATTATCTTCATTGATTGTGTATGATTGAGTATGATGTAGAACATCACCATTTCTACTGTACATAATAGGTGAATCTTTATAGTTTAACTTTTTGGGAGTTCTCAGAGAGATTAGACTGAGTGTTTTTATTTTCCTTCTCTGTCAGTCCGCACCTAGAAAAAGGAGTTGTGTGTGTAGTGTGAGGTGTGATAAGTAGAGCTGCTCTGTGGCCAGGTAAGTGGCTCTTCAGTTTAGGGTACAGGAGCAGGGAACAGTGGAAGGGAATATGCTTTAGGCTCCAAAAAGATCCCAGGGATATCATCCAGGAATTACCTTCATCTGGGAATGAGCAAACAGAAGGTCTGAATTATAGATGAGGCATGGTGGTTTTAAAAGTCACTTGAGATGGTGTATCACAAAGTTGTAGCTAGCATTATGAAAAGTTGAAAAGAATGTCCAAATTTGGGGAGCAATATAAAGAGAGAATGTGAGTATAGAAAAAGGAAATCTATAATGGGTGGCTAATATTAATGTAGAAAATGCCAGAAAAAATCAGAAGAAATTATTAAAGTAAAGTAAAAAATTTTCTTGGATGAAAAAATTCTATTGTAACTGACCAAAGACTCATCAAGTCTAATATAAAATATGTTTTATAAGGCTAATACTTAAAACGTAATCCAGAAAATTTTAAATTATATGAATATTTTCTTCTTTTAGTATTGTATATTGATTTTTGAATATTAAGCAGCTTGCATTCCTGGAATAAAACCCACTGTACTATCTTTTTATGTATTTATGTGCTAAATTTGTCCATCTTATTCAGACTTTTTCTATTGTTTGTTCATGAGATATGTTGTTTTGTTGTAATATCTTTAATTTTTGGTATAAAAGTAAAGTTAGTTTCATAAAATGGGTTGTGAACTATTCTGTCCTTTTTTTGCAGTCTCTGAGAGATTATTCAATTGGTATAAATTCTTTCTTCCACGCATGATGGAATCTGATGGTTAAACTGTTTTGGAGGAAATAAGTAGGGAGGGACCAAATAATCAAGTCCTGTGGTTCCTCATTTAGATATGTAACATGATTGGCATCCCATAAACCCTTGTTTGCAAGGGAATAAAATATCTGACTCATCATTCACAGAGAGCACCCTTGATGGGAATGATTAGTCCCCAAATTTGCATTTATAGAGAAGGTAACAAAACACCTAGTAGAAGCAGCTATTTTACAGGAAAATGTAATGCATGTAAGTTCAGGTGACTTTCTAATGGGATTGTTGGACTTGTTTCAGACACGAAGATCACGGCTGCTAGATGCCTGTTGGACTCATTACTGCTGCTGCTGATTATATGGAAGAAGAAGAGTCAGCCTAAAGAAATGTACCCATGTGTTCTGTAAACAACCGTAATACTGCAAATATTTGGTGGCAGACATTTTGCTCTTACTCTCTGTCTACAAAATCCTGAGGTTGGTCAGATCCATCTAGATACTTTGGTGAGCCAGCCAGAAAGTCCAATATAATCCTAATAGTTTGACCTCAGTACTCCCCCTTGTCTGATAACAAAATTTGTCTCCCCCACAATCCAAGAATTTTAGAAGGATCCTGTTCCTTTAGCCACTTTGCCAGCCATTCCCTCTGGACTTGTCAGATTCTGGGATGGTCATCAAGCATGGCCTACTTGACAACCATCCCAGAATCTGATTCCCTCTACTCTCATTCTCTGACAGACAATGAGGAGAAATGTGTTAAGAGAAAACAGCATCCCTAGGGATGTAGCTTTAGAAGATAGACCTTCACCCAATTTAGAGCACCTGGATATTATGGGCTGGGGCGAAAACACAGCAGTAGGGCATTCGCCTTTCACGCAGCCGACCCGTGTTCGATTCCTCCGCCCCTCTTGGAGAGCCCGGCAAGCTACCGAGAGTATTGCGTCCACACAGCAGAGCCTGGCAAGCTACCCGTGGCATATTGGATATGCCAAAAACAGTAACAATAAGTCTCACATTGAGAGACGTTACTGGTGCCTGCTCGAACAAATCGATGAACAACGGGATGACAGTGACAGTGACAGTGGATATTATGGAGAAAGTAAGGAAACATGGTCCTAGAATCAAGACCTGGGAGTAGTCTTTTATTTACATATGATCCAATTGATTGTCCATAAATCCCATTTATGGACATATATCATCTAATTTGTCACTCCACAAATCCTCATTTGCAAGAGCAGACAGCATCTGTTATTTTCATAGGGTATACAAGACCTAACTTTAGTTCCCAAAAAACCCTTCATTATACAGACCTTCACTAATCAGGAGAAAGCACTAAGGAACACACACACACACACACACACACACACACACACACACACACACACAGGGGTTGTTGTCTCAAACATGGAGAGAGCAAGCCCTCATTTTATATAGGGTATAACCAAACAGATATTAGAATAGCTACAGGTCAAGGAGATGTAATACATACTCTTACTAGTTGTCCACAAGAGCCTGAAGCTACAGGGATGGAGAGATAATTTGATTGTTGGATTGCATTCAGCTGACCTGAATCAATACCCAGCACCTAACATGGTCTCTCAAGCCCCACCAGGAGTGATCTCTGACCACCAATGGGTGTGGACCCCTCCCCTCCCCAAAGAATATGAAGTTAGCCAGATATGCTGCAACAAAATCATGGGAGTGTATGAAGTTGTCTTAAAGAAAAAACAAACATTCAGGGCTGTGGAGGGCCACACCTAGTTTGCTGAGGACATTGCTGCAGGCAATGCTCAGGGTGGTGGCAGAGATTAAACCCAAGGGAACTGTGAAAACAAGTACCCTACTGATTATCACGACCTATCAAGTTAGACTCTTTATATGAAACTTTTAATTTTAACTACAAATTCAACATATTCATTATTTTGTGTTTCAAGTCATCTGTTTTTCATTAGTTTTTATTTTTTTCTTTCAAGGAATTGCTTGATTTTATCTGTTATCAAATACATGGGTTTATAATTTTTCATAGATTTTATATTTTAATATCAAGTTTCTGTAGTCATAATTGTAGCTTGTGACTTTTTTTTTGACCAGTGTAACTAGAGGCTTTATAAGTGGATTTATTTTAAAACATATTGAGGAACCAATTTTGGTTTTCTCAACATATTGAGAAGTCAATTTTGGTTTTATTGACTTTTTGGATTGCTTTGTTATAATTGTTATTAATCTCAACTTAATTTTTCTCTTACTTTGCATTTACTTTTAAATTTTAGGCATATTACAATTCTGCTTAATAAGGGCTCCTGCATACACTGTTTCAATAGCATGCCCTCCACCAGAGTGTCCTCAACTTCCTACTCTCTACCCACTAGACACGCTTCTGTCCCCATCACAGGAAGATCAGTTCTGCAGACTAGTTCTCAGGCCCTGTTGCCCTTGGTCATTTGTTGTTCCCTTACTATGTTTCTTTATATCTCACATATGAGAGAGATTATTCTGTATCTGGGAAAATAATCTGGGTTTGGAAAGCCTTTGCCAGTTTTCTGCAGGAGAATCTTGACTAATAACACACACACACACTTCACACACAAATGCTCATTTCTTCAAGAGGGACACCTCCTGTATTTTGACTTCTTACTTATTTTTCTAAATGTGGGTTGCAATTCACACCACACATGTGCCGCCCCCACCCCACTTCTCAGTAGCCAAATAAACACGACCACATTGAGCAATACCAAGATTTTTTTTCTCCCAAGTATTAGAATCAAGGTTCATGATGGTATAGATCTGTGCTAATCATTCCATCTGTGGGGAGCCCACAGCTTTTTGTTTTTCTTACTGTTTGTTTTTTTTTTTGCATTGAGAAATAAAGCTGCAAGACAGGGTCAGAGATAAAATTATTGCCTCTTGGCAGCTTTACAACTTCTTTTTATTTTCTACTTAAAGTCTAGTAGTATTTCCAACATTTGAATTCCAAGAGATAATCCTGGACTCCAGAAACTCCTTTTGTTAGCAGAAGGACGTCTGAGTAGAATTCTATTACCTGTATAAGCAAGGAACAAGGGTTCACACTGTTTTGAGGTAAAACTGAACTCAGTTTTCTTTGGTTATGCTGAAAGTACTTTGTCTAACTCTGGGAAAAAGAAAGCTCCTTTGACGTTTGTTTGTATTCAGGCAAGGGAGATCTGAGAATTGTGTTTTATCACACTGAGCCCTCTTTGTTTACGAAAAAAGAAGACTGCTCATTTTTTTTCTTGACAATCAGGACTTTTCCTAATCTAAAATCAGGAACTGTAAGAGAAAGAATTAAGACTGCTTGTAAGAGAGAACAATAGGACTTGTGGGTATGCAAGGGATCTTTGGCTTCAAAACTGAACGAGGATGAGAAAGTCGGAACTGATGAAGTTTCTGAAATGGTTCTATTTTCCAGAAGGAGCAGCTGACTGGGCAAAAGAAGTCCCTCAGACATAAGTGTTCAGAATTCCTGGAGCCTTGCAATAACCCCTAGGCTTGAAGAATTCTATGTCCTTCTTATGTCCAAAATTCTATGTCCTTTTTGGTTATTGTTGTTTTTGTTTGTTTTTTGTTTTATTTTATTTTTGGAGTCACACCCAGCTGTACCCAGAGCTTACTTCTGGTTCTGTGCTCAAGAGTCATGCCTGGTCGTCCTCAGGGATCCTGGGATTGAACCTAAGTTAGCTGCATGCAAGGAAAGTGCCCTCCCCCTCACTGTGCTATCTCTCTAGCCCCAGAAAATTCTATATTCTCAATGATTTTTCAGCATGAAAATTTTTCCTTTCGATTTTGTTCATATTTTTGTTCTCTTTTTCTTTAACCCCTTTAGTATTCTGCTGAGTTTGAGGTGTTAGTTTATTTGCACTTGTGAGAAGACTGTTGTTTTATATTCATGTATTTTGTTTGTTCTGGGGCCACACCTTTTGTTTGTTTGGTGGTGCTCAGTGCTTACTCCTGGCTTTGTGCTCACGGATCAGCCATGGTGGGCTTGTGGACCACATGGGGTCCCAGGAATTGAATCAGGGTCAGCTTGCAAGGCAAGTGCCCCACCTTCTATTGTTAAGCCTGGGACTATGGGTTCCCAAGGAGTGAGACAAATAGAAACACTAACTCGATAATGCAAAAGCAGTAGGGGCTTTATTCCAGTATACTGGGGTCTACTATCTCACCCACAGAGTGGTCTCTTGATAGCAACCCTGACTTCAGGCAGCAAGCAGTTTATGTAGGGTTTGATACAAAAGCAGTACATGCCTTATTGTTTCAGAAAAAGACCTTACCTAGTTACCAAACAAAGGTGTTTTGGCAAGTGTCTAGGGTAACAGTAGTCAGGTAATAGTTTAACAATAGTTTCCAGTAACAGTTCATGGTTACATGTCTTCTTTTAGGGTTAACAAAAGACAATTTCTGGGGCATTTTGACTGGGGGCATAATGATTGATTGAGCCATTTGCTGAGCCCAGGAACTTTCCCAGGTGGGTTAAGGTTGGCTAATTACGCATTTTTTCATTGCTGGGAAACCAAGACTGTTTCAGTTCTAGGTACTGAACCTGAGGCCTACCTGATTCTGCTGATTTCTGCCACCTGTAATGGCATCAGTTTTGCCCTTACACTATACTATTTCTCTAACCCCAATGCATGTAGTTTCGCTGATATCATATAACATTATGTAGCATATAAAATTCAATGGCCTTTAGTATATTCATTATGTTGTAGTACCATTACCTCTAATATCTTGTATTATATACATAATGATATTGTTCTATAGTGTCATTCTGTATTTTTTTGGTCAACAATTGGTTTTTTTTTATGTTGTGGGGGATGATGAGCCACACCTGGCAGTGCCCAGGGACTACTCCTGGCTCTGTTCTCAGGAATTAATCCTGGCAGTTCTGTGGGACTCTGTGCAGTGCCAGAAAATTCTGTGATCTTAATCATTTATCAGCCCCCAATTTTTTCTTTTGATTTTGCTCTGTTTTTTCCACATTTTTCATTAACTCCATTAGTATTCTGTTGAGTTTGAGATGTTAGGTTTATTTGGATTCTAGTCTAGAAAAAAAAAGGTACTGGGGTTGGAAAGATAGTTCAGCAGGTATGGTGCTTGTCTTCCATACAGCAGACCTCAGTTTGATCTCTGGCATCCTATATGGTCAAAAACAAAAACAAAAATAAAGGAAAGAAAATAAAGGTACTATGGATAAATCAGTGAAAGAAGCCCTAGGGCCTAAAACCATAGGCCTCTGGAGTTGAGGTTCAAGACTCAAAGCTCCATGTGACCAGCAGATTACAGATTTCAGACAAAGGTGGCTTTGTTGTAAACAAAATAACCTCAAAGCCAAAGATCTGAAAATTCTGAGCTTGTCTACTAATAATGCCCAAATCCAATAACTAAATTCTATTCTTTGCTTCTACTTTTATTGCAAGCTTTAACTCCAATGAGTTGGAATCTATCTGCTGCAAGTCAAATCTTAAAACTAGTATATGAATTATAGAATAAGAAATTATTAAGGAAGAAAATTTGAAAGGAAAATCAGGTGGGGGCTTTTCGGAACCATTTTTGGTAATGGGGACAGATACTTGATTTTATTTTGGATATGTCAGTAATTGAGGAACCAGTCTATCAGAGTTAACTGGAAACAGCCACACACATCTAAAACTGGAAGTGACCATAAGGTTAGAGACATATATTAAAGAAAATTCAACATATAGATGATACTTAAATCTGCTAAGTGAATGAGATTACCAGAAACAAAAAATATCCGCAGAAACTTGCAGAACACTAACATTTAAGAAACATGGAGGAAGAAAAATCCATGTAGAATTTTGGTTCCTTCAGAGAAGTAGACAAATTTATTTATCTACACAAATTTATCTCTGTGGCCTAGATTTGGGCTTCTTAAATGTTTTCTTCTTCTTCTTCTTTTTTTTTTTTTTTTTTGCTTTTTGGGTCACACCCAGCGATGCTCAGGGGTTACTCCTGGCTTTGCACTCAGGAATTACTCCTGGCAGTGCTTGGGGGGACCATATGGGATGCCGGAGATCGAACCCGGGTCAGCCGCGTGCAAGGCAAACGCCCTACCCGCTGTGCTATCGCTCCGGCCCCAAACGTTTTCTTCTTGATACTCCTTTTCACCTAAGAAATGAAACAAGGATGAGCACTGCAATGGACATTTGAGGACTCATAAAGAGATCTCGAAATACATCAACGAGCTGCAGAGATGCCTCCAGACCCTGCACCAGACTGAGTCTCACCCAGGGCACCACAAAGAGGGGAAGGTGAGTCCCACCATCCACCCCAACAGAGCCCCAGCAACTGAAAACCTCCAGAACCCAACTGGTGCCACGCCCACGGCTGGACTCCAAAGGCTTGGGGCGAGTCTTATCCAGGAATGAATCTGTGAAAACGTCAGGTACTGGGTTTTGTGAATAAAATCTCCAGGCTCTCATGGAGTTGGGGACTACCTCCCCCCATCTTCCTGTTCTTTTGGGAACCTGGCAGCCACGCCCGTGAACTGCCTCTGGCCCCATATAAGTTCATCACCCAAAAATCTCAGAAGAGATAAACAAGCTGCAGAGATGCTTCCAGACCATAGAGTCATCATCCAGTTAAAAATTTAACTCTAGCTCTATCACCTTGTTTAAAATTTTAGAATTCCTGGAAAGACATCTCAAACTCTACACCACTGATGTACCATGAGTAACACACCACATTGGATAGGATGTGAAGTAAAAAAAAACCAATCTCAATTATGAACATATTAACACATAAGATTTACCCTGGAAGAACCTGTTAGTAATCTTCTGTACAAGGGCTTAATGGCTCCAGGGTCATAAAACAATCTTCACACACTTTTTTTTTTCTTTTTGCTTTTGGGGTCACACCCGGCGTTGCACAGGGGTTACTCCTGACTCATGCACTCAGGAATTACTCCTGGAGGTGTTCAGGGGACCATATAGGATGCTGGGAATCGAACCCGGGTCGGCCGCGTGCAAGGCAAACGCCCTACCGGCTGTGCTATCACTCCAGCCCCTTTTTTTTTCCAAATTTTATTTTAATTAAAAAAAAATTTTTATTAGTGCACACACGTTTTACTAAGAAAATTGTGTCATTTTTATTGAATTTAGGGCGTTCGCCTTGCATGCAGCCGATCTGGGTTTGATTCCTCCGTCCTTCTCAGAGAGCCTGGCAAGCTACCGAGAGTATCCCGCCCACATGGCAGAGCCTGGCAAGCTACCCACGGCATATTCTATGTG
Source organism: Sorex araneus (assembly GCF_027595985.1). Taxonomy (NCBI): domain Eukaryota; kingdom Metazoa; phylum Chordata; class Mammalia; order Eulipotyphla; family Soricidae; genus Sorex; species Sorex araneus. Next base: position 334,080,716 of record NC_073302.1, on the reverse strand, counting down.
CCAAAAACAGTAACAAGTCTCACAATGGAGACATTACTGGTGCTCGCTCGAGCAAATCGATGAGCAATGGAATGACAGTGATACAGTGATATTCAATTATTCAAGCAATGCCAAATAAATTATCTAGGTCCTGCTATTGCGTCAGGCTTGAGTGGTGGTTGGGAAAATTTGAAATAATGACGGTGGGAAGGTATAATGGTGGTGGGATTGGTGTTGGAATATTGAATGTAATAAATCATCGTGAACAACTTTATAAAAATTAAATTAAATTAAATTAAAAAAACACCTTGAATTCTTTATACATTTAATTTGTATTAATTTTTCATTGTACAAAAAGCTTTTATTGCTACCAATTTTTTGTAACACTCCTCTGGCAACATTCAGTTACACAACTCCATCACAGTTCAAGAAGCTAGAGCGTACAGATTATCAAGTACTGTACCAAGCACTTATTAAATATAAAGTACACCCTTTTAATAATTTACTATTATTCAATTTACCTAATTTAAAAATTGATCAGCTTGTATGGTTCAAAATTTAGTAGGTGTCATACTTTCAAAACATACTTTCTTGGTAACCATGCCTCAGAGATTTTTTTCCTCTAAGGAATCCATGGTGCAGATACAGTAAAAACATTTAAGCAAGCAAATAAGAGCATATGTTTTATTTCTCTCTGTTTAAAGCCTATGCTTTCAACTGCTTTTTTCAGTTCACAATATTTCAGAGATTATTTTCCTAGCAGTAAGCACTTACAGAACTTTTGCGAGTCTTCTCATGACTGTATGTATTGACTTAATTTGTTTAATCAGACCCTTTGTGATAATTATATGACATAAACAATATTTTATGGGTAGGGCTGAAATAGAAAATTTTGATTTCATGTCTCTTGATGGTGGTAGTTTTAAAATATGTCGACCTTCTATATAGAATAACAGAGTGGGAGACTAACACCCAAGAACTGTAGAAATAAGTACCAGGAGGTTGACTCCATGGCTTCGAGGCTGGCCTCACGTTCCGGGGAAAGGTCAACTCAGAGAAGCGATCACCAACTACATTGCAGTCGAAGGCCATGTGGGGGAAGGGAGTTGCGGGCTGAATGAGGGCTAGAGACTGAGCACAGCGGCCACTCAACACCTTTATTGCAAACCACAACAGCTAATTAGAGAGAGAAAACAGAAAGGAATGCCTTGCCACAGTGGCAGGGTGGGGTGGGGGGGAGATGGGATTGGGGAGGTTGGGAGGGACACTGGGTTTACGGGTGGTGGAGAATGGGCACTGGTGAAGGGATGGGTTCCCAAACTTTGTATGAGGGAAGTATAAGCACAAAAGTGTATAAATCTGTAACTGTACCCTCACGGTGATTCTCTAATTAAAAATAAATAAATTAAAAAAAAAAAGTTAAAGTGCTAGTCCTGCTCACATCTAAACCTGGCTCTATACCTAGCCACTACATATGTTTCCCTGAACACAGAATCAGGAGAAAGCCCTGGACACTGCTGATTGTGCCCATGTGAATGTTGAATATGGGCACTGTGCACTTCCTAAGCAGTGCTTTACCGCAGAGAGCACTGGTAGGCCTGTTCTGTGAATCACATAAAGTTTCAAAGTGTTAAAATTTGAGACAAATAAGATATGAGCACTTGGAAAACCTATCATTGACATTAAAGATTGTTTTAAGCAGAAAAAAAAAATATGTCGACCTTCACCCAACCACATTGTGTCAGTGGTGTGGCCTCGACAAAGTGGACGTGGCTTCAAAAAAGTGGGCGTGGCCTCCTTTGGAGCGGCCGCTTACGCGGCCACACTTATTTTTTTTTTCAAATACCAAGCATTTATTTGGTACTTCTCAATATTCATCACCTATATCCCTGATTATCATCTCAGTGGGCCTTAAAATACTTCCTAAATAGGTTCCTAGCTAACTCCAAATTTTGAAAACTACCAATGAATATAAGCAGCTATTCAAGCCAAAGCTAAAGGACCCCACTCTCAAAAAGCATTGCTTGAAGTTTCACATAAAGAATAGAGGAACATCAGAGAGGGACATGTTCTAGAGGGGGTACAGAAGAAATTGATCACCACTGACCAAGCCCATTCAGAATCCTTTTTCACAACCAGTGGTGAACTTCAAGGTCCGTCTTCCATACTACGACAACAATATGAAGAAGCAGCGCAAATCCCCGCCACAAGGAGAGGATGAAGAAAAGAGTCTTGATGCCAGAGTCGTGATGCCTCAGTAGACCTTACCTACAAACTGGAACTCTCCGATAAAGAATTCAGAGGTGAAATCCTCAAGATGTTCAATTAACTCAATCGAAAGATTGACAAGGTATTTGTTACATTAAAGGAGGACCTGACAGAAATGATACAACAGACAGCTGAGAAATTACGTGAAGAAATGAGAACAGAAAGAAAAAACCTACAGAAGGAAATGTCACAAATAAAGGATTCGGTAGATGAATTAAAAAACTCAGTGGGTGCCCTCAACAATAGAATGACTGCAGCAGAAGACAGAATCAGTGAGCTTGAAGATCAGCTCCAGGCAGCCTACAGGCAACAACAATCAATGGGGAGAGACCTCAAAATAGCTCTAAGGAGAATTAGAGTCCTAGGGGATGAGTTCAAGAGGAACAACATTAGAATCATTGGAGTACCAGAAGGACAAGGAACCAACCCCAATGAAAAAGCCACAGTCAAAAAAATTATTGCTGAAAAGTTCCCAGAGCTGGAAAATGCAGACATCCAGATTCAAGGAGCCAGAGAGTGCCAGCTAAAAGAGACCCAAACAGAAAAACTCCAAGACATATCATAGTTAGGATGATGGATGTAACAGATAGAGACACATTACTGCAAGCTGCAAGGTTGAAGAAGGATATCACATACAATGGAGCACCCCTTAGGTTCATAGCAGACCTATCGGAGGAAACCCTTCAAGCTCGAAGGAAGTGGTGGGATATGGTGAAAAAAACTCAATGAAATGAATGCTTCACCAAGAATACTTTATCTGGCCAAACTCTCATTCAAACTCGAAGGAATTATGCACTATTTTGTGGATAAACAACAACTCAGGAACTTCATAGACTCTAAACCAAACCTAAAAGAAGGTCTAAAGGGGCTACTATAAGACAAGAAAACCCCTACAAGCACAACAAACTCTTACAGAAAGATGGCACAAAACCCTATGACAATAATCTCTCTCAATGTCAATGGTCTTAATTCACCAATTAAGAGACACAGACTGGCAAAATGGATTCAGAGACTCAACCCAACATTCTGCTGTCTGCAAGAAACACATCTGAATAGCCAGAACAAACACAGGCTCAAAGTCAAAGGATGGAAAACAATTCTGCAAGCAAACAACTCCCTCAAAAAAGCTGGGGTGGCTTTACTAGTATCAGACAACATAGACTTCAGGTTGAAAAAGATTAGAAGGGATAGTGAAGGCCACTTTTTATTAATCAAGGGATATGTACAGCAGGAAGAAATCACACTCCTAAACGTGTATGCACCCAATGAGGGGCCAGCTAACTACCTACAACAGCTCCTAACAGACCTTAACAAGGACATTGTGGGCAACACAATAGTAGTTGGAGACTTCAACACCACCCTATCACCTCTGGACAGATCAAAAAGATTAAAACTCACCAAGGAAATATTGGCTTTGAAGGAAGAAATAGAAGAGAGAGGGCTAATAGATCTATACAGGGCTCTATATCCAAAAAAGGGGGAATACACATTCTATTCCAGTGCACATGGAACATTTTCCAGAACAGACCATGCGCTGGGCCACACAACATACCTCAACAGAATCAACAAAATAGACATTGTACCAGCTATTTTTTCAGACCATGATGCACTGAAAATAGAAGTTAATCATGGACAGATGCAGAAAAATAAATCAAACACCTGGAAATTAAATAGCTCGATGTTGAACAATGAGTGGGTCAGGAAAGAAATCAAGGAGGAAATCAAAAGGTACCTGGAAAGAAATGAGAATGAAGACATGAGCTACCAGAACCTGTGGGATGCAGCTAAAGCCGTTTTAAGGGGAAAATTTATAGCTCTGCAAGCATATCTCAGGAAGGAAGAAAGGGCCCGCATAAATAACTTGATTTCACAGCTCAAAACCTTAGAAAAGGACAAACAAAAGGAGCCCAAACCTGGAAAAAGGAAAGAGATAATAAAACTTAGAGCAGAAATTAACGACGTGGAAACCCAAAAGACAGTTCGAAAGATCAATGAAACCAAGAGCTGATTCTTTGAGAAAATAAATAAGATTGATAAACCACTAGCAAGACTCACAAAGAAAGAGAGAGAGAACACTTATAAGTCGAATCAGAAATGAAAAGGGGGACATCACAACAGAAACCGAATGGCTCAGAGGCACATGAGAAAATGTTCAACATCACTAATCATCAGAGAGATGCAGATCAAAACAACAATGAGATATCATCTCACACCACAGAGACTGGCCCACATCCCAAAAAACAAAAACAACTGGTGTTGCTGTGGATGTGGGGAGAAAGGGACTCTTCTTCACTGCTGGTGGGAATGCCGACTGGTTCAGCCCTTTTGGAAAACAATATGGACGATTCTCAAAAAATTAGAAATTGAGCTTCCATTTGACCCAGCAATACCACTCTTGGGAATATATCCCAGAGAGACAAAAAGGTATAGTAGGGATGGCATCTGCATTTCTATGTTCATTGCAGCACTGTTTACAATAGCCATAATCTGGAATAAAACAGAGTGCCCCCAAACAGATGACTGGTTAAAGAAACTCTGGTACATCTACATAATGGAATACTATGTAGCTGTCAGAAAACATGAAGTCATGAAATTTGCATATAAATGGATCAACATGGAAAGTATCAGGTTGAGTGAAATGAGTCAGAAAGAAAGAGACAGACATAGAAAGATTGCACTCATATATGGAATATAATATAATTGAGAAGTGCAAGTTTGCAGTGATACAATTTCTGGCAGATATTTTTCTGGACTTAGATACTAAAATACTAAAATACAGAAACCCAAAACCATGAGGCCACTAGGTTCGGTCACTTGACCTCATACCTCTTCATTCTCAGCAATGTTGAGGAATAATGTTGATGTGAGTAGACCCTATCCCATTCCATGGTGGAATTGGATGTAGAATTCTTAAGCAGTTATTTTGGTCCACGTATCCTCAAACATCTTTATATTAATTAGCACATGAAATTTTATTTGTCAACATTATATTCCTATAATCAATGAAGAGTATTAAACTTAGAAAATGGATGAGATGTGTTCAAGATTACATGGTTAGTAAATGGGTAACATGGCATAAAAAATAAGAAACTGCATATTTATTAATAAGCCTACTTGTAGCTATTTCATTGGTTTTGATTAAACAATTAAAATATTGCTGCTTTTTAGCTGGCTATAATTAATACATTTTTTCCATTAGGTTTTAGTAGAACAGTGTAAGCTTGTGATGGCTATTCCCTTTTCTTCTCACCAAGTTTCTCATACAGTCTTAAAAGCATTCAATAAGATATTGCATCTCTTGCAAATTTCTCCCTTGGCCACTCAGTTCCAAAATCCCTTAACAAGATCACAATGGTGTGTCACTGCTGGTATTTTACTCAAATCAGGGTTTTTGTTTATGCTTTTTTGTGCAGGCCAAAAAAGGAGAGATATTTTTGATTAAAAATGGGTTTGATCTCATCAAGTCCTCAAACTGCTCACTCAGAATGCTGCCAACAGTGCTGTTATCTGCTCTGAGGAGCCCAAAGATGACAGTAATTCTGCAAGTCTGTGGAAGTCGCTATGGCCATATTTTCGTACCCTCTCAGAATCTTGCAGATCTGAAAATAACAAAATCATTATGTTTTATCCTATTAATTAGAAATGGCTAGGTCAGCAAGAAATTTTGGGAATCACACTTCTGATCTAAGCTTTCATTTTACAGAGAAAGAAGGACACTCTGAAGGAACTGTAAGTTTAAAATGTTGAATTAAAGCTTTAGAAGCAAAGTAAAAAAGTGCAGTAAAAATAGCTTTCAACTCTGAGAAAAATAATGGGGATTACTACAGAAGATATGGAAGAGAAAGTGGAAGGAAGGCGTAGAGGGTTGAGATGTGTTCAAGATTACAGGGTTAGTAAATGGAAAATAAAAAACTGCACATTTATTAATAATTTGTAACTATTGCAATGGTTTTGATTAAACAATAAAAATATTGCTGTCTTTCTAACTTTCTATAATCATCATTCGCAGTGTTAGCTTTGGTGGAGGGTGTGATGAGGCTATAAACATAACAGGATGAAACACTATACTACTCAAAATTAAACCAATGGTAGATCAATACACTTTTATGGAAACATGCAAGTAATCAGTGGTATAATACCTGCCTTGTAGCCATGAGGCTGCAAATTTGATCATTGGCACCACACCACAAGTGTGGTCCTGCTGGTGCTGCCTTCAGGTGCCTGGTGCTACCAAAACAGGAGCAATTCCTGGCAAGTATAACAACATAATGCATGATCCAAGTCAATATCACAACAGCAATAAAGGGGCTAGAAATAAAATAAATAGCTAAGTAGCTAAATAATGCTTAAAATGACTAAAAACAAAATTATTTTTAAAAAGAAATAACTCTTTAAAAAAGAGGTCAGAGTGAGAGTACAGAATTAAGGTACATGCTTTGCCTATGGTCAACCTCAGTTGGCCTTCAGCACCAAGTGACTTCCCAGTACCCTGGACTTGACCCTGGAAGCCCCCAGTGCTGCCACAGAGGCCCAGGTAGTACAGCACTGCAGGACCAGAGCACCCTGCATCCAGGGCCCATGTATTGACCAACTAGTTGGTTGAGAATTTCTCGGAGAGACCCCTGGGTCCTCTTGAAGATCACTTGGGAAATTCTCTCCTCCCAAAAATGAAGATGAAAGAAAAATCTGAAGATTTTATATGTCAACCCTGGTGCTAGTTTTTCTAACCAATCTTTTAACAATGTTTCACCATTTTCAAGGAGACTTCTACCGAAGTCATTGTTTTCCATGGACAGCACCAGAGTGAAACACTTGGTCAACCACAGTTTGTTCCCAACATAATGGGACAACACAGACTCACTGAGAAGTCAGTTGGGTGGTAATTATTAACACATTTATCTCCTGGACATTTTTGCTAGTCCATCTGTTCTTAGAATGAGTCTGGGACTCCTATAAGGTTTCTTAATCGTGAGGCTATTCCCAATGGTACTGGTGAGGGGATATATACAGTGCCTAAGATAAACTTGGGGCTCCACAGGCAAGTCACCTGACCCACTCCTGGAACCACATCTAGCCTTAAAACTACTTTATTGATGTTAAACTTCTTTTGTACTCTCATTTGTTTAGAAATATTTTCTAATACAGTTGGTTTAAGATGAACTAAGTGCATTTTTAGAGATTAAGTTTGTCTCAGTACTTTTGAACGGGGAGACTGGAGAGAGTGGCACACCTTGCAGTGCTCAGGAATTACTTCTGGCTATAGGTTCAGGGGTCATTCCTGATAGTATTGAGGGGGCCACATGCACTGCTGGAGATGGAACTCAGATCAGCTGCCTGCAAGGCAAGCACTCAACCCACCGTAGGATCTCTCTGGCCTCTCTTCATAGTACTTTTGCTGAGTTGTATAATTCAGCAAATTATAAATATATATTTATATAAATAATAATTATATAATATACGAATATATTTATTTATATATAAATAACTATATATGTATTTATATAAATAAAAATATTTAAATAAATCTATTTATATAAATATATAAATAAATATATTTATTTAAATATATAAATAAATGTATATTTATTTATATATTTATATATATAGGACCACTGGAACCTTTCTGCAGCCATGCTGGAGGCCCCTCTCCACACGTTCAGATGGGCTTCATGCATGAAGGTACTGGCAGAGGAACCCAGGTGTGTGTAATCCCATCAACGGCCAACATCCAGAGAGACTTAAAAGCAAGCTCTCAGAAGTGTGTGGCCACAAGCAGCCTGTGATATCTTTTGCCTACTTCTCCCCCTGGGAGAAACTGGCAATCCTCTGAGAGTTTCCTGCCCATATGGGACAGGCTTGCAAGCTTCCCATGGTGTATTCATATTCAAAATCCAGTAACAAGCTGGATCTCATTCCCCTGGCACTGAAGAGCCTCCAGTGCAACATCATTAGGAGGGCCGAGTCAAGATAGACTTCTAAGATCTCAGGGAAAGGACAAAATGAGATGTTACTGAGCCCGCCCGAGAAATCGGTGATTAACGGGATATTGTGATCGTGATCGTGATATATAATATATAAATATATTTATTTGTTATATTTATTATAAAATAAAAATATAAAAATATTTTTTAAACTATAATTGATAAATGGCTGGGGGCTCAGTATGCTCAGTCTGAGAGCTACACACCTGTGGATCCAAAATCACAAGAAAGCCCCACAAATTTGTCGGGTTTTTTCCCCCTCCAAGTGCCCTACCGAGTTCTCACAGTGAACATATTTTTTAATTCAAAATTTTTATTTTTTAATTAGTGAGTCACAGTGAGGGTACAGTTACAGATTTACACATTTTCGTGCTTGTGTTTCCCTCATACAGTGTTCGTGAGCCCATCCCTCCGCCAGTTTTCATTCTCCATCACCAATGAACCCTGTATCTCTCCCACCCCCAATCCCACCCCGCCCACCCCACAATGCCTCTGTGGCAGGGAATTCCATTTTGTTCTCTCTCTCTTTTGGGTGTTGTGGTTTGCAATAGGGGTATTGAGTGGCCATCGTGTTTAGTCTCTAGTCTACTTTCAACACTTATCTCCCTTCCTGCGTGCACTCTCCAATCACATTTTACTTTACCCTTCTCTATCTGGCCTGCCTTTCCCACAGCATGTGAGGCCAGCTTGGAGCAAACCTCCTGTTATTATATTTTACTATTCTTGGGTGTTAGTCTCCTATTCTGTTATTTTATATTCCACAGATGAGTGCAATATTTCTATGTCTATCCCTCTCTTTCTGACTCATTTCACTTAGCATGATACTTTCCATGTTAATCCACTTGTATGCAAAGTTCATGACTTCATCTATTCTTACAGCTGCATAGTATTCCATTGCATAGATGTACCAAAGTTTCTTTAATCAGTCATCTGTTCTCGGGCACTCGGGTTTTTTCCAGATTCTGGCTATTGTAAACAGTGCCGCGATGAACATATAAGTGCAGATGTCATTTCGACTATACTTTTTTGCTTCTCCGGGATATATTCCCAGAAGTGGTATTGCTGGATCAAATGGAAGCTCAATTTCTAATTTTTTGAGGCATGTCCTTATTGTTTTCCAAAAGGGCTGAACCAGACGACATTCCCACCAGCAGTGTAGAAGGGTCTCTTTCTCCCCACATCCTCTCCAACAGCGGTTGTTTTTGCTCTTTTGGATGTGTGCCATTCTCTGTGGTGTAAGATGGTATCTCATAGTTGTTTTGATCTGCATCTCCCTGATGATTAGTGATGCAGAGCATTTTTTTCATGTGCCTTTTGGCCATTCATATCTCTTCCTTAGAAAAGTTTATGTTCATTTCTTTGCCCCATTTTCAGATGGGGTTGGATGTTTTCTTCTTGTAGAGTTCAACCAATGCTTTATATACCCTTAATATCAAGCCCTTATCAGATGGGTATTGGGTGAATATTCTTTCCCATTCTGTAGAATGTCTTTGTATTCTGGTCACTGTATCTTTTGTGGTGCAGAAGCTTCTTAGTTTAATATAATCCTATTTGTTTATTTCTGTTTCCACTTGGCTGGTCAGTTGCATGTCATCTTTGAAGATACCTTTAGCTTCAATATTGTGGCGGGTTTTGTTGACCTTGTCTTCAACACCTTATGGATTGTGGTCTGATGTTGAGGTCTTTAATCCATTTTGATCTGATTTTTGTACATCTCACAGTGAACATTTAAAAAAAAAAAAGTAACTCCTCCAGAGTTGAAGACTTAAGTAAAAAGTTATTTTTAAGACCCTGGCAATTTGATTCAGAGCATCTGCCTTATGGTCATGAGACTGAGTTTGCTCCTAATGGTCTTCTCTCTTTTGTCAGCAGCATGACCAAAAATGTGTGCGTGATCTCTGGTACAAATGTGGAAGCACCTCAAATAAGTGTGCAACCATTGGCAAGCACCATGTTCAAGTCTGCAGGCCTGACAGCCCTGGGCATTGCAGGCCTAACAATGATAATAATAAAGGAAGGTAAGAGAAAACTTAAGACAAACATATCCAAAATGATTTTTAAAATGCAAATGTTGGGAGAGACTCACAAATAAATCTCAGAAGAGAGCCACAAGTTGCAGAGATGCTTCCAGAACCCTTGCCAGGCTGAATCTCATATACAGAGCACCCCGGAGCAGGGTTGGATGAGTTCCCCCACTAGTCCAAATAGAGCCCTGGCAGCATAAAAATTCCAGAACCCAATTGCCACTGTGCTCACAGCTGGACTCCACAGGTGCAGTCAAGTCTCAAACATGAGAATGAATCTGCTGAAATATTCAAGTATGTGGGTTTTGTGACTGAAATCTCCAGGCTCTCATGGAGTCAGGGATGAGCAACCTTCCACCATTCCTTTGTTCTTCCAGGAGCCTGATGGTCACACCCATGAACTACCTCTGGTGCCATGTAAGCTCATTAACTGATCATGATCCAAAGACTCAAAAATAAATGTCAGAAGAGAGCAACAAGCTGCTGAGATGCCTCTGGATCCAGTTACAAACTTAACTGCAGCTGTATCACCTCATTCAAAATTTTAGAATTCCTGAAGTATGCAGCTGCAAATGTGGCCATGCAACATCTCATACTCTATATCACTGATGTACTGGGAATAGTGTACCATATTGGATGTGTTGTAAAGTAGAAGACAACTATTATCAATTAAAAATATTAGTACACAAGGCTCAACCTGTAACAACATGTTAATAATCTCTTACACAACAGCTTAATGGCTCCAGGGTGAGATACAACAATCTTTACACACTTTCCCTTTCAACAATTCATTTAATTGCTAATATAGAATTAAGAGACCCAGACCCAGTCACTGGAACCACTTGTTCCCCTGAGCAACACCTGAGCACAGAGCCAGGAATAGTCCTGAGTATTGCCAGGTGTATCCCCCAAATAAAAACACAATAAAAAATAAAACAAAAAATTACATATTCAATTCACCAGCCAATTGCACATTCTCTTCAAGATTGCGTGGAATACATTCTGGGACATTAAACGTATATTGACAAAATTTTTATGAAAATTAAATAATATGGATATCAGACTACAATTTAATCAATCTAAAAAGCAGCAGCAAACTGAAAATTTCCAAATACATAATGATTAAACTACACACTTCTATTTAAAAAAATTTTATATTAAAAAACCATGATCTACAAAGTTATTGACAGTTGAGTTTTAGGCATGTAATATTTCAACACAAATCCCACCATCAGTTTCAACTTCCTTCCACCTGTGTTCCTATATTCCCTCCCCACCCAAACACTCAATTCATCTCTGCCTATCAACTTGACAGACATATTAAATAGTTTCAGTAGCTGCAGCTTAGATCTCAACTAAACAACACACTTCTAAACAACACATGAATCAAAATAATTAGAAAAAAATTTTAATTTGGGGGGGGCTGGAGCAATAGCACAGCGGGTAGGGTGTTTGCCTTGCACGGGGTTGACCCAGGTTCGATTCCCAGCATCCCATATGGTCCTCTGAGCACCACCAGGGGTGATTCCTAAGTGTAGAGCCAGGAGTAACCCCTGTGCATTGCCAGGTGTGACCCAAAAACCAAAACAAAAATTTAATTTAACCTGTTGAAATTAGTAAATTAGAGAGCCATGCATAAAGGAAAATTAACAGCATTAAACATACATTAAAAGAAAAGAAAGATCTAGAATCAATTATGCAAATAATTGGTAGGAAACTAAATAAAAAAGAGCAAATTAAATTCAAAATAAGTATTCAAAGAGACTAATGAAAATTTAGACAGAAATTAATGAAAATTAATAAAACCAATAAAACTAATAATAAATATTGCACTTTAAATTTCTGAATAAAATCGATAACTTTCACCAGACTAAAGAAAACAGAACATAAATTATTAATATCAAAAATAAAAGAGGGACATTATTACATATCTTATGGTCACTAAAAGGATGATAAAGGAAAACTATTAACACAAATTATTTCTTCTTCTTCTTTTTTTTTTTTGCTTTTCGGGCACACTCATCAATGCTCAAGGGTTACTCCTGGCTCTGCACTCAGGAATCACTCCTGGCGGTGCTCGAGGGGGATCATATGGGATGCTGGGAATCAAACCCAGGTCGACTGCATACAAGGCAAATGCCCTACCTGCTGTGCTATCACTCCAGCCCCTATTAACACAAATTTGGTGACAGGTGAATTGTTTCTTTGAAAAAGGACAATATGTCAAACATCATACAAAAATAGATTATCTGAATAAGCCTATACCCACTAAAGAAATTGAATATATATCTAATAAACTTCTTAAATATGTTCACTGGTGAGACCATATTGTTCTGATAGCCATATGAATTCTACCAGATGCTTAAAACTTCTATTATCTCTATGCAATCACTTTAAGTGGACAAAAACCAAAGTTACTGCAGTTATTTCCAACTTATTCTATGGGATCAATACAACCTTATTACCAAAATTATAATGCACTACAAAAAGAAAGAATAAAAGATCAACATCTCTCATGAACATAGCAGTAAAAATCCTCAAAATTAATTTAGCAAACCCAAAAACACAGAAGAATACAATGATACAACTAGGTGTTCAAGGCTCAACAGATACAGAAAAAATAATTTGGAATTAAATATTGTAATCAACTAGAAATAGAGGGGAACTATTTCCAATTTGATAAAGATTGCATGAAAAAAAACCCTTATAGGTAAAACTATACACATAGAGTCAGGAGCAAACTAAAAAATTGTCTTCTTTCACCACTGCTTCTTACTGTCATACTAGAAATCCTAACTAAATAAGAAGACAGAAAAAGGAAATAAAAGGTATATATTGAGAAGGAAGAAATAAAATGTCTTTGTTCAAAGATGGCATGACTTTCTGTTAAACATTTGAAAGAATCAACAATGAACTTCTGAAACTAATTATAACAAGGTTACAGCATATAGGGTTAATGTACAAAAGTCAACTGTTCTGTGTTTTGGGTGGTAAACTGGGGATTATGCTGGTAGGAAGGTCACATTAGTGGTGGGATTGGTGCTGGAACATTGAATGCCCAAAACAAATGAATTATGAACAACTTTGTGGGCCACAGTGTTTAAATAAAGTTAGAAAAAGTAGTCATCATCATCATCATCATCATCATCATCATCCCGTTGATCATCAAATTTCTCAAGCAGTCTTAGTAACATCTCCATTCGTCCTAGCCCTGAGATTTTTAGTCTCTTTACTCGTCCTTTCCAATGGTGCTGCATTGGAGGCTCTTTCAGGGTCAGGGGAATGAGACCCATCATTATTACTGGTTTTGGCATATGAATATGCCATGGGGAGGTTTCGAGGCTCTCCCATGTGGGCAGGAAACTATTGGTAGCTTGCTAGGTTCTCCTAGAACCTCTCCTCAAGCTTCTGGGAGCTTGATTTCATAGTCTCTGGATGTTGGCCATTGGTGGGATTACACGGCGCCAGGGGGCAGTCCCTAGGTGTATAGTCAGCTGTCTTATTAGGTGCCAGCAATGGCCAATGACCAATCAGAATATTAAATTTATAAAAATCCTCTCGATTTCTAATTTAAAAAATCTTATTGAATCAGTCACAGAGATAGTTCAGTCAGTAAGGTGATTGCTTTGCATGCACTGATGCAAGTTCAATCCTGCCATCCCAAATGGTTCCCTGAGCCCTCAAGGAATGACTCCTGAATGTAGAGCCAGCAGCTACCTCTGACTCCCACCTGAGTGTGGCCCCAGACCCCAAAATTTAAGACTTCTATTAGAAAACTAAAATAACAGTGTGACATTGCTTAAGGCAAAACAAGAGAATAGATCAAGGGCCTGTAACATATAACCCAAAAATAGAATAACCCAAATTTAGTCAATTGATATTTGGCAAAGGATCAAAGGCAAAACAAAAGAAGAAAAGTAATTTTTAGCAAATTAAATACCCACACTTAAAAAAAATAATCTCTAAACAGATTTCACAATATTTGGAAAAATTAATTCAACTTGTTCACAGCCCTATATATATAACAGAAAACTATAAAAATTCCAGTAGATGGCATAGAAAAAACTTGATAACTTGGGTATGGCAATGATTCTTTTTAGAAATAATGCCAAAACAGTCCATGAAAGAAATTATTGACTAGTGGGAATACATCATGGTCACAAACTTCTCTACAAAAGACAATATTAAGAGACAGAATATATGCCACAGACTGAGAAAAAATATCTGCTGAAGAAACATCTGATAAACCATTATCCAAAATGCACAAAGATCTCAAGCTTCAACAATTAGAAAATAAGAAATCTAATTTTTAAAATGAGAAAAGCACTTAACAAGATACCTTTTAAAATAAAATCTACAGATGGAAAGTTGTTCAATTTTGCATTTCTCAAAGAATTGCAAATTAAAACGTACAAAATTTCACTGTATGCTTATTAGAATGGCCCAAATCTAAGGTTGACAAAAATCCGTGTTGACGAGGATGTGGAGCAACAGGAACTCTCATTGTTGATAAAAATACAGCATGGTACTATCACTTTTGACGACAGTTTGGCAGTCTTTTACAAAACTAAGTACAGTCTTACCTCAATCCACGCTGACATTCCTTGGTAGTTATCCTAAGAAACTAAAATCTTACACCCATATAAAACCCCACATGCATAGTTTATAGCAGCTTTATTCATAAGTGCCAAAACTTTGGAGCAACGAAGATATCCTTCAATATAAACAAACTGTGGCACATCCAGACAAAGAAATTTTATGCAGTGCTAAAATAGCAGTCAACAAGGCATTTTAAAGCATGCAGAAAACTTAGATGCATAATACTGAATGAAGTAAGATGCGTAATACTGAATGAAATAAGCCAATATCTAAAGGGAGCATATCATTATAATTCTAACTATGTGATATTCTGAGAAAGGTAAAAATATAGACTATTAAAAGATTAATTATTACTGCGGGTGTAGGGAATAACTATGTGCCCCTTGAACTCTACCAGAAATGATCCCTGAGCACAGAAACCCCAGAAGCCACTCCCACACCCCATGTAAACTTATCAGCCCAATTCTACAGGTCCTGGAGCTTCTGTAGTGCGTGGCCGCATCTGTGGCCATGCAACACCTCAAAATTCCGCAATACTGTCAGACCAGTAGAAACACATCAAACTGGATGTGAAAGTGACATAGAAACTAACTAAGCTCAATTACACAAAAACAATAACAAAGAAGGCTCAACTACAAATAAACAGCTTAGAAAATCCTTTGACCAGAGCTTAATGATACAATGGTGAGGTATTAGAAGTGATCTAAAATAAATTATTATGTGCCTCCTAAAGGGGCAGGTTTAAGAGGTGGTTGGGAAAATGAGAACAATGGTGGAGGAAAGAGCACTCTGGTGATGGGATTGATGCTGGAACATTGAATGCCTAGAACAATTGTTTTATGAACAACTTTGAAAACTCTGGTATTTAAATGAAGAAAAATAAAAGATGGATCTGGCAGTATAGCTCAGTAGTAGAATACCTACTTCATATGATGCTTAATCCCCAAAACCTCCTAGGTGCAGGAAGTTTTACAAAAATATATATTACATATGTATAGACAAAGTGTCACTTGTCACTTGTATCACTTGTCATCCCGTTAATCTGCAATTTGCTTGAGTGGGCTCCAATAACGTCTCCACTCATTTGTCCCTGTTGCATGCTGGTGTAGCCCAATGATATCTGCTCACTCCAGAAACACAAAGAGCCTCAAACCATTCACTTAGCGTTTTGACGAAGAAGTCTGACCATCTCATAGGTGGGTGGCCACACGGTCTTTTGATGTCCCATGGAATCCAGTCAGTAACAGCTCTAGTCCAGCGGTCGTCTCTAAATCACATTACTTGTCCAGCCCATCTGATTTTCGATGCCTTGGCAAACAGCGTCCCTGATTCTTGATCATCAATGGAGGTCAGAACTCCAGATTCCTTCTCTCACTTGAGTAAAATAGAATAGCTCTTTCGATTCCTCTTTGGGAGACCCAAATAGCATTTTCATCCTGTTTTCATAGGGCCCAGGTCTCTGAGATGTATGTTAATGTAGGAAGAACAGTGGAGTCGAAAAGATGTGCTCAGAGCTGGAGTGTCTTCGTCCTCTTGACAACTTCCTTGATGCTCTTGAAGGCGTTCCACGCTGCTATTTTCCTCCTGCGCAGTTCTGGCTCCAAGTCGTTCCTCATGTTGAGTTCTCGACCCAGGTACACATAGCTGCTGCATTCAGAGATGTTTGTTCCATTGAGAGCAAATGGAATGTCAGGGACTAGTTCGTTTTTCATGAACATTGTCTTGGTGAGATTCAGCTGCAGTCCAACCTTTCCACACTCACAGTCAAAGTTGGCCAGCATTTGTGCCACTTGGTTAATGTTTGGTGTTATTAGAACGATGTCATCAGTGAATTGGAGGTGGTATAGTTGCCAAACATCTATCTTCACTTCCATTCCTTCCCATTCCAGTCCTTACTTGACATTCTCTAGAGTGGCACTGAAGAGGTTCACTGAAATGGTGTCACCTGCCGAACCCCTCTCTTTACGTCAATGATCACTTCCTTGTTGAATGGTGAGATCCTGGTGGTGTTCATGGAGGATTTTGATGTACTGAGTTTGAACTCCCTGTTTGGCTAGGGCTTCAATGACTGCTTCAGTCTCAACAAAATCAAAGGCCTTCTTTAAATCAATGAACATTAGACAGAGCAACATCTTGAACTCTCGCGAAACCTCCATGAGCTTGGTCACCATGTGGATATAGTCAATCGTGCTGAATCCTTTTCAGAACCCGGCTTGCTTGCATGGTTGTCCTTTGTATAGTTTTGTTCCTATTCTATTCAGGATGACTCGAGTGAACAACTTGTGCGTGATGGATAACAGGCAGATTGGGTGATAGTTACCAATGTTGTGGATGTCTCCATTCTTGTACAACAGAACGGTCCTGCTGGTTTTCCACTGGAATGGAACCTTGCATTCAGATAGGTAGTGTGTAAAGAGCCGAGCCAGTGTACTGATGAATACTGGTGGCAGATTCTTCAGGTGTTTGGGTCTGACCTTGCTATATGCTTCTTTTTAAAAATTTTTATTATTTTTTTATTGAATCACAATGTGAAAAGTTACAAAGCTTTCAGGTTTAAGTCTCAGTCATACAATGATCAAACACCCATCCCTTCACCAGTGCTCATGTCCCACCACCAAGAACCCCAATATACCTCCCATCCTGCCCCCACTCCCCGCCTGTGTGGCTGATGATTTTCACTTTATTTTCTGTTTACTTTGATTACATTCAATATTTCAACAGAAAACTCACTATTATTATTCAGAATTCCCCCCTCCCCCAACAATCAGACCTGTCGAAAAGGCATCATTTGATAATTTGTTTTCCATTGCTGAGAATGAAGAGCATATGAAGTCATAGATTTCTGGTATTTTAGTAAATAAGTGCAGAGAAATTTCTGCCAGAAGTTGCATCACTGAAAACTTGTACCTCTGTTTAGTGGGCCTTATAAGATGGTGGTTGCTATGCCGCTGGGGAAAGGAAAGGCCGCGAGAGAAAAACCTTTCCCCTCCCGGAGTGGCATGGGGCTGTAGCTTAGTTCACAGTCTAGAGGCATTTCTGCAAGAAAGCGCTGGGTGCTGAAAGTAGTTAGTTGGTTTCTGGGATCATGGGCATTCGAGAACGGAGGAGCCGTTTGTGTGCGGCCGCTTGGGGTCACATCTCTGCTGTATGCTTCTTCACCAACGAAATGCTGTGTAAGATTTCAGAAGGAAGAACATTGGGAACAACATATCCATCCTGTGGAATTTGGTATGTGGGCAGGTGGGCATGGCTATCAAAGATATCTGAGTAGAAGTTGTGAATAATCCTCCCCATTGCCCTTCTGAAAGATGTGATAGATCCATCAGGATATCGGAGGGCAGTCATCTTGGTCTTGTAATTGGCAAAGGACAGGTGAGCATTGCAGATACTTTCCCTGGCTTCTGCTGCATCAGCCATCACTGCTGCTCTTCTTTCTTTGAGGTCTTCCTTTATCGCTTCTCTGCACAGCTTTTTGAGCTCAGACGTTAGCTTGTGATTGCCTGAGGCTCATGCCAAACCATGTTGGCGAATGAGCTTGAGAGTTTCTGAAGACAGGTGTCTGTTTGTGGCTTTCCCACTCTTGGCATTCCTCGCGCAGTCATGGAGGTGCTAAACCAGCCCTCATTGATGTTGGGGTTCAAATATGGTGTGAACCATTGGAACACCTGTAAGGGCGATTAGAGGCCACCCTAAAAACCTCCATCCCACTGAGAGAGCCCGGCAAGCTCCCAAGAGTATCCGGCCCACACAGCAGAGCCTGGAAAGCTACTCATGGTGAATTTGATATGCCAAAAACAGTAACAACAATGGGCCTCATTCCCCTGATACTGAAAGAGCCCCCAGTACAGCAGCGTTAAGAAGGATGAGCAAGGAGAGGTTGATAAAATTTCAGGGATGAACTAGATTGCCAAAATGAAGGACTAAAATGACTGTCTGTACTTTTAACACACGTATGCTGGCATTGGAAGTATCCATTGAGGACCTGATGATACAAGCGCTTAAGAACAAGTACGACATCATTGGTCTGACCGAGACAAGAAGGCATCAATCACATCACGCCACTTTCGACACTGGAGAAACTGTTATCGGAACATGCAACAATAGGGGCATTGGTGGTGTCGGTGTCCTTGTCAACATGTACTTGGCCATGAGCGTTGATTCATTCGAATGCCTAACAATCTGAATCAGATAATTATGCTTGATTAGATGTGGCTCATTATCAGCAGTTTCAATCTTCGTCATCTACGCACCAACATCCAACTATGACGAAGAAGAAATTGAGAAGTTCTACATGGCGCTGGAGAAGTTCTATAAAGAAGACCACACCTTTTACAAGGTCATTGTCGGTGATCTTAATGCCAAGATAGGACTGAGAAGGTCTCCTGAAGAACTCCACATCAGGACCCATGGCCTAGAATGAACAAACACTGTGAGAGAATGTCTGAGTTCATCATGTTGACCAAGACCATCAATAGTAACTTGCAGTTTCAGAAGGCTGAATCTAAACATTGGACATGGGAGTCTCCTGCTGGACAGTTCCACAATGACATTGACCACATCATATTCAATCGACGGTTTTGCCTGACTGATGTTGGTGTTGTCCCCAAATTCCAAACGGGATCGAACCACCATCTTCTTTGTGCAAAATTCTACTTCACAGAGTGGGGAGAAAGGACTGCAGAGTTTAAGTTTAAGTAGAGAACTCCCAGAATGACCACCAACTGGGAGCTCTTTGGCACTATTGCGGCATAAACAAAGTATATAGGAAGTAATTTGAAAATACACTAGTATATATGTGGTATATGGTGTCAATTAAGTGATTTGTTCGAGCGGGCATCAGTAACATCTCCATTGTGAGACTTGTTACTGTTTTTGGCATATCGAATACTCCATGGGTAGCTTGCCAGGCTCTGCTGTTTGGGAGGGATACTCTTGGTAGCTTGCCAGCCTCTCCGAGAGGGACAGAGGAATCGAACCCGGGTCGGCTGTGTGCAAGGCAAACACCCTACCCGCTGTGCTACCACTCCAGTCCAATTAAGTGATAGTAACACTAAATGTAGATGTGATGAACTCTTCAAAAGCTATAATTTATTTGTACTATGTTTTCATATTAGAAATGAAAAAGCCTCCAAAGTAGCTTACAGAATCAGTTGTCTGAGATGTGCACCACAAGGTAAAAGACTTACAAAAGCTATGTTGAATTCCTGCTGGAAGAAAAATCAAAATAGGATGTCCTGGTAGCACCACTTACAAGACACAGTAATTTGCTATATGAAATTTTTCATTACAACTGTGAATCCTGATTTTACATTTCATCTGTGGAAGCTGTCCTTTTGCTTTCCAAATGGTAAAAATCTATAGATGTGTCTGGGCCTTTTTGTTGTACATGTTTGTCATCAGCCCCAGTTAATAATGATGGGGGAATCTTTTATAGATGCACTGGCAGCAAATACAAAGAATTGAATAACTTTCTTGATAACAAACTTGTTGCTTGGCAAGAAATACTAAGTGTTGAATGGCTTTTTGGATCTTCTGGCTTATTTTCGAACAAGCTTGTTGACACTTGCACAGATGACACAAAAGCCAAGTTGAGTAAAACTGCTGGCAACAGCATGAATCTAGTTAAGTGACATGAATGCTAGTAGCCTTTATTCTTCACTTCAGATTATGAAATAACCAGTCTCATTCAAGAAGTTCCTTGATGAAGTTTTAAGAGTTCAGTTTCACAATAATCTTATTTTAATTTCTTCCTTACAATATGCTTCTAATATATTCTCAACAGGCAAAATAAAATAAGGGATATTAAATTATATGAAGTCCAATGAATATACAGAAATTATGTGTAATTGCAATATACATAACAATTATACATAACATCCCAGTGATAATCACTAATTCACAATAAACTGAATATCCAGGCAAGTGTTAGTGTCTCTGATATATTTCCACCAGACCTATCCTTCTTTAAAAATCTATTTTTTAAAAGTTTTATTGAATCACCATGAGATAGTTACAAGTTTCATGTTTGGTTTACAATCACACAATGATCAAACACCTATCCCTCCACCAGTGCACATTCCCCACCACCAATATCCCCCATTTACCCCCCTTTCCTGCCCTCCCCCTGCCTCCGTGACAGACAATATTCCCCATACTCTCTCTATACTTTGGGGCATTATGGCTTGCAGCATAGACACTGACAGATCATCATGTTTGGTCCATTATCTACTTTCGGCATTCATCTCCCATCCCTCTGATTCCTCCAGCCTCATTTTCATAGTGATCCCTTCTCTATTCCACCTGCTTTCTCCCCTCCACTCATGAAGCAGGCTTCCAGCTAGGGGGAAATTCTCCTGGACTTTGTAACTACTGTCCATGTGTGGCAGCCTCCCCATGAATCATGTATGATATTGAGGTCTTTGATCCACTTTGACCTGACTTTTGTGCCTGGCATTAGATAGAGGTCAGAATTTCACAAAAATCTTAACTCTTTGAGTAAACTATCTTTTAAAATATTTCTTCATGACAAAATAGGAATCTCCCATGGTTCAATTTGATGGTTGTAGTCAAACTTCAAAAGAAAAGTGTGGGGTTGGAGAGATTGCACAGTTGGTAAGGTACTTGCCTTGCATGTGTCCCACCCAGGTTTAATCCCAGGCCACCCAAGTTTAATCCCTGGCACCCCATCTGGTTCCCTGAGCTCACAAGGAAGAATTCCTGAGTGCGACCCAAGATAAGCCCGGAGGATCACTAGGTGTGTCCCCAAAACCTAAAAAAAATAGTTAGCTTTTTTTTTTTAAAAAAAAGAAAAGTGCTTGGTGTCAATTAAGTGGTAGTAACTACTTCAGGTATAGCTTTAGCTAGCTTCCTTCATCATGGAATTTCATTTATACTCAAAGGAACAGCTGAAAATTATGAGTATTCAGATTGGTATTTGGCATTGTGTGGAAATGACTAAAATGAACATTTATTTCAAGGAAACCAATGAACAGTTTATCTTACCAATGAAAAAAATTGAACTTCCAGACAAAAATTCGTATATTATAGGGAGAAAATATGAAGTATATGTAATAGAATATATGAAATAACTCTAGTGGTACAGCACATGCCTCACATGACCTGGTGGAAGTCCTGAGCTCAGTCCAGCACTGTCTGGCCCCTGAGTCCGACAGGGTGGCTCTGGTTGGAGCCCATTTAACTAAAAATAAATGAAGAAAAAAGAAAATTAGGACACTGTAAAACTTAAATTCACCTCATTATTCTGAGAGCTTCCCAATATTTTCCTTATTGGATAAGTGGTGATAATAATTTTTGGTATTGTATAAGGTGTGTCAGCATTTAGAATATCTAAATAACTCAATAAACCTGTATTTACTAGATAAAAACTATAGCAAAACATTCATGAACATTCAGTGTCAGATGCAATAGCAGTGAAGAGGCTGAGGAAATGGTAAGTTTGAATAAAGGGGGGAAAAAGTTTGAATAAAGGACGTAATGTATTTGAAATGCAGAGTTGCCCTTAGTCAAATTTTTAAATTTTCTTTGAGAGTCTGAGCCAAGAGTCAGCCATAAACATTGCAGGGTTTGGCCTCAAATACTGCAACTACAAAAGGCAAATAATGAAGAAAACAAGGGTCAGGTGCCCATTTGGGGTGCTTGGGTATTGAACCTGGGTCTATTGTATCACCACATTGGCCCTCAAGGTATAATATTCATTTTTAAAAAGTAGAATTGACCAACGCTCTCCCGTTCCTGAACATCCATGATCCCAGAAGCCAACTAACTACTTTCAGCACCCAGCAGCTTCTTGCAGAAATGCCTCTAGACTGTGAACTAAGCTACGGCCCCAGGCCACCCCGAGAGGGGAAAGGTTTTTCTCTCTCGGCCTTTCCTTTCCCCAGTGACGTGGTCACCGCCATCTTACAAGGCCCACTGAACAGAGGTACGAGCTTGCAATGATTCGACTTCTGGCAAAAATTTCTCTGGACTTAATTACTAAAATACCAGAAATCCATGACCTCATATGCTCTTCATTCTCAGCAATGGAAAACAAATTATCAAATGATGCCTTTTCAGCAGGTCTGATTGTTGGGGGGGAAATTCCAAATAATAATAGTGAGTTTTCTGTTGAAATATTGAATGTAATCAAAGTAAACAGAAAGTAAAGTGAAAATCATCAGCCACACAGGCGGGGAGTGGGGGCAGGATGGGAGATATATTGGGGTTCTTGGTGGTAGAACATGTGCTCTGGTGAAGAGATGGGTGTTTTATTATCGTATGACTGAGACTTAAACCTGTAAGCTTCGAAACTTTTCACATGGTGATTCAATTAAAAAAAATAAGAAAAAAAATAGAATCACTCCAGATGCTACAACTATGAGACACAGTTCACATCCTGGTGTATTAGGATAATTTTCCTATACAGCAGACTTTTTGCACTATTTTCAAACATATTCCTGCACAACAGCAGTGAGTGCTGGATTCAGGCTCATGCAGATGTGTCTGTGGGGTTTAGGGCATTCCGGGGTGAAAACTGTGGTGATCTGGCTGGAAGGAGCCCTGAGGCCAGCGAAAAGAGGTTTATGTGAGGAGAGTTGTGTAAATTCACAAAACAAATAAATGAGCTGGAGTGGACGTGTGAAGGAGGGAACAGGGCTGCCAGGCTGCTTGGTGATCAGTTGCCATTTATCTCATTCTCCACACAGGACTGTTCCAGTCTCATAAGCTTCCCATTCCAGTCTCACCCTGCCCCTCATTCCTATCTCCTCCTGCCCCCCATGCTAGTCTCTCCTCACTCTCTCTTGCAGCCTAGGTCTTTGACCCACCCTGCAAACATTCCTGGTAACAACTACACCCAGATGAGGTAGCACAATCAACATATAAAATCCCTTCCTTCCCAAGGAAGTTCTTCTAAGATAAGAAAAAGACCTCCTACAGCCAGGAGATCTGCTCAAGAGCAGAATACTACCTAGGGGTGTGTTTCTCCTTTCCTTAATCCAACAACAATCTTTCTCATCTGTTTTTATGGATACAGAGTCCATAAGTTTGTAGGGTGGCTCTCCTGGGGACCTCTTGCTATAGATCCCAGACTATAGTGCTCAGGCTAGATTAGGCTTTCCTAACCCTAGCAGGATCCTAACGCCAGTATTACTCCTTGGATTATGACAGAATTTGTCCATGACACTTCTCTTCACTTATAGTTAAGTATTATGGCGCTTGTCCTGTCCCATTTCAATGCCAGAGTAGCTCACAGCTTGCCTTTTCCTTGTCATTAATCTATGCCTGTGTGTGTGTGTGTGTGTGTGTGTGTGTGTGTGTGTGTGATATTCAGGAGCTCTGAGACAGGGAAGGAGAGACATGTGACTTGTGTGCAAATGAGTGTCTGGGGACCCTCCCTGGCATGGACCCTGGACTGGGTGTGGGTGACCTGAGAGCTCATGTGAGTTGTGCTGCTGACTCCTGGACTCCTGGCGCCTTGGGCTCCTGGATCCAGGTGACTGTGTGGCATTCACACTGCCCTACCTTCACCCAAACTGTCCGTCATGAAAACTGCGCTTTGCTTTCTTTGCTTTGCTCCATTATTTTTTTAATCTGTCATGTGTTGGAGAGCCTGGCAAGCTACCGAGAGTATCCTGCCCACATGGCAGAGCCTGGCAAGCTCCCCGTGGAGTACTCGAAAAGCCAAAAGCAGTGACAAGTCTCACAATGAAGATGTTACTGGTGCCCACTCAAGCAAATTGATAAATAATGGGAGGACAGTGCTTTGAGAGTCACTTCTGGTGGTGGGATGAGAACTTGCAGAACCAGGGATGGAAGCCAGGCCCTGGCATATAGGCAAGGTATATGCTCTATCACGAGAGCCACATTTCTGGCCCTCATGCATATACATGAATATAGTATATGCACATGTTGATGTTCAGTGAGGCACGCCTGAAACTTAAAATGTTATACTGCAACACTGCTACAACGTTTAAAAGTATTAAACTAATGGATTGTAAATGTCAAAACCTTACAAAAGTTTTATTATAATGGTTTCTGATTCTACATTGTAATGATTAAATATTGCTACTTGCACTTTTGGTATAGAATCAAAGAATATTCACAATGATATAAAAAAGCAGTTAAAATACATCTCTCTTTTCCAACTATTTGTGTGAAGTTTAATTTTCCTCATGTTTGTCAACTAAAATAATGAATCACAACAGCTTGAATGCAGCAGCAGATGAGAATGTATTTTTAACACAAATATTAAAGGAATTTATAAAACTATAAAACCAGATTCTTCTAAATTTGGTATAAAATACAGTTTAAGAAATGTCACATTAACATGAAATAGGTTGTTGTTATCGCTATTATTATTATTATTTTTGGCTTTGGGCCAGACTCAGGGGTGCTAAGCATTTACTTCTGGCTCTGTGCTCATGAGTCATTCTTGGCAGTGCTTATATTTAGTGTTGAGAATCAAATCAGGGTCTTTTACATGCAAGGCCAGTACCATAACTTCTGTGCTATCTCTCTGGCTCCTATTGTTATTTTTATTTATTTTTAATTTAAATTTTATTTTATTTTTGTAAAGTTGTTTACAATAATTTATTACATTTAATATTCAAACACCAATCCACCACCGTGCACCTTCCCACCACCATAAGAGGAAAGTGTATGAAGATTGTTGTATTTCATCCTGGAGCCAGTGAGCCCTTGTATAAGAGATTACAAACATGTATGTTAAACCCAAACAGATGTGTGCTACTCTTGGTATATCAGTGGGGTAGAGTATGAGAGATCCAGGAATTCTGAAATTTAGAATACGATTATAGAGCAGATTCACTTGTGGGTAAAGCCTATGTCACTCTCTTCCCGAGCTTTATATTTGTGTCTCTGGATCTTAGCTGTTGATGAGATTATATGGTTCCAGGGGTAGTTTGTGGGTGTGACTGCCAAGCTACTGGAAAACTAGGGAGCTGGGGGAAGGAGGCCCGGTCCAGCTCTGAGCGAGCTTGGGGATTTTAGTCATGGGTCCCATATACATGAGTTTTCTGCAGGTGCTCTCATGGGTTCTCGAGGCTCCTATTGCTATTTTTAATTGATTAACCACACACCAAACAGTTGAGAACTACTGCACTTATCTCTTCCTCTTTATATCACTTATTACATACCAATCTCTGTCACTGTCACTGTCATCTTGTTGCTCATCGATTTGTTCGAGCAGACACCAGTAACGTCTCTCATTGAGAGAGTTATTGTTACTGTTTTTGGTATATGCAATACACACGGGTAGCTTGCCAGGCTCTGCCGTGTGGGTTCCATATTCTCGGTAGCTTGCCGGGCTCCCCAAGAGGGGCGGAGGAATCGAACACAGGTCAGCCGCGTGCTAACACCCAACTGCTATGCTATCGCTCCAGCCCCAATAAAATTAGTCAGATATTCAATGTCATCTGAATTGCCCAAATTTTTCTTATCCATTCATAGGAGCTCTCATTCTGACCAACTCCATCCTTTCCATTCCACTTTCTACAACCTAACTGTGAGTTAATCTGTGGAAGTATTATCCACTTTCTAACAGAATCTGCTAACAAAACCCTCGTTTTGTTTCTTCCCCTCAATGGCCTTGAGTTTCGGGACAGTTGCAGGCCCTTTCCAGAATCACAGGGCAGCTTGGTCTAACCTAATCATGGCAAGCCATTTTCTCTGTCAGGTCATTGATTACATAGGTTGCAAGATTTGTGAAATCGAAAAAACCTGTTGAAGAATCTGGGAAAGTTTTTCTCAATCTTAAAATACAAATTTAGACAGAGTTGATTCCCTCTTTCCGCCTGGATATCAATTCCAGAACAACAGCAACCATCTCGGGCCGATGAGAATTATCTTCAAGAACCAGGCAATGTGTAGACTATTAAAGAACATAACAGTAGAGGCAACTTGGACCTTGATCACTACAAAACTAGCTCTGCTGCGCCCCTAGCCATGGTCTTGATTCTCGTTTAGGACACTAATACATTTCCTATGAATTATGTTAATGTACA
Source organism: Sorex araneus (assembly GCF_027595985.1). Classification (NCBI taxonomy): domain Eukaryota; kingdom Metazoa; phylum Chordata; class Mammalia; order Eulipotyphla; family Soricidae; genus Sorex; species Sorex araneus. The sequence continues at coordinate 334,053,842 of NC_073302.1, read as the reverse complement.
TGGCTTTCCTTTTAGCTGAAAATATCCAAGATAAATACAAGGTTTTTCCTTACCCCCATTTACTCTCATCTGCCTCTGAATTTCCTGGTTTTTCTATGTGAGCACAAGAGGTAGTAGAGTGAAAAGCAAAGGCTGAAGACCCCATGTGAACTGCCCCCTCACCACCACCACATATACATAAACATACACAACAATGGTGTGCTTAGTCACTTTCTAGCAGATGAGGCAAAGAAGAATTAATTATTGAATCTCATAGGGATTTTGTTTTCTTCATTCATAAAAAGTAGCTATAAGAGAATTATGTTTCATGAGACAAGGGAGAGGATTAAGGGAGCAAAGAGACATTTAAAGAATTTGGGAAGATTTCTGCTTTCTCAGAATCTATAAAAAGGAGGGTTAAGGCAAAGCAAATTCTCAGTGAATGGCATCTTTGCTGACAGTTTGTTGAGACTTAAATATTAGGTTGGGCCATACGAATTTACTGATAGTCAAACATTTCTGACTTACAAAACAGCAGTTTCATAAGGTTCCTGCAAACCCCTCTGAAGGGTGTGCTACAGAGCAATGCTGAGAAGAGGGGGCTCTGTAGAGTGTGGGGGTTGGGCACTCAACAGGACTCACTTCTGAACAGACCCACTTATAGGGGGGGCCACAGGGACCAAAATGACAGCAAGCAGCATGCAAATGGAATTATGTGCATTTGACTGGAAAACAACAAAGTACTGTCAAAGCAATATTACAAGCAATATTGTTTGTTTTAGAAGCCATTTTAATTCTTCATTCATGAGAAAGTACATCTCGGTAATTATACATTTGACATTTCAGTTTTCACTTGCAAAGATCAAAATGTAAAGGAATTCATGGAACAACATAGATATTGTCAACTTTATTACTCTTCTTATTCTGAGTTGTGTTTATGGATCAGAACAAAATGTTTGTCTAGGGTTTTAAGAATCTAATATCTCTAGTATAATTTTCAGTAAATTGGTATACATTTACAGGACAATCCCATAGTAGAAAACATGACCCCTCTGAGATCCTTCTTATGGAATACCAACATACCAGTCACCAGTTAAAATGTTCTTGATGTTTTAAGCATCAAGGATTTGGCAAATACTGTGTTGGCCCACCCACCATGGTGCTGTGACAGGCTGGAGATGTCCCCATCACCACTGGGACCACTTCACATGCAATGGTGTCTCCTGTGGAGCTAGACAAAGGGTCCAGGAAAGGACCCGGTGGCCTCACATGCCCTCACAGGACAGACGGTTCCCAGGGACAAGGCCCTCCCCTAAGTTTGACAGGAGAAACCATACCTGGGATGAACAAAGTGGAAGGTGAGGAGGCAGTTAAGGAGAAGCGTGAAGTGTAGGCTGAAGCTGGGGAAAGATGTGAACACTCCAAGTATTATTACCCTCTGTTTAAAATCCGCGTCTGCCTGGGAATTCTGATGGGGCCCTATTCATGACCATGGAAACGGCCAGAGTGTCCGGCTGTGGGGCAATGCCGGGATCCCAGCCAGCTCAGGGGCTCCCTGGTGGTCCAGTCACAACTAAAATATCCCTTTTGTTTTCCAAATGGCTTTTATCCCAAGATTTGGGCAATAATACAAGCAATGTTAAGTGAGAATTGATCATGAGGTCTGGAGGACCCCTGGCTCTGATACAAAGCCTGACCTCAGAACGGGCCCCTGGAGGACAGACTTAGGGACTTGGCTTCTTGATGAGACCTGGCCAGGAAGCCTAGCTTTTTTCATCCTCATGCCTAGTTAGGTCGCTGTCCTCTGTGTCCTCCTAATCTTAAGTGGCCCTTACCTCAGGAAAGTTCTTCTCTCAACAGAGGAAACAAGGAATGAAGGGAAAATATACCTTATGCTTTCCTTTACCATACTTTATTGTCTTAGAAAATAAAGATGTCTGAAATCCTCTAGGACAAGATATTAATGTGATTTCTCGGGGATAATGAGTCTGATTTTCTAAATTTTTAAATTTAACACAGTGCTTCAAATGATAACCACAGTGAAATTAGTAATAATATGTTTTTTTCTCCTCATATATTTCTCACAGTTATACTAACAAGTTTTTATTTCTTATCTGATCAGAACAGACTACAGAATGCTGACTGCTGACCACGTCAAAAATATACACATACGGGGGCTGGAGCAATAGCACAGTGGGTAGGGCATTTGCCTTGCACGTGGCTGACACGGATTCAATTCCCAGCATCCCATATGGTCCCCTGAGCACCGCCAGGAATAATTCCTGAGTGCATGAGCCAGGAGTAACCCCTGTGCATCGCCGGGTGTGACCTAAAAAGAAAAAAATATATACACATACTGGCTGCCACTGAAATCAGTTTGTCCAGTACCCCCAGAGTGCTTATAATACCCACTCCTGAGGTATTAAGGCACTGCAAGCCTTTTCCTCCAAGGGAAAAATCAGAGCAATGATGCTGAACAGGAAGGAGCTATGTCCCAAGACACCTTCCCACAGAGCAGTGAAACCTCCCTAGGACTTCAGGAGATATATTTGCAAATGAGGCCAGAGCAATAGTTTAGCTGGTGTGTGCATGCCTTACATGTGGTCAACCCAGGTTCGATTCCCAGCATCTCATATGGTCCCCTGAGGCAGAGCCAAGAGTAAGCCCTGAGTATCACTGGCTGTGGTCCCCAAACAAACAAATAAACAAACAAGACGTTTTTGCAAATGAAAGTAAGGGTTATGGTAGGAAAAAAAAAGAAAGTCAGACCAGAGCAAAAAATGCTGGGGAGATGGAGCTCTCCAGACAAAGCAGTTGCATGTGGACACCCCTCAGGAAGCTGAGCAACAGATCAAATGGGAACTAGGGCTCTTGGGTTAGTAATCAAGACTGCATCTTCACTCAACAAGGAGCCTGCAGTGTGGGAGCAAAGCTTCATGGCACAGTCTCCGTTTCTTCTGAGAATTCCTGTGCCAGGGAGATGACCCAAAGAGCTAGTGTCTAGGCCTTGCACCCCAGATCTCAGATGACCACACTGAAGAGTTACCTAAGCACCACCAGGAGCAAACATGAAGTAGACTCAGTGTAGCTAGTTGTCGCACACAAAAATTAGAGAAAATATAATTCCCCCCTCCCCGAGAAAATCCATGCTGCTCATTAAAACTGAGTGTGTACACATTCATTCTAAGCAAATACTGTAAGACAATTACAAGTGAAAGAACCTGACCAGATCCTGCTGAAAGTTTTGACAGCTTCTGTCAAAATTCAGCTTCTAAGAATGAATACATGTAGTATAATCTTCCTGCTTTGCAGAATGCTGGCCAGATTAAACTTATTTCTCCCAGTTCTACTATAAGTTATATTTGCATCCTACCATTCAATAGATATAGATTGAACTCCAATTGTGCATACCAGTCCCCGGGTTAGACACTAGTAGGCTATATCATAATAACCCCCTTGTCATGTTGGAAAGTTTCTAAACGGGCAAGGCAGACCTTGCTTATATAAATATTCTACAAGTCTAAGTACTCAGAAGAATCTAGCCATTATTAAAACAATTTTCCAGGTATGGTGCCACCAACAGTTCAACCTGTACCTGTGGAGCGAGTGTATCAGCAGCCTGATGGTGGCTTCAGGCTTCCTGATACCCCAAAATTACCACTGTGTCTTTCACCAGACCCAACCAACTTGGGGCCAAGTTTACCAAGAAACTAAATGGCTGAAAGTTTGGTGGGAGCCATATCCACAAACCACCTCCAGCTCAGTTATATAAGCTCATGGCTTTCTCAGAGTTGGGATGAACTACCTCCCCTCACTTCCCAATAAATATCTAAACACTGGCAGTCACCCCATGAACCAACTTCCGTGCCACCCTGTAAATTCTACTGCTGGCCTTGCTTCAGAGACCCCTAAATAAATCTCGAAAGAGATCAAAAGCCGTAAGCTCGGACCCATGCATGGCTGAACAGACTGAAGTAAACTGGAGGGGGTGGGTTGGTCTGTGGCCGCCCAAGCAGAGTCCCCGGCAGCCACTTGCTTCCATAGTTCAAAATCGCCACCATACCCCCAGCCTGACTCCACCATCTCTAGGATGGATCTCACCAAGATATAATCTGTTGAAAATTTTGTAATATAGATATTAGCTCACCAACAGCCCTGGGTCAGAGACACAGAGGCAAGTCCTGGAAGACACTACAGTGCCAGAGATCTCTCTGGGCCCCATACAGAGCCAATATCACCAGGGCACCCTAGATGGAGCAGGTGCAGTCTCCCCACCTACTCCAGATGGAATCCCAGTGACCAAGAGCTTCCAAAAGCAAGGCCCAGGTAAGCATGTTCAGGACTAATCTACAGGCTGCATGGCAGCAGAGGACCTGGCTGTCCCTCCCTGGTTCCCAGTCCACTCAGAAGACTGGCTGTCTCGCCGACATTTTGCCTCTTGGCGCCATCTTAGCAGACCAACATCCCTGGCCCAGAGACTCCCAATTGAATTCCAAAATGGATTAGTGCCATACAGAGATGTCTCTGGAACCCAATCATTTACAATCTAGAAATTTACATTTACAGTCGTGGCCACGTGAGTCCTCATGATACTCAAAATGCTCAATGGAAAATAAATTATCTAGCATCTGCCACTGGCAGGTAGGCTTGAATGGTGGTGGGAAAATTCAAGCAAAACATAATGACCAAAATTAGAGAGAGAGTATTGGGAAAATTCATAGAGGCAGAGTGAGGACTGGGATGTGTGTTTGGGGGTGGAGATACTGGGGACATCAGTGGTGGAGAATGTGCACTGGTGGAGGAATGGGTGTTCAATTATTGTATGGCTGAGTCTCAAGCATGAAGGCTTTGTAACTCTATCTCATGGTCATACAATAAAATAAAAAAGTATTATGGAGTTTATGCCGAATTCAATCAGTTTAATCAGTGGCTGAACAAATAACAGTACTCCTACATTATTAAAAAATCCAATTTCCCTTTTTTTGTCCATTACAAGTCATTTATAGGAGAAATAAGCAGATATAAGTTGAATGATTAATTTTATGGTACAATTTGATAGGGCCATGGTGCCCCAATATTTGGTTAAGCATTATTCTGGATATTTCTATGAGGGTATTTTTAGGAGAGATTAACATTTAAATCCATGGACTTTGAGTTAAATAGACTAATCTTCATAGTTTGGGTGCAGTGGCTGAAGTGATAATGCAGTTTGCCCTTAGCATCACCAGAATGATCTTGGAGCATAGAGCCTTGAGTATTGCCAAGAGTGGCCAAAAACAAAAACAAAACAAAAAACCAAGCAAATAATATGTAATTTGGGTGGGTCCTATTCAATCAATTGAAGGAAGCAATAGAAAAAAGACTGACTTCTTTTTTGATGTGAAGAATGCCAAGATGTTACCAAGTTAATTTCTGCATATCCCTGCACTTTAAAGCAGTACAGCTTAATGCCAAAGAGAAATAGAAGTGACCCCCAGTCTCTGGGACTGGCAGCAGTTCTTGCTTAAGGTGGGATGCTAAAGGAGACAGATCAACTTAACAAATAATTGGAGAAAAGGTTAATACTTAGTGAGTCTATGTAAAGGTTCTGTGAACACTGTTTTCCCCAATTTTATTAAAGCAAGGTGAGTTACAAAGTTATTTATAGTTGTGTTTGACATCTCTGATGTCAAAATGTCAGTGTTCCATCACCGATTCAGTTACCAGTGTCAAGGTCCCTCCACCAATGTTCCCAGGTTCCCTCTCCTCACCCCATCCCCCACCCAACCTTAGCCTGCCATCTTGATAGACTTTTCTTATGCTTGCTTATTCAAGTCTGGGTCTTGTGATTTTAATGTTGTTGACTCTGTGATTTTGATATCATTCCTTAACACCATTGATGTGCCCCTTGACCCCTGTCCCTATTCTTCTCATCCATCTCCTCTTCCCTTTCCTTTCACTCTATTTCTTTTCTTCTCCTTCCTATACTCTGGGACCAAGGGTGATCTTGGCATCCCCTTTTAAACTATTAAATTTCCTCATTCAGTTACTCTAAATACCACATTTAAGTGATATCATTCCGTGTTTGTCCTTCTTATGGCTTAAGTTCATTTAACATGATATTTTCCATTTCCATCCATGTTGCAGTAAATTGCATTATTTCGTCATTCTTTACAACTGCATAATATTCCATTTCATCACATTATTCCATTCCATTAGACATTTAGGTTGACGCTAAATCTTAGCTATTGTACTGAGTGCTCTGATAAATATGGAATGCATATATCATTTTGAATGAATGTTTTTATGTCCTTGGGATAGATACCCAAAAGTGGAATTGTTCAATTTTAAGTTTACTGAAAACCTGTCATACTGTTTTCCATAGGGATTGGACCAGATAATATTTCCACCAGCAATGTTTGAGGGTTCCTTTTTACCACATCCCCACCAACACAGTTTGTTCCCAGTATTTTTGATATGTGCTGTTCTCTTTGGTGTAGATGGTATCTCATTGTTTTCTTGATCTCTAAACTCTTATTCTTGAGACTTTATGTAGATATGAAGTATTTTTCATTAAATAGTTGAGAAAAAAAGAAATGCTTAGAGAGAATTCACAAATCCCAGAAGCAGGTCTACACCCCCACTATGAGAAAAGGATCAACTTCAACCCTTTATTTCATAGATTGGAAGGCTGAGACTCAGAGAACAGAAGTGATCTATGGGAAGACTCCAGGTTAATTCATGAAGAATCCAGACTAGAGCACCAGTCTCCTTGCACAGCTCCTTCAACCACACTGACTGGAGTCACCATTATATGAACTTTAGAGCTCTCTAACAGGGCAATAGCCTGCTGAAGAACTTGGTGAGCATTTTCTTGATAAACCTGTATTTCCTGAATACTCCTAAGCTGACCTTTGAGGAAATACCTGCTTGTATGAGGCCAACATACATAGAAAGGAGATGAAATTTCACATCGTTAAAAAAAAAAAACATTTCATGAGGCTGCATTTCACAGCTGTACATATTCACAGTGGAATACTACTCGGCTATAAGAAAAGACAAAATCATGCAATTTGCTGTTGTGGATGGATCTGGAAATTATCAAGCTGAGTGAAGTTATCCAGAAGGAGAGTGATCTCAGACAGAGTGATCCCCCTCAGGTGTGGCATATAACAAAACAAGAGTGGGGAAACAGCAACTATCCGAAGGACAGAAACAGAGAAGTGACTTTAGTAGAAAATATATCACTACAGGAGTAATGGGTGGAAGGCAGGGTTCGGGGAGGGACATAGGATGGGTGAGGGACACTGGGATAATGAGGAGGGAAGCTGACACTTTGGTGGAAGTTTGTGTCTTTATGCATGAAACCCTGACATTATCAATATTGTAAAACATGGTGTCTAAGCAATATTTAAAATACATAATAGTTTCCAAAAGAATTTTATTTTTTCTTTTTTTGGGGGGAGACAGGGGTGCACACAGTGATCACTACTGGGAGTTAAGGGAGCCACTCCTGGGAGGGTCAGAGCCATATGTAATGCTGGGTATTGAGCCCAGGTTGGCTGGTACAAGACTAGTGCCCTACCCACTGTTCTATCATTCCAGTCCTACACATCATTCTTTTTTTTTCTCCTTTTTGGGTCACACCCGGCCATGCACAGCAGTTACTTCTGGCTCTGCACTCAGGAATTACTCCTGGTGGTGCTCAGGGGACCATATGGGATGCTGGGATTCAAACCTGGGTCGGTTGCGTGCAAGGCAAACACCCTACCCACTGTGCTATCGCTCCAGCCCCTGCACATCATTCTTAATCAGGAAACTATATCCCTCTTTTACCTAGAATTCTGGTAATTTTTAAATCTTTCTCCAGTCACTAATTCACAAGTCTCAACGGTGTGACCTGGACCCACTCAGCACCTAGGTCTAACTGATGATGCCTTCTAGGCCCCTTCTTGCTAATAATAATCTTTTTTGCGGGGGAGTCACACCCAGCGATGCACAGGGGTCACTCCTGGCTCTGCACTCAGGAATTACTCCTGGTGGTGCTCAGAGGACCATATGGGATGCTGGGAATTGAACCCCCCGTCGGCCGCATGCAAGGCAAACACCTACCAGCTGTGCTGTCGCTCCAGCCCTGTGTAGGACCCTTTTTGCACCTTAATTCCCATACCTTCCCTTTGCTATTGTTACTTTGTTTCTAGTACACATCTTGTTGCAGTGCCAACATACTGGTCGGACTTGTTTGCGCTTAAATTGCACTTCTCACCATTGGTCATTCAGGTCAGCGCTGCGGATCATACCGCTTGTTGTGGGATTGGGGGAGGGGATGAACCCAGACAACAGAGCTGCTAAGACCATGCTGGGCCATGAAGGCAGCACCAGAGACAAAACTCTTGGTTTCATGTTTGTGTTGCAGGTCCTTTACTCTCTGAACCAATCCCAGGTCCCCATTAATTTTTATGGGAAGTTGTGCCACACTCAGGGGTTATTCCTGGCTTGTTGCTTAAGGGTGACTCCTTGTGATGCTCACAGGACAATTTGTGTTACTGCAGTTCAGTGTGGGTTTTCTGCGTGTAAAAGCATGTGTTCTGACCCATTTAGCTATCTCTCTGGACTTTAGTTTTTTTCCCCCTCCCCCAGCACCCTGGAGTTTAGTTTTTCAATCAGTAAAAAAATAGATAATGCATAAGAGAAAAGCAAAAATTACTAACCAGGAAAGCACTTTGAAAATGGAGTGTGAAATAAAATGTAAAATGTTTTGGGAAATGATCATCATTTCAAAAATCATTTTCCTCAAGGGACAAGAATCTGATTTGAGAGTTAAATAACTGATCAATTAAAATGTTATTACTGCTGATGACTAAAATATCTAAAGAGTTGAAAAGAATTGTGAAGAGTTGAGCAAATACTATTGTTGCCAATGTGCTTAGGTCAAATTCATGGGGAAAATTCAGTAGAAAAGTAAGGTCATATTTAACGCAAAACACAGACACCATAGGTATTCATCAAAGGAAATTATATGCACAGAGAGCTATTGAAAGAAAACCTTCCCTACTGCAAATAGACAGAACTGCAGATATACAGCAAACACGAACTATCCTTTGGTTTTTAACAAACAAACAACAACTTCTCTAACCTATAATCTAGTTCTTAAGAGTCTACATTTAGGATTAAGTTGTGGATGAACCCATTTGGCCACAGATCTTAGAAGTTGCACAATGCTTTCCACAAATGTTAGGTTCACAGTTCATTAAAAGGATCCTGGATCCTGGGTCAAGGTGCCAACTAGCATTCTGGTGCCTTTGGGAGAGTCTGGTGGTGGGAAATTAAAGTCTGGGCAGTTGAGAAACAAAAGTTTGTAAGCTGCCTAGGCAGCTTTTATTGTTCTTATTTTACCTCCCTTTGGAGCAGAGGAAACCAGCCTGTGCTGGGCCAGTCAGGGGTTGAAAGTGAAGAAACAGAGTCTCATTGTGAGCTTGGCCAAGATGGTGATTTCTGGAGAGGGGGGCCTCTGTTAGACCTGCTGCTCCCTGGAATTGTAACCCCGCTGTGCTCATTTTCTCACACAAACTCCCAGAGTGATGTCATCCATTTCCATGGTTGCTCCACTATTCACCTGTTCCCATTGCAACATTCCCAATCTGTACCTCAAACCAGACTTGCCTGCCACCACATATTCCATTTGTGTGTGTGTGTCCAAGGCACATATGTAGGGTCCTGTGATAGTTGTCTTAAATGGAACTCAGCAGTTTTCCTGCCGCTGGCCTGCTTCTCCCCCTGTATGTTAAGCTGGAAGACACTGGTAGACACCTTGACTTCCCTTAACACCACACAGATAGTTCTTGACTCTTTGTTATTCTCTGCATGTGTCTGCCTGCTTCATTTCTTCTCATATGCTGTACTATCACAATTTTGTGCTCCTTCCTTGTACTTCTCTCACTCCCATATTTTATTTTATTTCATTTGCTTTTTGGGGGGAGTCACACCCGGCAATGCACAGGGGTTACTCCTGGCTCTGCACTCAGGAATTACTCCTGGCGGTGCTCAGGGGACCATATAGGATGCTGGGAATTGAACCCGGGTCGGCCGCTTGCAAGGCAAACGCCCAACCCGCTGTGGTATCACTCCAGCCCCCTGCCAAGTTTTTTTTTTTCTTTTTGGGTCACACCTGGCGATGCACAGGGGTTACTCCTGGCTCTGCACTCAGGAATTACCCCTGGCCGTGCTCAGGGGACCATATGGGATGCTGGGATTTGAACCCGGGTCGGCCGCGTGCAAGGCAAACGCCCTACCCGCTGTGCTATCTCTCCAGCCCCTGCCAAGTTTTTTTTAATTGGTGACATATGCATTATAATTTTAGGTAAGATACCTATCTTGCATGTGGAAAACTTGGGTTTGACCCCTGGCACCCCATGTGGTCCCCCAAGCCAGCCTGGAGTGAGGTCTGATCCCTTAATGCAAAGAAAGGAGTAAGCCCTTTCATATGTGGTCTCAAATAAAAAAATAAATAAAATAAAATCTATATGTGCTATATTACCACTAAAAATGCAATTCTATCCTTCACCATATGGTTGATTTTCCTACTCTCTTCTTCTTTCTCTTCTTATAGTAACTAATTTTGTCTTATAATCTAAAAGGGTTTTTTTTTTTAGTTTTACTTATCTCATTATTTTGGGGGCTTATATCTAGTCAATATATGAAGGAAATTATATGGTATGTGACTCACTCCACTTGACATTTCAAAATGGCTGATACATTTTAAGTCCATGCGTTACAAAAAGCAGTCTGTCATCTTTTTTATTAATGGATGAGTAACATTTTCTTGTGTATATACATCACATTTTCTTTATCTAATCTCTAATTGAACAAAATCCATTGTTTCAGTTTTTCTATCATAAATAATACTTTATTGAACATGAGGATGTAGATATATTTCAGTTAGATTATAAACTTCAACTTACAAACATAAACTTATTCCACGTACCTCTTGGTCATCTGTATATCCTTACAAAACTATTCATACGTTTCTTAGTGAGGATATAGAGATTTTTAGTGAGGAAGAATATTTTTTTTCAATTTTGTTCTTAATACTTCCTTTTCTCTTCACATATCCTCATCTATTACAAACCTATCTTATGTGCCTAGACATTTGTCATAAATTATTCTAGATATTTCTATGCATATTTTTTGGATGAGTGGATTTTAGTCAGTTTTTAGTCGGTGGATTTTGAATGTATTATCCTCCATAATTTGCGAGAACACCATCCAGTTGAGATAATAATAGAATAGACTGTACTCCCCAAAGCAAGAATTAGGTATCTTGTCAGCAAATGGACTTTAGACTTGAGCTGTAATGTCAGATAGTATTGCAAAAGGGGAAGATAATTCGGTTGGGCCACTCAAACTTGGAATATGTTTTCCTTCATATGGTGGAAATTGACACAATAGCACATTCCTAGATCCTAGATTTGTCTCACAGTCTCATGGGAAGTGACTATTTTTGTGCTATGTGTGTGTGTGTGTGTGTGTGTGTGTGTGTGTGTGTTGGCAGGGGGAAGAGGGTTTGCCTTGCATGCAGCTGATTCAGGTTCTAACCCCAGCACCACATATGGTACCCTGAACTGCCCAGGAGTGATCCCTGAGTATAGCACCAGGAGTCAGCCCTGATGTTGGGTGTGGAGAGAGACAGACAGACAGTCAGAGACACAGACAGAGAGACAGAGAGAGACACACAGAGAGAATAGGAAACACTTTCAGAAGCCACCTGGTTAGAGGTTAGGATGAAACTACCAAAAATATAGACATTAAAATGATTATTTTCTGGGCAAAAGAGATGGTATAGGGACTGGGTTAAGATCTTACTTTACATGAGGCTGACCCCAGTTTGACTCCCAGCTCTAGGAGAAACCTCAAGCACAGAATTGACAGCAACCCCTGAATACCACAAGGTATGGTCCCTAACCACCAAAGTATAAAAAGATGACTATTTTCTACATTTACTTGTATGACATAGTCAAACAAATCTTTAATATTGGCTCATCAAAGCATAATCTAGGGGATAAAAATTGCAGAGTCATGTATGTAAAATAAATTGTATGTGCTAATTAGGATGTTTATATACCTTAAGTCTTGAAAGAATAAATCCTTGACTAAGAGATGGCAAACTTGGAACCTTATCCCTGCTTTGTCACTGACCCTTAGTAAACACCCAACCTTTTTAGTCTCTTTCTCTAAAATGCAGAGAATTGCTCCTGTTCTTCCTGCTTTCAACTTAGATATGTGGGAAAAATATCAGTGCCAACCACTTGAAGGACCTCAGAATTACCTGGATTTTGTTTGCATGTTTCTTTTCCATTCTGGATGTCAAATCCAGAAAGCCACATTTACAAGGAAGGTGCTCCCCCACCAAGCCTTAGCTCTAGCCTTACTTCATCCTTCATACACTTTGTGAATAGAACCCCCCTGCATTCTGCAGCATGATCACAAGAATAGCTGAGGAATGTGCCAGAGAGATGCTCAGTGGAAGAAGGCTGGGCAGCAGCTTTTTCAATCCTTCTCTGGGTGGATATTTGCAGGCTTCTTTGCTAGTTGTGGATTCCCTAGGTTCTCCTGGAGAGTTGGGAATTTATTTGTACCCCACAGACCTTGAGCATAGCAATCAATATTCTGCGTTCTCAGTGTGGGAGAGGGGTAATGCCTATTCTGGGTATCCCCTGCTCAACACCCAAGCACCAACCCAGTAACTGGAGTACTTTCATGGCAGCCTGACTTCCAGGCTCCATCCATCCCTGCCCTCTCCCTCTCTTCTTCCTGCTCTCAGGCTCCCCCACAGCAATCCCACCGGTCTGGCTGGGATCCTGTGTTGTGCTGAGGAGCATGAAATTAAGTGATGGTGGGAAATATGCAACTCCTAGGGATTCTGGTAACGTGTATTCATCCTCAAGTTAATCATAAGTATAGACAGTTAAACACAAGATTATAGGCATCTGAAGTTGTTGACTGTTTACTAAAAACCCAAAGGGTAGTACAATATGATCCAAGAGTACACAGCCATTAAGGGAGAAAAAGGAAGTGATTTTAACCATCCTCACTGCATATAATTTACTCTGATGAATACCCACAGAGTATGTGTTTCATGTCAAATACAAGTTAATTTTCCCTCTGGCTCTTTCCCATGAACTTGCCACTAGGCCATAGCTATTTAATCCCGCTAGCACTGGAGTTCCAGAAAATCCTTACTAAATTATAGTACTGGAATAATTCTCTCTAACCCTACGTTTACTACATTCTGTCAGCTCTAGGTGAGCAGACCTGTGACTTAATTAATCCCTCCACATTTTATTGCAGAATTCCTGGGGTCCCACCCATTCATCATCTTTCTGGGGTTTTCCCTCCTACACAAAATTCTTTCATTAATCCTCTGACCTTCAGAAAACCCATTCTCATTTTTACAAAATAGAAAAGCAAGGGAAAAAGCCTCAGTAGTGATTCCAGATGTTTGACTAAATGCCATAACACATACATTTTGGGATTATCATCAAGCCCTTCTGTCAATATTTTTTTACTGCTTGGGATCCCTTTGGTTATCTTCTTAAACAAGAATTTACCATCGTTCCATTGGGGATTGTCTCGTAAAAGACCCATGAGGAACAGATATTAAAATTCCAAGGATTGGGCTAGGGATATAGCTCAGTCATGTGGAGTCATGTGGAGTATGACCTTTTCTGTGTGAGACCCATACGCACAACAAACAATGATAATAAAACAAACTCCTAGATGCTAAATAGCACTTTAAAAAATGTGATGCATTTTATAGACATGAGAATGAGCATTTCTATGTGTTTCCATTACATTACATTGCTAGGTCCTTGAAGTTCTTTAACTTTTTTAGGTGATTTTGCTCTTCTTAATAAAAAACTTATTTTTCAATAGAAAAGAACTTGTTCTGGAATAAAAGGCTATCTGGGTTAATTATGTTAAAAGTGCTTTTTTTCATACTTAGACATATTATTCCTGAGTCAGAGAGATAGCTTAGGAATCAGGACACATGTATTGTAGGCACAAAGCCCCACACCCAACGTGTGTGCACCTCAGGCCCCACTGGCCTGGACCATCACTGCTGTGAATAGCTTTGGGGGCCTTCTCTCTCCCCTCTCTGTACTGCACAACCTCCACAGCACAACATCACTGAGTTTGACACTGAACTGATTAACCATTTGGTCAAGTATCACAGAGAGTGGCCCTGACCCTCTCTCCCCAAATATTATTCTTCTGTTTCACATAGTAATGGGAAGTCATCTGATGCTATAATTATTATTCCTCTTTTTTCCCAGGCTGTATTTAAGATCTTATCTGTCTTTGGTGATGTAATTTTCACAATGATGTGGTTTGAGGTTGTTTTCTTGTTATTCAGTTTGGGATTAATGCAATTCCTAAATCTGAGGATTTGTATCTTTCATCAACTCTACAAAAAGTCGTGCTTTTTAAATGCTTGATCTTTCTTTTCTTTTGGAATTACAATTTATTGTGCCTAAACCCTCCCATTCTTTCCTCCAGGGGTTTCCTCCACCCCTTTCATGTTTTCCTTGGTCTCTCAGACTACATTCTGGGTTAAGATCTTTTGGCATTTGGGGCTCATATATTGTAGCACTGTAGCACTGTTTTCCCCTTTGTTCACCAATTTGCTCTAGCGGGCACCAGTAATGTCTCCATTGTGAGAAATGTTGTTACTGTTTTTGGCATATTGAATATGCCACGGTTAGCTTGCCAGGCTCTGCCATGAAGGTGGTGGGATACTCTCGGTAGCTTGCCAGGCTCACCAAGAGGAATGGAGGAATCAAACCCAGGTCGGCCTCGTGCAAGGCAAACACCCTACCCACTGTGCTTTCGCTCCAATCCTGGGGCTCATATATTAGAAATTCTATTGAGGCACAGTAAAATTTTTATTTTGTAGAAACTCACATGCCTGAGTAAATTTCAGCATTAATTAGCTATAGGCTTCAAGTTTTAATGTTTATTAGTAAGGAAAATAATTATGCCAAAATACCTTGTTCAGTTGGAGGGAAACCTCATCTCCTTTCTAAAATATAAACTATGAGGATGCTTAGGAGGCAACTTTTTCTTTTCTTCTTTTTTTTTGGGGGGGGGGGTCCATATCCAGCAGTGTTCAGTGCTTACTCCTGGCACTGAGCTCAGGAATTACTCCTGGTCAGGCTCAAGGGATCCAAGAGTCAAACCCAAGTAGCCAGGTACAAGGCAAGTGCCTTACCTTTTGTTCCATTTCTCTGGCCCTCTGGCCCCCAATAGCTTTATAGAAAGAAATTTTTAATTCTGATAGTCAGCCTTATTTGCTCAATGTGCCGAAATCTATAGGCACTGAGCATGTCTTGTCCATGTCACGGGAACTCCAAGTTCAGGAGTTAAACTAAATCTTGATGTCTTTTTGACATCAAGATTCAACATTCGTCTGTCCCACATGCTCTAGGGTGCTTCTCAGTGCTCCAGCTTTGACCAAGTTGATGCCTATACAAAGACAGATCAAAAGCAGAACTTCCCAGGAAATGGTCATCTCCTCTAACTCTTTCAGCTATGTCCAATCTTCCTTTTAACCTATAGAATTTTAATTTCTGTAATTATTATCATGTTCTTTTACAAGTGATTTTTTTCTTTCAAATCTGTCTGTTTCTTTCTTTTATTTCTTTAAACTTTGTAAAAATTTTCTTTGTGGCCCAGGTGATAGCAGGGCAAGTAGGGCACTTATCTTGCATGCAGTCAACCATGGTTTGATCCCTGGCACAGCATGGAGTCCCTTGAGCCCACCAGGAGTGATCCCTAAGCACAGTCAGGAGTAAGCTCTGAGCACCACTGGGTGGGGGCCAAAACCAAAATGTTTATCTTAGATTCGCTAAGGTCAATTCCAACAGCTGTTGTGGGGAGACAAGAGTCTGACTCTACTGCTGTCGGACCCTTTTCCAGAAAACTTGTTTACTAGTATGTTTTGTGACTGGTTTCTGAGCTCACATTCTATATATTGGGATACATTTGCCTGGCAAGCTACCCATGGCGTATTCGATATGACAAAAATAGTAAAAAGTATTTCAATGGAGACTTTACTGGTGCCCACTCGAGCAAATCAATGAACAATGGGATGACAGTGACAGTGACATCTGTGAAATCCTGGAAACACATGAGTGAACAAACTCTAAAAAATTTAGTCTTTACCTTTAATCTTGCCAGGTGCCCTTCACGCAAGAACATGTGAGTTAAACTTTTCAGCTCTGAAGTTTCTGGGTCATCCAGATAATTTCAAGCCAGTCTCCAGATCCAGATTTATGTGACAGAAGTCATAGTTATACTTAAGGTCACAGCAGACGTCCCTTTGTTGTGACCTAACTGTGTGTAGACTATTTCAGGTCTACCTGAAAAATATACTGAAAGTGATGGTTATAGTTGTGGAATCCTTTTTACCAAACTATATGGAGCCAAAGTCTTCTCTACTTAATTCATAAGGCTATTCAAACTCATGATTTGTGAAAACAGACGGGTAAATTTATTCAGGGTGGTCTGTGTATGAATGCTGCCGGAACATACTTACCACTGTGGTTTCCTGCTCTCTATTCACTTTGGACTCCTGAGATTTTGCCTGTTTTCTTGAAAATATAGCCCCATATAATTTAAAAACAAATATTGTATCCCATATTTTCAGTGTTTTACTTGGTGTTGGTTTCACAGTAGACTCTACCATAACTTCTTTCTAGAAAGTAATTCTTCTCATATTCATAGTCATCTTTCACTGAGGAGAAAAAAGAAAAACAACTTTTGTAGAGAAAAGAAATGTCACCATAATCAGAAAAAAAGAAGGCTGAAAGTCAAGTGCCTAGATATAGAAGCATTGCTTAAGATACAGATGCAAACCTGGTGATAAGGGAACACCAGAACCAAGCTGTACTTATCTTACAACCTTATCTTATATAACTTCATTTTAAAAAATAAGAATATAAATATTTCAAAATGAGAATACATAATTTACATACTCATAATTATATAATTATACTTTTTTTTCTTTTTGGGTCACACCCAGCGGTGCACAGGGGTTACTCCTGGTTCATGCACTCAGGAATTATTCCTGGTAGTGCTCAGGAGACCATATGGGATGCTGGAAATCGAACCCAGGTCAGCTGTGTGCAAGGCAAATGCCCTACCCACTGTGCTATCACTCCAGCCTCCATAATTATACATTTATCTCCTTAAATTCTGTTCTAGAATCAGAGTATGTTAGTGTATAGTAAACAAATGAAAAACTAGCTAAGAAATAATCAGAATCATAGATTAAAAATGAGTCCGGGACTGCTGAAATATCACTTTTACTATATGGATTGGGTACCTGGAGAACTAAATACTTACCAAGTCAAATACCCTTTTGCCACATGTCATCTAGAATCATTCACAAGGTGACGACTGTACTGGATTGTCTCAGTGCAACCAAGACCCTGGCCACCTCAAGAAGCTCACCTCTAGTTTTCATAGTAAACATTTACTTCAACAGCTGATTCCCCAATCCTGACCCACTGACCTTGCGAAACAGAAACTGAGCAGCAGCTGAGTGCTTAGAGCTCTACATTACTCGATGCAAACCTCTGATCTCAGCAGCTGAGAGCATATGCTTGGAGGCTGTGACAGGGCCTTGAGGGAACATTTTTGAAACTCCTGCTTCATTGGATCTGCTCCCTTTAATCCTAAGTGGTTCAATGGTTCAGATTTGATGTCACATAGTGGAAGTTAAAAAATCTTAGTACTGACATAACCCATGTGAACTTAGAAAATTACTTAACCTGTGTTCAGATCAGTTAAATTAAAAAAACTTGAATAATAATAAACGCATATTTCATACAGGGACTGAATTAGATAAGACAAAGCCTTATACACATTTCTTGGCAACTGTGAAGCACTTAAGAAATGTGAGCTTCTAATTTTATGGGTGTTGGTATGAGGAAGGGTGGAACAGCTGTGGAAAAAGTGAGCCAGAGAAAAGGCCTCAGGCTGTGGCTTCCCTTGACCTAACACCGTGTTGTTTCTTTCTTTCTCTAATTAATTCCTCCTCCAGAGCACAG